>NC_080178.1:48465054-48826720 GCF_950295315.1 Erinaceus europaeus | reverse complement strand
TAGCATATACGCTCACTGACTTCTCCACTCAGATACGGAATCCACTGCCATGTCCAGTTTGAGGGCATCACCAATGCCAATGCCTACCTTCTGCTAAACAAGTACTGAAACAAGTACTGCATGTTAAATGATGACATGCAAGGTAGGTTCTGCCTTGGGACTGAGTATCTAGGACTGACTCCCTCACACAGGACCACCTGCTGCCAGCGTGCTACTGGGGCTCCACTGCCTCATGGCTCAGGTTTCACTGTGACCTGGGAGAGAGTTCTGGGGCTTTGCTAAACCACTGCTCCCTGGTCTAGACCTTGGAGACCATGGCTGCATCCAGGGAGATGAGTATTACATGACTGCATATATCTGTGACTGTGTACAAGGTCGCAGGGTCTAGCCTCTGGACACCACATGGGATAACCTACAAGAGGGAAGCTTCATGAGCAATGGAGCAGTGTTATGGTGTCTCTCCTCTTTCTATCTCTCTCACTCTTAATCTCTCTGTCTCTTGATGTCTATCATATATATATATATGTATATATATATATATATAGTAGGTATTGAGCCCTATCAAGAACACTGGTGGCAAAAAATGCAATGAAACATGTAAAGGGCATTCTAAATAATGCAACCAGCAAGTGCAAACTGGACTAGGACAGAGCACCTTTGTGAGCCACAGTTTCAGCCTCTCTCCACAAGAAGTAGCTAACAAAGACCTGAGGCAGATACAGTAAATGTTTAAAATGCTAATATATGGGGATCATATGGTGGCATGGCTAGTAGATCATACAGGTTATCATGCTCAAGGACCCAAGTTCAAGCCCCCAGTCCTCATCTGCTGCAGGAAGCTTCATGAGTACTAAAGCAGTATGGCAGATGTCTCTCTCTCTCTCTCTCTCTCTCTCTCTCTCTCTCTCTCTCAACCAGATGTCCTTCATGTTTACATTTACAGGGAATGATGAAGTGTGAGTAGTGGGTCCCCTTTCTGGTGGCCTTGAAGACCACAGGGGACGGGAGGGGCTGCTAGCAGACACTGTCAAGCACGTTCTGCATTGGAAGTGCCCAGGAGGGTCCAGACTGTGTCCAGGGGCCCTCAACAGTGGGGACTAGAAAGCTGTCCCCACAGCCAACACATGGGCCTGTGACTGCAGATAGAGGACACCCCACAGGGAAAGGACTCTCTGGGGAACAGTCCTGCTCACTGCCAGCCCAGTGTAAGAGCATGCTGCACCTGCTGCCCCTGCCTTTCCCTCTGGCTCTGGCAGAGCTGCTGTCATGCTGAGTCAGAGCAGGCCAAGTAAAGCAGTCCAGGGGTTGGGGTTGGGAGGTGGGGTGGGTGCCTGGGTCCTGCATCCTTGGGTAGACTCTCTTCAGAATTTAGGAGGAAATACGTGGCTACGACTCTGGGAACTATTGCTGGTCTGTCTGAGACCAGGAATGTCCCAGAAGACACCAAAAAGGAGGTGGTGATAAGAGAGTCCTTGCTGGAGTCCAGCAACTCCACACTAGGCTGGGGAGAGGGAAGCCCACCTGGTCTTCCCTGGTTTTGCCCTGGTCCCTGTGTCCATGGGGGTAGATGGGAGTGAGGGCACACCCGGTCCCATCACTTTTATGCCTCCCAGTGGCCACTTGTGGCTTCCATTAAGTGACCCAACTTAATGACACGGAGCTGACAATGGGCCCACAGGGACAGCTGGCCAGTCACTATGGCTAGCATCCAACAAGCCCACCTTCTACAATAAATGGTTAAACTGGAGGCCACATTGGCCCACTATTCAGCCCTCATTCCCTAGTTGGTCTGAAGGGTTTGTCAGGTGACCAAGAATCTGGGGCTTAGCATCCTGAAAAGACATTGCAGTTGTTTTGCAAAAAGGCTTTCACTCCTGAGCCTCTGAGGTACAGGTAGAATCCCAGCAGAACCATAAGTTTGAACTGAGCAGTGCTTTGTTTAAAAAATAAATGGATAAATAATGAAATCCCTCTTGAATATACATATTTGAAATACACACATACAGATATATGAAGTATTGGGGCCTGGGTGGTGGTGTACCTCGTTAAGGGCTTTATTATCATGCGCAAGGACCCAAGTTCAAGTCCTCAATCTGTTGCTACCTGCAAGGGGAAAGCTTCGTAGGTGGTGAAGCAGTGCTGGAGGTTCTCTCTACCTCCCCCCTCTCAGTTTCTCTCTGCTCTACCAGATAAAATAAATAAAGTAAATAAAAAATAAATGTTAGCAAGAAAGATAGACTACATATATATGAAATAAATATACATATTTGAAAGAAACATGGTTAAGGTGGGAGGCTTTGAAGGAGACAGGCACAACAGCTCATTCAGATAGTGCACTCCTTTCTCCTGTGCACAACCCAGGTTTGAGCCCAGCCCCCACACACTGGAGGTGCTATGGTCTCTCTCTCTCTCTCTCTCTTTGTCACCAGGGTTATCACTGGGGTTCAGTGTCTGCCTGACTCCACTACTCCCAATGACCATTTTTTGCCTTGAGATGGAGAATGAAAGACTTCAAGGGAAGGAGAGATACCACAGTACTGTTCCACCACTTGAGAAGCCCCCACCCCTCTGCAGAAGCTCCCTTAGGGTGGCTGGGGGACTTGAACCCAGGACCTTATATATGGTAATGTGTACACTCTACAGGGTGAGCCAACTTCTGATCCCCCCTTTCTAAGTCCTTAATATGTCACCCAAGAGCCACCCCCAACCCCCATGAAAGTCAATGTTGGAGAAAAAAACAAACCTTCTGTTGTAGAGCTCAAGACTTGTTGTTCAGCCTTTGAGGTTCTGGGCTGAACTGTGTGTTGTGGGGGGAGTAACTTTTTCCTCCAAAGGGAGCTTCCAATGGCACCCCAGGGAGAACACCCAAAGCCAGCAAGGCAGCCAAGGTGTTGGGGGGCTCAGGAAGCCACATACACTGCTGGGGTAGAGAGTACCAATGTTCAAAGGTCAAGGTGCTGCTCAGAGGTCTAGGAAAAGTATATTTGGTGACCTGGGGGAGCAAACTGTGTGCAGTAGAGCAGGAAGCAAGGTGGCAGTGGATACTATCAAGGTTAATCAGATTCCAGCCACCAGAGAGAACATTCCACTCCCAGGACCAAGGCCCAGCCTTGAGGCTGTTCTGCTGATGGTCTTTGAGCCATCTGCTGGTCAGAGCACAATCCCTCCTCTGAGAGGCAGAAGGCTGCGCTGAAATAGGTTCCCAGGCTGAGGAAACCCTGGAATTCTTCTAGGGAAGATTTACAGGCGCTCAAAAATCATCAGGTTGGCAGAAACACATCTTTATACTCCAAGAAATTAATATTAAAGACGGTTGGCGGGAAATACCTATTCAAAAAGGGGACCAGAGACTTCTTTGCTGGATTTCGAGGGCCTCTCGTCATTCAGGGAAAGATATCTATCTTTTGTGTCATAAGATCTGTGAGTTCAGATTTGTGACTCCCTGACTTGGCCTTGGAAGTTTCTTTGAGTTGAATATGATTTCATGAGCCCAAGAGACCTCCTACTACTAGGCCCCCAGACAATATACATGCGATGCAAACCAAGCTGTAAATTCATGTTCAAATCTATTCTCCCCTGTCTGCAGTAGTGTTAGGCCCTGGTGATCCACTAGGCATAAAATGTAGGCCAAAGACTGTGCTTGAGTCCCCACACAGCAAATCAATATAAAGGGCTGGTGTGTGTGTTTGGAGGGTAGGATGTTGGGAGAAAGAAAATCAGCATCCCTTGACCCTGATTTCCTACCTCTCCCCAAAGAGCCTCTCTTCCCTTCTGGTTCCCATTCATTGGCTTTAACATCCACAAGATTATCATTATTTGATCTGGTCCATTCCTGTGTTTGCTTCTGAGTGGGAGGGCTACACAGCAGCTTCTGTCTTTACATAACAGACTGCTACTTAGGTCTTCCTCGGTCTCTCTGGGAGCCAGCTGGACATATGGGGCACCCCCTACCCCCACCAAGTAGCTGAGCCCACTCTGCTCTGTCACAGGCACAGCCTCCCTGGCAGTGGCTGGGATCCTTGTGGCTCTGTGGGTCACCAGAAGCCGGCCGGCTCTCTAGCCATGTGTTCATCTTCCGCTGGGGAGGTAGGTACTGCCAGGAAATGGAGAAGCCTAGAGGCAGCCTGGCACAATGCCTCATCTGGACACTGCACTCCTTTGCCATGTGCACGGGCACTGCATTGGAGGAACCTCCAGACCTGTGGGCTTTTTGCATCCTCCCTCATTTGAGGATCCCTGCGTCCCCCAGGTGTGGAGGGAGGAGGGCTGGCTGCTACCTCCCTGGGTCTGAGCCTGTACTGTGTGGCACCCCCAGGCTGCCCTGGGCATCACTCACCTCCTGGTCATGGCCCTGGAGCAGGAAGGCATCCCTGCGGCTGAGGCCACCAAGAAGATCTGGATGGTGGACTCCAGGGGACTCATTGTCAAGGTGGGTTGGCCTGGGGGCAAGACATGGGGTATCTTACAGTAGCTGGAGATGGGGTGCTCATCTGTGAGGAGGCAAGTCTGGCAGGCAGGAGAGAGAGGAGGAGGAGGAGGGCAGGGCCTGCTCTTTATTTGGATTGATGGCTTGATTGATTTTGCCACCAGGGTTACCATTGGGGCTCAGTTCCTACACTGCTTCATTAGTTCTGGCTGCTTTTTTATGTAGAGAGGAAGAGATAGAGAGAAACAGAAAGGGGAAAAAGGAGAGAGAAACAGAGAGAAATGTAATTACCCTGCAGCACAGAGTGACCCCACTCAGATGTCACTTAGAGCCTGAACTCAAGCCCCAGATTCCACTAGCTTAGAAAACTGGGGAGAGGGACCCACAAAACTGTTCAAAGGTCAGAGCTGAAAATGTAAATACCGGGGCTAGGAGGTGGCACATCTGGTAGAGTGTTGGGACTATGTGTAAACCTGATAGAGCTTAGGGAGAACCACCCCTGTCCTTGGATGGAGGTCTGAGAAGATAACCTCTTGGTAAGTCTCTCTCAACTGAGATGAGCAAAAGGGGGGAAACTCAGACTTAGTTCTTTCCTTCTTGACTCTCAGGCCCACAGAAACCCCAATACTACCCTCTATTAACTGCAGGCCACATGGCTGCAGATTCACTTATTCAATGTTACCTTCTGATCACAGAAGAACACACTTCATCACACACCTCAGACCCCAGACAAGAGAAATTCCAAACTATATGGCTTTTTGATATCCATCTTCTCTCTGTCTCACCCTTCTGGTTTAACCCCTATGCTTCTCTCAAATACCCTTAGATTATTAAGTTGCTGCATCATGGAGAATAACTGTCTTGTATCTCATCAATTCCTGTGATACCAGCCCCCTACGATAGGGCCAAGCCGGCCTTTAAGAAACCTGTAATTTCTGACATATTTCAATAATTCCCTTTGTTTGGTTTTCTATTTAACTCATGTCCACCTTGCTAATAAACGAGTTATGAGCACGCTGGAGAGCTCCCTGGTGTCTTTTACTTCATGTCACCCCTGTCGTGAGCGAGAAAGAACTGGTCCGTTACCTTTCCCCCCCGCCAGAGACGCGACAGTAGAGCACCCTGCCAGAGACGCGACAGTAGAGCACACACGTTCCCATTTGTGAGAACCTGGGTTCAAGTGCCTGGTCCTGACCTGCAAATGAAAAATTTCCCGAATAGCAGAACAGGCTTAAGATGTCTCTCCTTACTCCCTTTCTGTCACTCTCTGTCTCTATAAAAGAAGGGGAGAAAAAAGAAAAGTAAAGAAAAGGAGAAGAGGGGAGAAGGAAAGAAAGGAAAAAGGAAATAGAGACCACCAAGAGTAGTGGAGTTATGTAAGTACTGAGCCTGGGCAATAACAATGCTGGGTATAATAATAATAATAATAATAATAATAATAACATTAAAGTATAAGAACCATGGACACCTGCATCCAAGAGCCATATATTTCAGTGGGCGGGGTGTGTGCCTTGCCATGCACTTGAATCACATTCAAACCCTAGCACCACATGGGAGGGTGTCGCTGTACTGAGAGCTTTGGTGCTGTGATGGCTCCCCTTCCATGTGTGTGTGTGTGTGTGTGTGTGTGTGTGTGTGTGTGTGTGTGTGTGTGAATTTCTCTCTCTCTCTTTCTCTATTTCTCTCTCTCAGAAAGAAGTACAGAGTACTCTCTGTGGCTCAAATGCAGCAACTCTCCCCAGGTTCCTCACAGCTACACCCTTTCTTTCTGTCTTTGCAGGGGAGGAGCCATCTGAGCCCTGAAAAAGAGACTTTTGCCCAGGACTGTGCTGAGATGGGCTCCTTGGAGGAGGTGGTGCAGCAGGTGAAGCCCATAACCATCATAGGTAGGAGGGTCGGCCAGGCTCGGAGGTATTGAGACTCCATGCTGGCAAAGCTCTCTCTGCTCAGGCCACAGCTTTTGTTGAGCAGCTACAGGGTAAAAGTCTTGGGACTATGGGGACAGCAGGAGCCCTCCTGGCAGAGTACACATGTGACCAGACTTGAAGGCCTGAGTTCAAGTCCCATGTCACCAAAGGGAGCTGCTACAGGAGGGGAGCTTCTCAAAGGTGGAGCTATTCTGCAGTGCCCCCCTTCCCTCTGTGTTTCTCTTTGGAGGAAATAGGGGAAAGGGGGCCACTGGGAGCGGTGGAGCTGTGCAGACATAGAGTCCCAACAAGAACCCTGATGGCAAAAAATAAAATAAAATAAAATAAAATATTATAGTATTATAGGATTGGACTGAGAAGAGAGAGTTTGAGTCACCTGACCCTGGGTTCAAGCCCTGGTATCCTGCCACCAGGAGAGCTCCATGGATAATAGGGTGATGCCATGGTGTCTTTATCTCTCTGTCTTTCTCACCTCTCTCTCAGATATTACATGGAGGGGATTGACTGGGGTGTAGGTGGTATCGCATGTGACAGTGTTCCCCACCCTGTTCCAAAGCCAGAGCACTGAGGCTTCCAGAAGGGCTCAGATACCTTCCATGCCTGAGGCTCTGAGGTCCCAGGGTCAAGCCTGGTGTCACCAGAAGCCGTAGTAGTAGCAGTAGCAGTAGCATTAGCAATAGCAGTAGCAATAGTAGTAATTAACACATTTAGCTATACTGGCCAAGATCAAATAATCTAGCTGTGACTCCTCCCTCGTGTGCCGGCTCCCAGGTGTGGCAGTCATGGCTGGTGCCTTCACAGAGCAACTCCTCAGGGACACGGCCTCCTTCCACGAGCGTCCCATCATCTTCGCCCTGAGCAACCCCACCAGCAGGGCCAAGTGCACAGCTGAGCAGTGCTACCATGCCACCCAGGTCAGCAGGCCCTTACCAGGTGGGCAGACGAGCTCTCCAGGGGAAGATGACGATGGGGCCTGGGAGCCTGGAGGAGCCATGGACATGGCCCAAGAGCAGTGGGGCTGGCAGGCAAGTGGGTGGGTGTCCAAGTGGACAGGTGAATGGGCAGGCAGGTGGGCAGCTGGAGGGCAGGTAGGTGGGCAGGCTGAGATAGGCAGGTTCTAGGACCTAGCAAGGGGCTCCCAGCTCTGTCCCCCTAGCCCCACCCCATTGCTGGGGCATCTTTTCCAGCAGCAGCCCCTTTGAGTGCATGACCCTGGAAGATGGCCACACCTTGATGCCTGGGCAGGGCAACAACGCTTACGTGTTCCCAGGGTTGGCATTGGGTGTCATCGCAGGTGATGTGTGGAACATCCCTGATGAGCTCTTCCTCCTCACTGCAGAGGTAGGCCACCTGCTGGGGAAGCCCACAGAAACTTTCCAGAAGCAAAGGTAGGGTGCATGTCTGAGTATCTGTCCCAACTCAGAAAAAGGGGGTGGATACCCCTCCAGGTAAAGTGTGGACATGAAGGTCCTTTCTGTTCTTGTCACCAGCTTCAGCACATTGGGCTAACTTTTTCAGATAAAGGAGGGAGAGGGGAGAGGCCCCATAGCCCCAAAGCTTCCCCTTTCCCCCGTGCTGTGGGAGCTGGGCCTGGACTGGGTTTCACATCTGGGAAAGCCCCTATGTTCCCAGGTGAGTTAACTCCCGGCCCTGATATAGTCACTGTAGTTTGTGTGTTGGTTTGAATTGATTTGCTCATTATGGAACACTGCTCAGCTTTGGTTGATGGTGGTGGGCAGGGATGGAACCTGGGATCTCAGAGCCTCAGGCAGGAAAGTCTTTTGAAGCACTATGCTTGCTGTCTCCTTGGCCCCAGAAGATTTTTTTCCCACTTTTTAAAATTTCTGATTAATAGTAAATTATAAGATTTTACAGTGTATAGTTTCACACCACGCTCATCACCAAAGTTCTGTATCCCCACCCTTCCACCTCCCAAAGATAACCACCATAGTTCTCACAAGTCTTACAAAATCTGCTGCTTCAGGTGCTGCTTCTCCTCCTACTACTATTCCTCCTCCTCTTTCTTATCCTCCTCCTCTTTTCAAGTTCATCTGTACCCACTCTCTAGATTTCACTTATGAGGGAAACCATCTGATAGATATCTTCTATCTTATTTATTTCACTAAGCATAATCACCTCTAATTCCATCCATGTTGTCCCAAAGGTCATAATGTCAAGTTTTTTTTTGGTCATAGAGTAGTATTCCATGGAATATATATCTTGGAACTTGCTCAGTCCACCATTTCTTGATGGGCATTTAGTCTGCTTCCATTCTTAGAAGACTTTGCACTGGACGTGCTTCATGGATTTTTTTTCTGGACAACTCTGGGCATTCATAAGACCAGCTATATTTGACTAAATATTTATTTTGATGGTGGGGGAGAGGAAGAGAGGGGGAGAGAGACTGCTCAGCTCTGGCACATGCAAGGCGCACCCTCAGGCTTGGGGGGCCTGTACTCAACTGCTGGAGTGTCTCCCTGTTGTAGTGAGTGATGCTGAGTGTTTCTGAGAGTTTATTCAGTGCCAACCTCCCCCAAACACTCCCCCCCCCCAGAAGCCAAGGCTCAGACTTTGCCTTTGTTCTGGAAATGGCCAAACTCAGCTTATTTCTCTCTTCCCACTCCCTCCTCCCCTTCCCAACCTCACCGACCCCCCCAAGAAATTTCCCAGGAGGTGTCTGAGCAGCACCTGTTGCAGGGGAGATTATATCCGCCCCTCAGCTCCATCAGAGATGTGTCTCTTCTTCTTCTTCTAGCGTTTGCCCTTCTTCTGTAATGAGTCAACAACGTCAGGTTGAGCCTGATGTAGAGTTTGGAGACCTCCTATGAATCTGTAGAGGTGGCAGTCATTGACTATGTGGGTCATAGTCTGTCTGTAGCCGCAGGGGCAGTTCGGGTCGTCTCTGGCTCCCCAGCAATGGAACATAGCGGCGCACTGGCCATGGCCTGTTCGATAGCAACTGAGGAGGGCCCAATCATAACATGCTAGGTCAAAGCCGGGTTGACACTTGCAGGGGTCTGTGATGAGGTGTTTGTTCTTTACCTCAGCTGACTGAAAACTCTGTTTCCAAGAGTCTGGAACAGAGAAGTTCAGTGTAGGCGTAGGGGACCAGATTGGGTGACGAGACGTCAAGCGTTGGACAGGGTGGGCGAAGATATCCCCGTATATTGGCAGGTCTGGTCGAGCATAGACGGGGGAAATGAACTTAGATGATGGCGCATCCCGATGAATATCTGGCGGGCCGATGTTGCTAAGAACTGGCAGCCATGGAACCAGGGTGGAACGGATGGTTCCAGAAATTATCCTCATGGAGGAATATAATTTGGAATCGACCAAATAGACATGGGGGCTACGGAACCATACTGGGGCACAGTATTCTGCAGTGGAATAGCATAATGCCAGAGATGATGATTGTAGTGTGGTAGCGCTCACGCCCCATGAGGAGCTGGCCAGTCTTGCAATGATGTTATTCCTTGCGCCCACCTTTGCTGCAGTTTTTATGAGATGTTTGTGAAATGACAGAGTGCGATCGAGAGTAACGCCAAGATAGACTGGCTGGGCTTCATGCCGGATTCTCGTATCGCCTAGCTGCACATTAAGCTCACTTGAAGCCGAGGCATGGTGTAGATGGAAAACAGATGATACCGTTTTTGCAGTGCTAGGGATTAGTCGCAATTTTTTACAGTAATCAGATATCAGAGACATGTCTTTCGTGAGTGTTTCCTCGAGGATGTCGAACTTGGATGCCTGAGTTGCACAGCAGATGTCATCGGCGTAGATAAACTTCCTTGAAGAAGTTTCTGGGAGGTCATTGATGTAAATTTTAAATAGCGTAGGAGCCAGAACAGAGCCCTGGGGGAGGCCACTTGAGACAAGCCTCCATCTGCTAGACTTGTCACCCAGATGCACCTGGAATCTTCTGTTTTGGAGAAGAAACGATATAATGTTGGCAACCCATGGAGGCAGGCATCTTGAGATCTTGACTAGGAGACCACGGTGCCAGACCGTGTCATAGGCTGCTGTGAGATCAACAAAGACAGCACCCGTCTTTAAATTCTTCTGGAATACATTTTCAATGTAAGTTGAGAGGGCCAGGGCTTGTTCGCAGGTAGATCTTTCTGGGCGGAAACCAGCTTAGGCAGGTGATAGGAATTTCTCTGTAAGGTGAGAAATACGTGACAGAAGCAGCCTCTCAAGGAGTTTGTAACACACAGAGAGGAGAGAAATTGGTCTATAGCTGGTGGCCAGTTTTGGGTCTTTCTTTGGTTTCAAAACCGCTATTTCCTTCGTACGACGCCAAACTTTGGTCATAGACTCAGATTCCAAGATGTGGGAGAGGAATGAAGTGAGCCACTTCTTTGCAGCGGGGCCCAGGTTAAGAATGAGTTCTGGGGTTATGTTATCATAGCCAGCAGCTGTTCCCGGTTTAACCCTCTTCAAAGCGTCTTCCAGTTCAGACAGTGTAAAGGGAGAGAGTTTTGGAGATGGACAAGATAACCGGAAGTGGGATGACCACTCATGGGAAATTTCTCTTTTCCAGACTGGGTTGATCTTAGCACGTCCAACTTGAGTTAGGTGACTGGCCACTGAGTTTGGAGATACGGGAGTCTGGGAGACTGGAGGGGGTTAGCTACTGGCACCCAGACTGTGAAGAAGCTTCCAGGCCTTCCTACTTGAGTGGGTGAAGTTCAGACTTTCCGTGAGTTGTTGCCCCTCAGCTATATCTGCCCCTCAGTTCCATCAGAGATGTGTCTCTGAGAATCGCCATCAAGGTGAGGACCTCTGCCCTGTGACACTGGCAGAGAGGCAAGTGGCCTTCTCTGTGGCTTGAGGGAGGAGGGGAGAATGGTGCAGAGGATGCTGGGAATGTGCTGCCTGGGCTAAACCCTCCTTGCTTCCTGTCAACCATGCTCTCACCCAGGGCTCCCACTTATGTTTGTGCACACACAGGTATGTGAAGACATGGCTGCACATGTGTATACATGTGCATCTTATGTATGCACATATGTGTGAATGCACACGTGTATACACAGAAGACTGTATGGAACCAGAAATGGAACCTGAGAGCCCAAGCCATAAACATAAATCAGAGGTGCCAGGTGGTGGCTCACCTCCTTTTGCTGCCTCCTTCCCAAAAATCCTTTGCTGTTTTTGTGCAATACATGAAACTCAGTTCAATTTTACTTGTTTTCCCTTTCTGTCCTTGACTGTTAAGATCAGCCTGTGAGTGACAACATCCATTATTCATCCTTCTATTTGGGGCTGATCTCACTTCACATGATTTCTTCAAGTTCCATCCACATGAGGCAAAGGAGATGACCTTGTCATTTTTAACAGCTGATCAGTGTCCCACCAGTGCTCCACTTTCTTAGCGACTCATCTGTCATTGGGCATCTGGTTGCTTTGAAACTTGGGTTGATACAAATAGTGCTGCTATGAAAATACCTGTAGTATTTATTTCCCAAGTCATTTTTAATATTTGTAATATTTATTGGATAGAATGCGAAATTGAGAGGGAAGAGGGAGATGGAGACAGAGAGACACCTGCAGCACTGCTCTATCACATGTGCAGCGTGTCCCCTGCAGATGGGGACTGGGAGCCTGAGCCCTGGTCACTGCACATTACAATGATTGCACTTTTACCTGGCCCCATATTACTGTTTGTGTTTTTTCATTTCCTAGAATTGAGGAGCTTCATAGTATATAGTCCTCCTAACTGTCCCTGCTCCCCTACCTGTTGCCCTCCTTAGGGGCACACTAAAGGCCCTTCATCCTTCATCCCCACCATCTCACAGGTCCTCACATATGCCTACAAGCACAACCTGGACACTTACTACCCAGAACCTTTGGACAAGGAGGTGTTTGTTTGCTCCCTGGTCTACACTCCTGACTATGACTCCTTCTCACTGGACAGCTATACCTGGCCTAAGGAAGCCATGAGTGGACAGATGGTCTGATGCCATTTCTGCAGGGCTGGGGGCAGGGGCAAGGGAGGGACACCCACAATACAGATGACCTCTGATGGCTGTTCTTATCACTGTCTATCCCTAAACTCTCTGTGCAAGAGCAGAAGCCCAGAGGCATCTTGTCCCACAGGCCCTAAATGCCCATATTTTTAGAACCTCCCTCCACATCTGGCTTAAGGATTTCTCCAGACTTCCTGTTGCCAGCCCTGAACCTAAGCTTGTGAGAAATCTAAAAGCCCCACCTGGACCTCGGCCCTGGCAGTGCCCATGACTGCTGGTGGGGAGAGAAGTGTGGTGTGGGGAGTCACTTGGCCAGGAGGAGAGTGGTTCAGGGCATGCAGCTAAGCAATGAGAGAGCAGAGTGGTGGAGCAGTAACTAAAATACACGAGTCACAAGCATGAGATCCTGAGTTTAATCCTTGACATCGAGTGTGCCAGTGATGTCACTGCATGACACAGGAAGCAGACACTCAGGAAACCCCTGCTGCCTGCTCTGCCTAGAGCCACACTGCCATCTGTCAGCCACAACAGGCCCCTTTGGCCCAGGTCTTAGTCTCTCCATATCTCCCAGTGTGCTGACACTCAGTGTAGTGTCCCCAAAGCATAGCTCTGTCCCATGACTCCTGGATTCGGGCTAAAGATTCATGGGGGTTGGGGGTTGTTCCAGAACATTCATTCCTTCAGAAAAGTCCAGGCTTGGGGAGGCATGATCAGATTCACAAGTAACTGTTCTGGAGGAGAGAGGCAGAACATAGCTCTTCATACTAAGGCCTTGGGTTCGAACCCCAGTACCACATGGGAGCACCATGAATGGTAAAAGGGTTGGGGAGCTTCATGGTCAGGGGAACAGTGCTAGGGTAACTTTAGTCTCTCTCCCCCTCTGGACACAGTAAAACATTTGAAGCTGGAGGCCTCTGAGCAATGGAGTTACACTAGCACAGGGCCTTGGGCTTCTTGCCTTTAGCTACAGAAAGCTGTTACAAGCAGGGACCCAGGAGGGGGCTGTGATAAAGCCTTGATATAGGAGGCCCAAAGTTGGAGACCTACCACTAAATGGGAGCACCCTGGACAAAGGCCAGTGGAGGGCTGGCAGAAAAGCTTCCCTGAACAGAGGCCTGCTTGGCCCTACACTTAGCCCTGGCTAGAGCCCAACCCCTACCACACTGGAGGAAGCTGCCCTGCTGGGGTCTTTCCTGCTCTCCCTCTGTCTGAAAGAATTGCCTGGAGTGCTGAAGCCCTGGATGGGGCTCCATGGATGGTGGGACAGTACTTTGATCTTGTCTTCTCTCTAAAAATACAGACTTACAGATTGTCCGGGAAGGTAGCTCAGTCACAATGAGCAGGCATGAGGCCCTTGGTTTCCTCCTGGAACAAGGCACCACATTAGATAAAAAAACTATGAACTAGAAAAATAGCTTAGTAGAACAGTGTGCTGCTTTGTCATGTGCATGGCCCTGGTTCAAACCTGACAACCACAGAATTGAGGGAAATTCAGTGCTGCTTCTGTCTCTCAAAAAGTCAGCCCATAGTGGTTAAGTCTTGATGAGAAAAAAAAAAGATTAAGAGCAAGCAGGCACATAGAAATGCTTTATTATTTTAACATAATTTCCAAGAGGAGGTTGTACTTTTTTAGAAAAGGACGGGGGTGACACACAAGGAGGGTACATGCACAAGCAGGAATACACCCCAGGCTAGGTGAGGCTGGGTGCCTCTTCCCCAGCTTCTTTGGCAGATGCTGTGGGGAGCATGGACTGGGTGCCAAGGGCATGAGAATGAAGACAGCACTGCACAGCTAGGGGGTAAGGCTGGGGTCCCCCTCCTCAGCTGCCCTGGAATTAAGTGATATGGGTGAGCTTGGAGGACAGGAGGCTGCACTGGTGGACAAGAGGGGTTGGAGTGGACTGAGGGGAACGGGTGGAGTGGGGGGAAGGAGTTTGGTGGAGTGAGGTGGAATGGGGACAGTTGGAGTGGGGGGAGAAAGGTGGATTTGAGAAGGGAGTGGGTTGGAGGAGGGGTAGAATGTTGGAGAGTGAGTGGAATGGGGGACACAGTAAAGTGGGGAGGGGTGATTTGGGGGAGGGTTAGAGTGGGGGAGAATGAGTGGAATGGGGGAGGGCATGAAGTGGGAAGGAGTGGGTTGTGGGAGGGATAAAGTGGGGGAGAGGGATTGGAATGGGAGAGGGTTGGAGTGGGGAGGGGGTGGGTTCAGGGAGGAGTAGAGTGAGGGGGTGTGGAATTTGAGTGGGGGAGGGGTGGGATGGGGATGGGCTGGAATAGAGGAATGGGGAGTCTTGAGGGGAGGGGTTTAGACTGGCAGATAGGGGAGTTTAGTGGGAAGGATGAGAGTGGTCTGGTGTGGGGTGGGGGTGGGGATAGATGCATAATCCAGAGTTAGGCTGGGAGCACCCTCTCCATCTGTCCTGGTATCAGGGCTGTGAGGTTGACAGTGGTGCTGGACTAGTCCCAGGGGATCTGGGGCCAAGAGAGGGATGGACTGGTGGGTGTAGGGAGTGAGGAGAGCTCACCACATTCAGTATGAAGCTGGGTTCCTTCTTCCCAGCTGCCCTGAGGGTGCACTGGGAGGGTGTAAGGAGGGTGTTTTGGGTTGGGGGTGCTGAAAGGGGTAGAGGCAGGTTGAGTGGTGGGGGTAGGGGGTGGGGGTGAGGGTTTGTTGAGTGGGGTGAATCCTCCCTCTACCCCCCAGTCCACCCCTAACCCCCAGGACCTGCTACCAGGACTACTGAGGAGGAGGCACCCAGCCTAACTGGCTGTGATGTTCAGTCTTGGTCCTCAATGCCCACCCCCCCACCACTCCACCCCTCCTCCACACTCAACACCCCTTCACCCCAACTACCCTCCTTTCACCACCACCCCATCTCCTGTCCACCTTCAACCCCATGGCCTTGGCTGCCAGGGAAGCTGGGTGCCTCCCAGCTGCTCTGGCAGCAGGTATTGTGGGCCTGAAGGTAGAAGGGAGATGGGGTGGTGGAAGGAGGGCAGGGGGTTGGAGGGGTTTTGAGTGGGGGGAGGGGTGCAGTGGTGGGGGCCGGGGTCAAAAACAGCACAGCACAGCCAGTGTTAGGGTGGGTGCCTTGTCCTCAGCTGTCCTGGTAGCAGGTGCTGTGGGGTTGTGGGTGGACTGGGGGGGGTGGGCAGAGGGTGGACTAATGGGAGATGGGGAGGAGGGGTTTGGTAAGAGAAGGAAGATAGACAGGTGGGGGGTGGAGGGAGGGTGGACTAATGGGAGTGGGAAGGGGGTCTAATGAGGAAGGGGAGAGCACTGGTGGGAGGAGGGGGTTGAAACATCAGTCAGGGTGAGGCTGGGTGTCTCCTTCCTGGCAGCAGGTACAGTGGGTGAGGATGGACAGGGAAGGTGGAGGGAGGAGGCTGGACTTAGAGAAGGGTTTCAAAAAGGGGAAGGTTGGTTGCACTGGTTAGGGCGGGGAAGCAATACACCAAAGCCAAATGGAGGTTGGGTGGCACTCCCCAGCCACTCTGGCAATGGGTAGCTTTACGGCTGAGAATGGACAGAATGTGGGGGTGTAGGGAGGGTAGAGTAATGGTTGGGTGCTTTGTAGGGGGGAATCCAGTGGGGGTGACCTGAATGGACTGGTGGGTCATAGTGGACTGGGAGGGGAGGGGTGCAGTAAGGGAGAGGTGTGGATTTGGAGAGAAGGGGGTAGACTGGGGGGGTAGAGTGAGGGTGAGGACAGCACAGCACAGCCAGTTTGGTGTGGGGTGAGGATGGACTGAGTCGGGTGGGTAGTGGACTCTTGAGTGGATGTGGACGTGGACTGGGGCAAGGGAGGTGGACTGCAGGGGAGGGTGGTGGATGAGGGGAGGGTGGTGGATAAGGGGAGGGCGGTGGATGGAGGACTGGGGTGGACTGCAGGGACGGTGGTGGATGAGGGGAGTGTGGTGGATAGGGAGATGGGAAACAGACTGCAGGGAGGATGGTTGGCTGGGGTAGGGTCAACTGGGGTATGAGGGGATGGCCAGAGAGGGATGAAGTAGACTGTGAGGAGAGGGGTTGTGTGTGGGGGGGGCGGGTTTGAGGGCAGCGCACCACAGCTCAGGTAAGGCTGGGTGCCTTCTCCTCTGCCACCCTGGCAGCAGGTGCTGTGAGGTTGAGGCTGGACTGATGTCAGGGGTGTGGGTGGAGGACAGCACTCCACCCTAGGGTGAGGCTACATAACTCCTCCCCACAGCTGTTACATTATGCTCTGGGTACAGGTTGACTGGGGGGGAGGCTGGGGGTGGTCAGGCACACATGGATTCACAAAGGGAGGGAGGACAGACACAGTCTCCTCCTCAAGCTCCTAGTTGGCATCCAGCTGGAGTCCCAAGACAACTGGGAGGCGAGGACTGGACTCTGGCTTCACATGATCATGGGAGACCCTGGCAAGTGTTTGTTATAGGGCCAGAAGTAGGTCTTGCCCTTGTTCGATGGGTCTCGCTGACACTGTTTGCAGCGTTTGTAGTCATTACACTGATCCAAAATAAATAGTTTGTCTGGGGCCCTGGAGGGGAGGAAGCACAGGTGATGGTGAGAAACCTTCCTCAAAACTGTGAAAAGGAGAAAAGGATTGCAACCCCTCCCCAGTACCTGCTCCCTTAGCCTTCAGCCTGCCCTTCTCCTCTCACTCACTGCCACAAATGATGAGCCTACCTGGGAGAGGGGGAGGAAATGCCTTCCACTAAAATCAAAACATCTCTAGAAGAGATTGTATCCCAGTGGTAAAAATAGCATGGCAGTTCTTCAATAGACTTGTATGTCTGAGGCTCTGAGGTCCCAGGTTCAATCCTCTGTATCATCATTATCCAGAGTGAAGGAGGAGTAGAGACAGGAAGAAGAGTAGCAGGAGAGGAAGTGGAGGAGTTATTCATGGGTTACCCAGGATAACAATTGGTTAATTGGCCATTTAGAATATTTGGGGCTACTGACAGTGCACTGTGGTTCTGCAAGTGACTTTCATTTTCTTTTATGTTCCAGTTTAATTCCCAGCTCCACTATAAGCCTGACCTAAGGTCAGGGGAAAAAAAAAAGTTCAGTATATTGAGGCTTTGATAGCATCTGAAGGGACAGGCTCCATCTGATTTGGCAAGTTTTTCACCTTCTCAGTCAGGCACATGTTAACTTTCTGCATTGACAAATGAAAATAAGACAAAAGATCATCACTCTTTCTCAGGCTAGCTGTCAACCTCCATGGCCCCGGGACTAGAGGCTCTGCACCTGGGTGGTGAGTAGAGAGAGAGGGCGGAGGAGAGGGGAAAGGCATCCTGTGGAAGGATGGTCTGGGCCTGTTCCCTGCTGGGTGTCTCACTTTGTATAGGACCCATTACCCATGACTCCATTCCTAACTGACTATTCATTTACCCATGATTCTTCAGCTCTATTCTTAGAACAGTCCATAAGCCAAGGATGTAGTCACTCTCCCTGCTTCAAACTTGTTATTTCCAAAGGGAAATATCCCACACTCTGTTCCTCACCCTGCACAAAAGAAAAAACAAAGCTTTCAGGGAGCCAGGCTGTAGCGCAGCGGGTTAAGCGCAGGTGGCGCTAAGCGCAAGGACCAGCATGAGGATCCCAGTTCGAGCCCCAGGCTCCCCATCTGCAGGGGAGTCGCTTCACAGGCGGTGAAGCAGATCTGCAGGTGTCTGTCTTTCTCTCCTCCTCTCTGTCTTCCCTTCTCTCTCCATTTCTCTCTGTCCTATCCAACAATGACAACATCAACTACAACAACAATAAAAAGACAACAAGGGACTGGGAGTATGGACCGACCAGTCAATGCCCATGTTCAGCGGGGAAACAATTACAGAAGCCAGACCTTCTACCTTGTGCAACCCTCAGTGACCCTGGGTCCATGCTCCCAGAGGGCTAGAGAATGGGAAAGCTATCATGGGGGGGGGGGGGTTAAGGAGATTGGGTGGTGGGAATTGTGTGGAGTTGTACCCCTCCTACCTTATGGTTTTGTTCGTTAATCCTTTCTTAAATAAAAAATTAAAAAGAAAGACAACAAGGGCAACAAAAGCGAAGATAAATAAATAAAATAAAATAAAAACACAAAGCTTTCTTGAGTAAAGGCAAACCAAAACAGCTGAAACCCTCTTCCCGTCAATGAATCCCCACTCAAAAGTGGTTTGCTTCCTTTAACTCATCTAAAAACTCATCTCATGGACCTACACTATGATCCTACAATTCCTCTCCTGGGGATATATTCTATGGAAGCCAACACACCCATCCAAAAATCTGTGTACACATATGTTCTTAGAAACACAATTTGTTATAGCCAAAACCTGGAAGCAGCCCAGTTGTCCAACAACAGATGAATGGCTGAGCAAGTTGTGTTCTATATACACAATGGAATACTACTCAGTGTTTAAAAATGGTGACTTCACCATTTTCAGCCCATCTTGGATGGAGCATGAAGAAATCATTTGAAATGAAATAAGTCAGAAACAGAAGGATGAATATGGGATAATCTCACTCCCAGGCAGAAGTTCAAAAACAAGATCAGAAGAGAAAACACAAATAGAACCAGAACTGCAGTTGCTCTATTGAACCAAAATAAAAGACTCAGGTGCAGTCCGGGGAGAGTTCATGTTCAAAAACGATGAAACAGCACCTAGTGGGGTTTGTATTGTTATGTGGAAAACTGGGGAATGCTATGCATGTGCAAACTATTGTATTTACTGTTGAATGTGTAACATTAATCCCACATCCCATAAGCTGAGATATATACTCATCCCATAAGGTGGCCTGTGATATGCAACAGCCTCAGAAGTTGACTGGGGAGTTGAGATGAGAAAGAAGCAGGCTGGGGCGAGCTAGGGTCAGTCATGGCTCTCGATGTGTCCACACATGTTTCTACTAAGGTCGGTGTCAAGGGGTGGGGGATGAGAGGGAGAGAAAGGAAAAGAGTGTTATGGTGGGGAAGGAAGGCCCAGGCCCCTTACCTGTAATGTTTCTGGGTCATTTCTTTCTTTTGCTGATGACTATTTGTTTGGCTGGGGATACTTTCTTTCTTGTCACCTGCAGCGGCTTCCACCGGATGTTGTACAAGTTGAATATTTCTCTGCCACTTCTCAGCCTCCAGAGTGTTCTTATTTTTGCCTCTTATAATAAAGTCTCCTATGGGCTCGTATACTGGAAGTATGGATGATCTTTTTTTTAACTGGAACAGAGAGAGCCAGTGTGAAGGCTGCAGCATTGGGGTACACTGACAGACCCACTGAGAGAGGAAGCATCACTCTTCTAAAGGCCACTGGCATCCCTTCAACCTGCCCTCTAGAAGGTGGGTTCAAACATTCCCAGACAGGGTTATATGCAAGAGAAGCAGAAGCAACTCTTACAAAAAAAGTGGCATTTCTGATTCCCCTGTGATTTTATAGCATCTGCGACAACAAGGTTATAAGCAGCATTCTTCTTTTTCTGATTTTAGTCTCAACTTTGCAAGGAAAAAGAAAATAAATAAAACAAACACACACTGGAAATATCATTCTGGTTTTGCAGGCTACTAACCTTTCCTTCTACAAAGACTGTGTTTCAAATGATTTCAAACTGATTGGGCTTTTCTATGTTTGTTTTGCTCCCTGAGAAAATGTTTCAAAGTCAAGAACTTTCTTTTTTGAACCAAAGGCCATGGTGGCTCAAGCAAGCCAAACAGAATGGCACCTGAAAATGTGTGGCTGTCTATGTTCTTCCCTGCACTCATGCAACAGAGTAGAGTAAACCCTCCATTTATCCTCCAAACCCCCCGCCAATGCATTTATATAAGCTGTGAAGAGATCAGAAAGTAGCATCAGCTCCTAAATGTAGTGCACCAAACATGCCTTTAGTCTGTTCCTGGAAACCTGGCCATGACCCAAACTTCATTCTCACATGAAATGCCTGATTTGGCACACTGCCAGGCAGACATGCGCGGGACATCTGCAGTGGTCTTGTCTTGTCTGCTGCCCCCACTGCACCACCTCTCAATCAAAGCATTGCACTACCTGGTCTTTGAATGCAGTGTCCTTATCTCTCATTATCTGGTATTGATGTAGAAATTGCTTGTCCTCCTCTTCTTCTTTGTTCTTCTCGATATGAGAATATAGTGCACTGTTGGCCTTCGTGCACTGCATACACACTTAACAAAGTTCCTACAATGACCAGGGGTTTGTTCCTGCCTTTTGCTTTCTTACCTTCACACTTCTTCCTGTGCTCCCCCAAGACTGGATTTCTCTAGGAGTGTGTTTGATAAAAGAACATATGAACAGCAATCGGCACAATGGGTTTGATAGGCTGAGTCCTTGGGTTGCAGGAGTGGCCACAATCCCACTTGATGTGCCGGGTCTATGTTCACTCAGAACCCTTGTTCTCCCAGCCCTGTTTGTGTTCAGTGGCAGACACCCCATCATTTGCTTGTCTGGGGAGACCAGTACCTGTCCTGCTTTCTCATGATCCCTACAAGTTGTAGTCTCAGAGGTCTTAGGTTCTGTTTTCATGTTCTTTGAAGGATTGGGTGGATGTGGCACGCTATAAGAAAACAACAACAGGGAGTCAGGTGGCAGCACAGCGAGTTAAGTGCACATGGCGCAAAGTGGAAGGACTTGTGTAAGGATTCCGGTATGACTTCCTGGCTCCCCACTTGCAGTGGAGTCACTTCACAAGTGGTGAAGCAGAACTGCAGGTCTCTATTTCTCTCTCTCTCTGTCTTCCCCGCCTCTCTCCATTTCTCTATGTCCCATCCAACAATGACGACAACAATAAATACAACAATAAAGCAACAAGGGCAGTAAAAGGGAATAAATAAATATTAAAAACAAGAACACAATTTCACATCTAGAGTAACAATCATCTTAGAGGCAAATACAGCCAGTGGGAGATATCTCAGTGGTTCTCTTCTGCATTGCAGAAATTAGTGTCCTATGTGTCTGATAAGCCTGGACTTCAATCCCAGCATTCTTGTCTACACTTGACTTTTGAGCATTACTGACTGCACTTTCTCAGGCATGGGAGGTGCAGTGAACACACACACACACACACACACACACACACACACACACACACACACACACACACACACACACACACCTCTGCCTGAGGAATTAACATTCTAAAGCAAAGTTACTAAACAATGTAAATGAGGTCTCAAGTGTATTCGGTACTGCTGATGATCATGTACACCTGGCTTCCCCCTGATAGACTGTGAGCCCTGGACATCCCTGCAGTCCTCACCATGGAGCACAATGCAAGGGCACCATGTGAAGGCATGGATGGAAACATCTAACATCCCTGAATCAAGATAGGACTCAGAGTACAGTTAGTAAAGTGTGATCCCCACCCCCCCACAAAAGACCAGTGTGTTGTTACCTTTTGGTTCTTGTTTTTGTAAAGACAGTCTTATCAGGTTCCAATGTGATAGGCAATATTACGGGTGCAATATTTCCAGATGCTAGAATGGGTTTTTGACCTGGAGGTCTAGGTAGAAAGTTGGCTGCAGAATAAGAGATAGAGTTAAGTTTCCTTTGAGGCTTTAATGGTCATATAGATACAATGAAGAGAGAAAAAATACAATAGGAACCTATAACACATTCTTACTCTACAACAACTGTGCTAAGTACTTAATATAATGCATAATGGGCCAGGGAGATAGCATAGTGGTTATGCAAAAGAATTTTTTGTATGTGATGCTCTGAATTTGCAGGTTCAATCCCTGGCAGAAAGAGACAGAGAGAGAGACAGAGACAGAGAGAGAGAGAAAGGAAGAAAATGAAAGGAAAAGATTGCATAAATAACAACTTAAGATAACAAATAAAATCTCTTTATTAAAGGAACTGTCCTCAAAACATTGTCCAGTAACTTCTAGCCATCTCTATTAACTTAGAAAAAATAAAGAAAACCTTTGTATTTCTACGTATGTTTCAACCAAAGTCACATCAGCTACAGATATGAGAACCCTGCTATTTTCTATTAAGCCATATAACACAGTTGTAAAACTGGTACTCAGAATATATATATATATATATATATATATATATATATATATATATATATATATATGGAACATGTTACATGCAGCTCACTTGATGCATTTCTGTTACCTACCTAGGCCACCCTCCCTGCCCCGGTAGCCATCTGAACTTTGATTCTTTTAATTAATAGAGAGCCAGCAAAGAGTCTTAGTTGAGAATCTTAGGGATTACAGTTAAGTAAGGTGTGATAGAAAATTCTAGAAGAGCTGATTCTTAGAAGAACATATTTCTTGGGAGTCAGGGGATTACGCAGCTGGTGAAACAAATGTAGCACAAAACACAAGGACTGGTTTAAGTATCTCGGTTCGAGCCCCTGGCTCCCCACCTGCAGAGGAGTCCCTTCACAAGCAGTGAAGTAGGTTTGCAGGTGTCTGCCTTTCTCTCCCACTATCTGCCTTCCCCTCCTTTCTCCATTTCTCTGTCCTATCCAACAATGACGACATCGATGACAATAACAACTACAACAACAATAAAAAGGGCAACAAAAGGGAAAATAATTTAAAAAATTAAAAAAGAAAATTATAAAAGATCTGTTTCTTAGAAAGACACATTTCTTATAACTCTAATTGTACTGACTTTGGGCATAGGAGTTGCTCAGCAACAATGCCCTGCTGCTTAGCAGTAAAGAGATGATAGCTACCATCTTTGGCCTACCTTGCACATCGTCTTTGTCCAGCTTCATTTTTAACACGGACTTTCTCAGTTTAGATGTTTCCGTAGTTTCATTATTTTGTTGTGATTTGAATTCGATTCTAGGAATGGACCAAAATGTTTGCCTGCTCACTGGATCTGAATAAGACACTAGGAGAATTCTCAGTTTTGAGCAGCACCCCAGCCAGCCTGATAATACTGAAATAAACCTACCACTCTGCCATGAGTGAGTGCTTGGACTTTGTTATGCAGTAATCACAGACTGAAGACTCTTTTCTTTTTTAGCCTGAATCTGACTGTGACCTGCCTCTTCTGAACTGAGGTCTCAAAAGGTACTCATACTCTGGGGAGGGAGGGGATGCCTTTGGGTTTTGGTTTCAGTTTGAATGTGACTTTTCTAGTTCTGTCACCAGATTCAATACAGGGCTGTCAGAGTGGTATGTGGTTGGCAGAGAGTTTGGGAGGCCAGGGTTGATAGGTCCATGGAACCTGTGGGGTAAGGCACTCACCTGGGGAATGAAAGAACACAGTTTGGACTTCTCTTCAAATTTTTGATGTTTGCTAAAGTTGAATTTACACTTTGAGGTTTCTGGAGAAAAATGAGAGAGGAGATTTATACCTGGTCTATATTCCAGGACCCAGATGCCTCACAGGCTCCCAGGAAGCAATGCTACTGGAAGGCTGGCTTGTTGAATGCTCAGTGACTAAAGCCTCAAGCTTACCCCCCCCCATTTAATAACGATCTTCCAACTCTTCTCCCAGATCCAGCTTTCTAGTCCTTTTTCCAACTATGACACCATTTCCCCGGACAGTAACCTGCATCCACCTTCATATTAGCTGTTAGGCTCAGGCAAAAATGGACCCCTTGGAATAAACCTAAAATAGACTTACCTGCTTTTCCAAAATAGAGACCCCAAATCTTCATCTGCAATATCCTTGCCTTTAGGTTCATAATTAGTCAAGAATATGTTCAGCTTTCTATATTAACTCTTTTTCAGCCACCAGGTTCCAGATGATACCATGATGCCAACCTGACTTCCCTGGACAGAGGACTCTACATGGAGCCACACCTATCTCAGATCTCTGCCCCACTAGGTAAAGAGAGAGACAGGCTGGGAATATGGATTGACCAGCCAATGCCAATGTTCAGTGGGGAAGCAATTACAGAAGCCAGACCTTCCACTTTCTGTACCCCATGATGATCCTGAATCCATACTCTCAGAGGGATAAAGAATAGGGAAGTTCCTTCCCTATTTCCTATTATACTTACTGCCAAGATATCCTTATCAAAGCAAGGATTGCAAAAGCTCAATAAGGGCAAGAGACTGGCATACTTTAAGAATGACTCCTTAGTCACTATCAGGCCACCCCATCAGCTGGGGCCCTAGTCTGGGAGTCCTGAGACTCCTAAACAGACATGATGGGCCTTGACCTCAAATAAATCTCTCTCTCCATTGTTACTGGTCACCAGGGACAACAAAATAGATCCCTTTGTGGACCCCTACATGGCCTTGCCCTCAACTTGTATCTACAAAGATAGAGAATGTTCCATCCTCTGAAAAGAGGCTGGACCACATACTGTATGCTACAACTGAGGAAGATGGGTCTTAATTTTGTAGCAGCTTGGAATGTTTTTACAGATGACCACAGAATGTGAGGTTGAATCTACAGGGATACAGAAGTCAAATAGGCTCCTAAACTGAATATGGGCCACAGTTCAGATCAAATTGATGGGGTTTATAGTCATCAATATTTATATACCTTTCCCACAATTGGAAGCTACTCTCTTCCCTGATCCAGCTTTCTTGTCCTTTTTCTAGTCATGACATCATCTCCCCAGACAATAACTAGGATCCATCTGCATATCAGATTTCAGGCTCAGGGGAAAAAACAACTAGTATACCTACAGGCCCTTTGGAATATAACTAAAATGGAGACCACCCACAACTCTTCATCTGCACCACTATACCCTTTAGGTACATGATTAGTCAACAACATGTTTGGCTTTATATATTAACTTCTTTTCATCCACCAGGATCCAGATGCTAGCATGATGCCAACCGGACTTCCCTGGACAGATAACTTCACCAGTGTGTCCTGGAGTTCATATTCCTCAGAACCCCACCCCACTAGAGAAAGATAGAGGCAGGCTGGTGTTGCTGAGGAGTTATTCTGATGCAGTCTCCACCCCCAGGTTTTAGTATGCCCCGCGAAATCCTAGCATTGCCCCCTTCAACCAATCTTGGCCCTACACGTCACCCCTGGTTGTCGCCCAATAAAAAGCCCCCTCACTCCCCCTCTCTCTCTGGGCTCTCAGCTCTCCCTCTCTAAGTCTCGCTCCCTGCTCTCCCCCCGTGGTCAGGTAGTGGGCACGGCCATTGCCGGCTGGCTCTACGTGGTCTGAACCAAACCCCCCCCATCCTATAATAAAGATTTGTGTACCCCTTTGTTCTGGACGTCCGCTCTCTTCTCTGCGGTGCAGCCCGACACCAGACCACCACAACAACAGGCTGGGAGTATGGATCAGCCTGTCAACACCCATGTCCAGTAGGGAAGCAATTACAGAAGTCAGACCTTCCACCTTCTGCACCCCATAATGACCTTGGGTCCATACTCCCAGAGGGTTAGAGAATAGCTATCAAGGGAGGAGATGGAATACAGAGTTCTGGTGGTAGAAATTGTGTGGAGTTGTACTCCTCTTATCCTATGGTTTTGTCACTGTTTCCTTTTTATAAATTAAAAATATATTTTAAAAAAGAATGTTAGGTTCCATGCAGTGGTGCGCCTAGATAAGCACACACATTATAGAGTATAAGTACCCAGGTTGAAGCCCCTAGTCCCCACCTGCAAGGGTAGAGATTCACAAGATGTGAATGAGGGCTGCAAATATCTCTGTCTCTTTCACTCTCTCTCTCCCCTCTCAATTTATCTCTGTCTCTATGCAACAATAAAAAATGAAAATCTTTAAAAAAAGAATAGGGAAGCTATCAAGGGAGAGTAGTGAATACAGAGTTCTGGGGGTGGGAATTATGTGGAATTGTACCCCTTTAGTATGTGGAATTGTACCCCTATAGTCTTTTCAATATTTCCATTTTATAGATAAAAACTAAAAAAAAGGAAACAAAAAGAATGATATCCCTTAAGCTCTATGCACAACCTCACACAAGGGTCCCCATCAGCTACATGATAGTAGCAAGGATGGGGCTAGGGATGAGGTTGCTTTCACAACATGGCAACTTAAAGGTGAAGGTACATTTCCTGGACTTGCATTAGTATTGGTTGGTGATTTTCATTTTAGATAATCAGCAGCGAAAAAATATTTTGGAAACCTGTTACAGTCCTAACAGCACCATGACTAGAGGCTTCCCACATTACCTTCTAAGCCCTTCCTTGTCTCTCATTCATAACATTGTAATGGCAACTATACTTGTTTTAGGAAGTTTTGAGATTTATATGAATTATGTGTGTGAGACTTCTGGAGGTGGGGCTATGTTGCAGCAGCAGCTATGTTTCTCTCTTCATTTCTGTTCCAGGTGAACTAGGAATACCAAAGTAGATCACCTAGAACCACATCAGGACTAGAACGACTTCAGGAACCCACCAAATCACCAGTGAGTGCAAACATGTGTGGTCTGTGGACAGAGAGGAGCCTAAGGAGAGACTGAGAAGCCGGTAACAGTCCAGCAGTTCACCAGTTGAGGCAACACCTCCAGTCTGTTTTACCAACTAAAAGACTGCTGAAAGGAGGAGAGGACTCCCCTAAGACTCACCAAATGCTACTGTGAGTCTCCACTGCTACTGCCAGAAGAGGCTGGAGCAGCAGGGGGAGGCCCTCAGCTGACATCTGAGAATAGAGAACTGAGGAGGAAACTCAGGAGAAGAGCTACATCTACATCTCAGTGGCCTAGTAGTGGGGCTGTATAGTGGGAGCTTTTCCATGTTTTTCTCCATATGAGAAAATGGTGAATAATAATTGCCTCAGAACCTACAGACTATAAATGGGACTTGTTTAGAAACTCACAAGGGCCACCAGTGTTGCCTGGCTTGGCAGAGAAGCTCAATTAAGACTGGAGCTTTGGATTTTTGGGGTGTGAGTCTCTTTCTGCAATCACTGTGCTATCTCTCTCCAACCCTGCTTTACCTCTTGGTCAGCAGTGAGGGATTAAGATAACAAGCCTTATAGTTTAATAGCTCTCAGGCTCCCATAGCCTAGAGGGAAGAAAAAGAACAAAAGAGTTTTTAACAGCTACTGTGCTCCAACTCAGGGACTGAAATAATATTGAAACAAGTGTCAAGTTCCACAACTGTGAGCTCTTTTTTTTATTTTAATATTTATTTATTTATTCCCTTGTGTTTCTCTTGTTGTTTTTTCAATTGTTGTAGTTATTATTGTTGTTGTTATTGATGTCATCATTGTTGAATAGGACAGAGATAAATAGAGGAGGGGGAAAAAGAGAAGAGGAAAGAGAAACACTTGCAGAGCTCCTTCACTGCCTGTGAAGTGACTCTCCTGCAGGTGGGAAGCCAGGGGCTCAAACTGTATCCTTAAGCTAGTCCTTGTGTTTTGCACTATCTGTGCTTAACCTGCTGTGTTACTGCCCAACTCCCTTGTGAACTTTTTAAGTACCTTACTTAGACACAAGTCAATCAAGGCAAGTGTGATCTGTAATATGAAAAGTACTGAGAGAGGGACCTCATAACATACTATATAGAATGGTTTATATATATAAACCAACAAGAAGAAATACTGGAGAAAAGAACCACGTCAAGAGTCCACTTAGAAGCCACCCCCCAAAAAAAGGTTGAAGCATAAAATAATGAGGTCAACATCCAAATACTAGTTAAGGAAATAATCACAGGAGTGATTAAAGAGTTTGAAAGATTTGTCATCAGAAATGCAGAAACAACAAATGATACTCTGGAAGAAAACACTACTTATTTCAAGGTTATTAGAGAGCCAAAAGCTAAAATAGATGAGCTAAGAACACAACTAGATGAATAAACTAAAACAGTATAAGAACAAGGTAACAAAATAGATGAATTCCAGAAAACAGTAGAGGGCAGAGAGAATAGAATAAATGAGTCTGAAGACAGAAAGAGCAAGATGGAGGATGAATTAGAGACAATGAAGAAAGGAGTAAGAGATCTCAAAAAAGAGATTAAGAGATTCTGAAAACAACAACAGAGACTTATGGGATGAATTCAGAATGAATAATATGCACATCACTGGCTTACCAGAGGAAGAAAGAGAGGGAGGGGAAGAAAGCATTCTTCAGAACATAATAGCTGAAAACTTCTCTAGTCTAGACTACATCAAAGCCATAAAAGGTTCAAAAAGCCCAGAGGGTCCAAATCAGAATTAACCCAGACTTAAAGACACCAAGACACATCTTATTTAGAATGGAAAGGAATAAGGATAAAGAAAGGATCCTGAAGGCTGCAAGAGAAAAACAAAGAGTCACCTACAGAGGGAATCCCATAAGATTAGCAGCAGACTTCTCCAAACAAACACTACAAGCCAGAAGAGAATGGCAAGATATCTATAGAATGCTCAATGAGAAAGGCTTTCAACCAAGACTACTGTATGTTGGTAGACTATCATTCAGACTAGATGGAGGCATAAAAACCTTCTCATATAAGCCACAGTTGAGACAATCAACTATCACCAAATCTGCCCTGAAAGAAGTTCTGAAAGATCTCCTATAAACTCTCAGGACCACCATAAGTATGCTATATATATGAATACTCTAAAAATCTACAATAGTGATATTAATATATCTTCAATCAAAGATATCAATAAATGGCAATGGCCTGAATTCTCCTACTAAAAGGCACAGAGTAAGAAGATGGATCAGGAAACACAACCCAACAATATCCTTTCTACAGGATATCCACCTAACTCAACAAGACAAACACAGACTCAGAGTGAAAGAATGGAAAACTATCATATAAGCCAATGGCCCAACGAAAAGGGAAGGAACAGCTATTCTCATACCTGACATAATAGACTTTAAAATAAATAAAATTTAAAAGACATGGATGAACATTACTTAATACTCGGAGGATCAGTCAACCAAGAGAAATGATCAATTATTACCAAATATGCATCCAATGGGAAGCCATCTAAATGCATCAAACGTCTACTTAAAGAGCTGCAGCAATACTGTAACAGCAACACAGTCATAGTAGGGAACAACAACACCCCACTCCCTCTCTCTGACAGATCACCCAGGCAGAAAATCAACAAAGACAAGAGGGAGCTAAATGAGATAGATACACTAGACCTATTGGACATTTTCAGTGTCATTCACACCAAGAAACTGAAATGTACATTCTACTCAAGTCCACATGGGTCATTCTCAAGGATAAACCATATGTTAGGTCACAAAGACAGCATCAGCAAATTCAAGAGCATTGAAATCATCACAAGCATCTTCACAGATCACAGTGGAATTAAACTAACACTTAACAATCAACAAAAGATTAGTAATAGTCACAAAATGTGAATGCTCAACAATACACTACTTAACAACTACTGGGACACAGAGGAAATCATGGAAGAAATCAAAATATTTTGAGAGTTCAATGAAAATGAAGACAGAAGCTATAAAAATATTTGGGACACAGCTAAGGCAGTACTGAGAGGGAAGTTCATAGCCATACAAGCACACATTGGGAAACAAGAAAACACACAAATAACCTGATTGCACACATTAAGGACTTAGAAGAAGAAGAAGAAGAAGGAGGAGGAGGAGGAGGAGGAGGAGGAGGAGAAGAAGAAGAAGAAACCATGGTCCATGAGAATGAGCAGTGGAGAAACCTCTAACCAAACTCACAAAACAAAATGGAGAAGACCCAAAAAATCAGATTGTAAATGGAAAGCAGATATCATAGCAGACATTGAAGAAATTCAATGTATCATGCAAGGATTCTATAAACAACTATATGCCACCAAGCTAGAGAAACTGGAAGAAATGGATGATTTCCAAGATACCTACAAACTTCCAAAATTAAAGAAAGGGCACTAGATAATATGAACAGGCCCATCACAGTCAATGAAATTGAAACAGTTATTAAAAACCTTCTCAAGAATAAAATCCTTGGACCAGATTGTTTTACAAATGAATGATACAAAATCTTCACGGAAGAGTTCATTCATGCCTGTACTTTTAAAAGTCTTCCAGAATATTGAAGACACAGGAATACTACCCCACAGCTTCTATGAGCCAACATCAATCTGATTCCAAAAACAGACAGGGACACAACCAAAAAAGAAAACTACAGACCATTATCTCTGCTGAACAAAGATGCTAAAATATTGAACAAAATTCTAGCCAACTTGATATACTCGTATATTAAAAAGATTGTTCATCATAACCAAGTGGAGTTTACCCCAGGGATGCAAGGTTAGTTTAATATATGTAAATCAATCAACGTGATCCACCACATCTACAAAAGCAAGACCAAAAGCCACATGCAATAGACGCAGAGAAAGACTTTGACAAAATACAATATCCCTTTATGATCAAAACAAGACAAAATGGGAATAGATGGGAAATTCCTCAAGATAGTAGAGTCTATGTATAGCAAATCTACAGCCAAAATCATACTCAATGGTGAAAAACTGAAAACATTTCCAGGCAGATCATGTACTAGACAGGGCTGCCTACTATCACCATTACTATTCAACATAGTATTGGAAGTTCTTGCTGTAGCATTCATGCAGGAGCAAGGAATTAAAGGCATAGAGATTGGAAGAGAAGAAGTCAAAATCTCCCTATTTGCAGATGACATGATAGTATACATAGACAAACCAAGGAAATCCAGCAAGAAGCATTAGGAAATCATCAAGCAATACAGCAAGGTGTCAGGCTACAAAATTAACATTCAAAAGTCAGTGGCATTCCTCTATTCAAACACTATGTTAAAAGAAGAAAAAGCGATAAATCAATTCCTTTTACTACAGCAAGAACAACAACAACAACAACAAAAAATATCTAGGAATAAACCTAACCAAAGAAGTGAAAGACTTGTATACTAAAATTTATGAGTCATTACTCAAGGAAATTGAAAAAAACACAAAGAAGTGGAAAGATAATTCCATGATCATGGGTTGGAAGAATTATCATCATTAAAATGAATATACTAACCAGGGCCATATACAAATTTAATGCTATACCCATCAAGAATCCAAGCACATTTTGTAGGAGAATAGAAAAATTCTACAAATGTTTAGCTGGAACCAAAAAAGACCTAGAATTGTTAAAACAATCTTGAGAAGAAAGAACAGAACTGGAGGCATCACACTCCCCAATCTCAAATTGTATTATGGGGCCGTTATAATCAAAACTGCTTGGTAATGGAATATGAATAGACACACTGCCTTGTGGAATAGAACTGTGAACCCAGAAGTAAGCCTCCACACAATGGACATCTAATCTTTGACAAAGGTGCCAGACTATTAAAAGGGGAAAGTAGAGTCTCTTCAACAAATGGTGTTGGAAAAATGGGTTGAAACATGCAGAGGAATGAATGTGAACCACCAAACACAAAAGTAAATTCTAAATGGATCAGGGGCTTGGATGTTAGACCAGAAACTATCAGATACTTGGAGGAAAACATTGGAAGAACTCTTTACCGCATAAATTTTAAAGACATCTTCAATGAAATGAATCCAGGTACAAAGTCGATCAAAGCAAGTATACACCTATCGGACTTCATCAAATTAAAAATCTTCTGCACAGCAAAAGAAACCAATACGCAAACCAAGAGATCCCTCACAGAATGGGAGATCATCACATGCCGTGCATCAAATAGGAGGATAATAACCAAAATATATAACAAGCTTACCAGCCTCAAACACAAGAAAACAAATGACACCATCCAAAAATGGGGAGAAGACATGGACAGAATATTGACCACAGAAGAGATCCAAAAGGATGAGAAACACATGAAAAAATGCTCCAAGTCTTTGACTGGCAGAGAAATGCAAATAAAGACAACCATTAGATCCCACTTCACTCCTATGAAAATGTCATACTTCAGAAAAGGTAGCAGCAACAAATGCTACATAGGTTGTGGGGTCGAAAGAACCTTCCAACACTGCTAGTGGGAATGTAAATTGGTCCAACCTATTTGGAAAACACTCTGGAGAACTTTCAGAAGGCTAGAAACGGACCTACCCTATGATCCTGCAGTTCCTTTCCTGCAGATAAATCCTAAGGAACCCAACATGCACATCCAAAAATATGTGTGCATACCTATGTTCAGGCAGAAGCTGAAAAACAAGATCAGAAAACACAGGTAGAACCTGAACTGGAATTGGCGTATTTCACCAAAATAAAAGACTCTGTGGTACAGTGTTGGCTGAGTACAGGTCCAAAAGGGATGACAGACAACCTAGTGGGTATTGTACTGTTATGTGGAAAACTGAGAAATGTTATGCATGTACAAACTATTGTATTTACTGTTGAATGTAAAATATTAACCACCCAATAAAGAAATAAAACAACAAATTATGTGGGTGAGATACTTTTATCTATTTTATATATATATATATATTTATTTATTCCCTTTTTATTGCCCTTGTTGTTTTATTGTTGCAGGTATTATTGTCATTATTGATGTCTTTGTTGTTGAGTAGGACAGAGAGAAATGGAGAGAGGAAGGGAAGACAGAGAGGGGGAGAGAATGATAGACACCTGGAGTCCTGCTTCACTGCTTGTGAATCGACTCCCCTGAAGGTGGGGAGCCGGGGGCTTGAACCAGGATCCTTATGCCAGTCCTTTTGCTTTGGGCCAAGTGTGCTCAGCCTGCTGCACTACTTCCCAACTCCCAGTGAGATACTTTTATACTATACTTTTCTCCTGGCCTTGGCTCAGACCTTCAGATTTTTAGCCCTTCTGACCATTTTGTCTGAAGAAGTCACTTAGAAACAAGCATTTCTTTGCCCATGGGGCGCTCGTCACTTAAGACAGGTCAATAACTGAAGGATGACAATTCAGAACTGTAAGAAAGAGAAACAAGTAGATGGTCAATATTACCTTTGCAATACCTTTCTCCAGATTGCCACTTTTATCCGTTGCAGACAAGAAGTCCTTAAAAAAATTCATTTTTACTTTGTCATTTTCAATTGTAAGGATACCGATTCCTTGGAAAGTAAATTCAACTTTCTTTCGTGTGCAGATTGATTGTGATAAGAGCTGCACAGTTTCTTTAATGCATCCTTCGACTGTGTCCCTTCTATAATGCCCCGCTATGGCAACCGTGATAAAATTCAGTGGTTCAACGGGGATATCCCCTGGAAGAGAAAAAGACAGTTGTGTGGGGGAAAGACAGTGAGCAGATGGCAGATACTCAGAAGTAACTGTCTCTCTTTAAATGGGAAAGGTTGAGCCAGTAGAGCTACTTACTAGCTGTGTGGATCTTAGTTTGTTGTAGTCCATGCAGCTGCAATAGCTTCTCTGACATGATAAAGATCGGTATCTGGATAAAGCTAAACCTGTTCCCAACATATAGTTTTTGCCTCATAAAAGTAAATGTCCCAAAATCAGGTAAGTAGACCCCCTAGAAACAAAGCAAAAAGAAGGTGGGAAGAAAATAACCACATGCTGACTTCACTGAAGGGATGATAAAGAAGAATCCTGAGAGAATTTTAGACTCAAATTTTCAAATGATTTTTGCATAAAATATAACCACTTTAAGGGCTATGATACCTTTTTCACATTTTAAATTTTCTTTATTGGGGAATTACTGTTTTACATTCAACAGATTCAATAAATTCAATAGTTTGTATATGCATAACATTTCCCAGTTTTCCATGTAACAATACAGCCCCAACTAAGTCCTCTGTCATCCTTCTTGTATCTGCATTCTCCCCTCCCTCCCACCATAGAGTCTTTTACGTTGGTGCAATACGCAAATTCCAGTTCAGGTTCTACATGTGTTTTCTTTTCTGATCTTGATTTTCAACTTCTACCTAAGAGCGGGATCATCCCATATTCATCCTTCTGTTTCTGATTTATTTCACTTAACATGAATTTTTCCAGGTCCATCCAAGATCGGCTAGTAATGGTGAAGTCACCATTTTTAACAGCAGAGTAGTATTCCATTGTGTAGATATACCACAACTTGCTAGCCACTCATCTGTTGTTGGACACCTGGGTTGCTTCCAGGTTTTGGCTATTACAAATTGTGCTGCCAAGAACATATGTGTACACAGATTTTTTGGATGGGTGTGTTGGCTTCCTTAGGATATATCCCCAGGGGAGGAATTGCAGGATCATAGAGTAGGTCCATTTCTAGCTCAAAGGCTAAGATATTAAGACAAAATATAGGGATGCCATAGTTGCATATATATATATATATAGAGAGAGAGAGTGAGTGAGAGAGAGAAACAGAGACAGAGAGAGGTGAGAGAGCATGATACCAGAGCACCAATCCAGCACAGTCAGTGCCAGGCTTCAATCTCAAGACCTCAGGCATGTGTGCAGGGTTGGTGCTCCACTGCCAAGTCACCTTCCGAAGTCCTACCTTTTGCAGCCTCAGCTGTCGTAGAATAAAGTCAGAAACGTGGCTCCATATCATAGAGACTTCTGAAATTCAAAGAAAACAAAAACAGAATTTGATTTATGTAAGTGTCCCTGTCACTGTCCAAAGGCAAATGCAAAAGACTCCCTCAAATAGCAAGTCATTCTCAGCTAGGAACAGACAGAAATAAGGTCCTTCCTGAAAATCCGTTTCCCTGATTGTTTAACTTTACCCCCGCTAAGCTCTGTAAACATGTAAGAAATAGTACATCATGATGTGTGCTTGAAGAAAATCTTTCTGGAGTAAAGCAAACTGCTCAATTCATTGGAATATTCCCTCCACCCCCAAACTACTACCCAAGACAGAGATACCACAGTCTTTCACTTCCAGTATGTGGAGGTTATACACAGTTCTTTCTGATGTCCTAGGAAGGAAGCACAGGTTGTTCAAGGAGAACTAGTAATTGCTCTTATGGACATTGGAGACAAACTGGGTGGTGGAAACTTACCCCAAAACATGTGCTATGGTAAGCCAAGTACTAAAGGTAAGTAAGTCAAAGACTAAGATTTTGCCCTATCCTCTCTACCATGCTCTAAATCATGGCTAATCAATGTACTAAAACTGATCAGGGGATGTGAGGGTGATCTGGTTGTGACAGTTGTCACCCCATTGATTGCCAGGTTGATTTGGCTGATCTGGCTGGCTAGGCGGGTGTCCCCTTCCTCCGTCACCACTCCATGTGTGATCCTCCAGAAGCCTTGCACTTGGTTGAAGACTGACGGCCTACCGAGTAGAGGTCACCAGTCTTTGGTTGAGGGTATATTAGTAGCTGTGCTCCCCTGCTAGAACCTGATCAGATATTTCCTCTATCCTGTCATATTTTCATCACCAAAATAATTCTCCTCCTGGAAGCTAAGCACAAAGGAGATACTCCAACCTAGTCCAACTTGTACCCTCCAAGTTAAAATTTTCATCATGATCAAATATACACAGGAATAAAATAGAATCTCACTATCTGGATATAGGGGAGCTCTTTCCAAGTTAGTGTGTCAAAACTATTGTCTTTATTTTTTAAATTTTTCTTTATTTAAGAGAGGATTAATTAACAAAACCATAGGGTAGGAGGGGTACAACTCCACACAATTCCCACCACCCAATTTGCAGTGAGTACCTCCCTAACACTTCCTCTCCACTATTCAAAACTATTGTCTTTCATGTGACAGGTAGCTCAGATTTCAGGAAAAACATCTATTCAAAAAGGAAATGACCTAGTTGGGATCCAGAGAAATGATATTCCTTGCAACCAAATGCAAGTAGAAAGGTTTGTGAAAGCTAAATTGGAAATGGAAGAGTCATGTTTCTTCATCTAGGTATTATACCAACCCACTGTGTGGTTTTGCTTTTAAGAATCTAATAGATGTTCTAATAAGATCAGCATTAAATTCCTTTGACCTGGTATTTCCTACTTCTCATTGAAGACAGAGAACACATGCACAGTATTCACTCTAAAAAGTTTTTATTTTTTTATATTTATTTAATTTATTTATTCCCTTTTGTTGTCCTTGTTGTTTTATTGTTGTAGTTATTATTGTTGTTGTCGTTGTTGGATAGGACAGAGAGAAATGGAGAGAGGAGGGGAAGACAGAGAGGAGGAGAGAAAGATAGACACCTGCAGACCTGCTTCACCACCTGTGAAGCGACTCCCCTGCAGGTGGGGAGCCAGGGTTCGAACCGGGATCCTTATGCCGGTCTTTGTGCTTTGCACCACCTGCACTTAACCTGCTGCACTACAGCCCGACTCCCTAAGAAGTTTTTCTTTTTCTTTCTTTTTTTTTTTTTTTTTCCTGCAGGGCTATTGGAGCTTAGTGTTTGCACTATGAACCTTTTCTCTTTTTTTTTGGATAGGACAGACAGAAATTGAGAGGAGAAGAAAATAGTGCAGAGAAGAGAAAGACAGGCACCTGCAGACCTGCTTCACCACTTGTGAATCAAATCCCCTGCTTGTGGGGAATCAGGGGTTTGAAAGAGGATCATTGTGCAGCTCCTTGCAGTTTGCACTATGTGCACATAAGCCGGTGGGCTACCACCTGGCCCCCTCTAGACAAGTTTCAGGCGTCTGCAATTCAGTTGGACTAGACTTGGAAACCTTACAGACTCTTGATTTTGCACTGCTTTTTCTGATGCCCCAATATGTCAGTGTGTCAGGGAACTGGAATTTATTTTACATGTGTTTAAAAATATGACTTTTATATTTAAAAATACTTCTCTGCCCTTCAACCAGTGAGGCTTTTTCAGGAGTCACTAACACTGTTACCTTGCCAACAAGCTCACTGGATATGTACCCACTGTGCCCTGGCGATGAGGGCTTGTGGCATCAAAGGTTGGCTTTGTGGCACCATTCTCTCTTGGGAATCCCTGTGTCTCTCTGCCATTTCTTCTCAGTTCCCTTAGCAGGTTCACTTGCTCAGTATTGCACTTGTTGAGGTCTAGCTCCACATTCTCTTTTTTCCCTCCATGCCCCCTGCTTATATCATGCCCAGGGCCTTGTGAACCATCACTATGCAGATCACTGCCAAAGGCAAATTCAGAAGCCTAGGTTCCCTCCCTCCAACCCCCTACCGCCAACTCACACACAATCACCTTTTTGATCCTGTGCATGTGACTTCCTACCTGAATATCCCACAATCAATATGCTTGGACTGGAGAAATAAATAGCACAATGGTTATACAAAAAGACTCATGCCTGAAGCTCTGAGGTCCCAGGTTCAATCCTCAGTGCAACTATAAGCCTGCGAAGCCCAGTGCTCTGGGGAAAACCACACACAGCTCACTCAAAGCCAGAATCAAGCTTCCTTTAAATATTGTCTTTGAGTCAGGCTTTTTGCTCTTGACAAAGAGCATCATCACTTGATTTACTTGCATAGACCCAAACTCAAAAGCTGCTTGGGAAGTTCCTTTCTGCTATATCCTGTCATTTACTCCATCACCGCAACCAATAGATTTTCATGTCCCACAGGCCTTTAACTCTGTCCACTCTCTACACTTCATTCTACCAATTCAGGCCAAGTCACCATTCATTCTCTCTTAGATAACTCTGAAAGGAAACAGTTGTTCTATGTTAAGTCATCCATTGTTGCCTGAGTGGTCCACATGCTTCTCTATTGCATGGCCTTTTCATTTTCCTGATTAAAGTTTAAAACAGGGGGGTGCGGATAGGGAGGAAAAGAAATAGTAGAAAGAGACAGAACCAGAGAACTGTTCTGGCACATAGAATGCCATGGAATTATTATCAAGACCTCATGCTTAAAAATCTAACAACCTGGGTCAGCAAAATGCTCCCTTGGACACTGAAGTGCTTTGCCATGTGTGCTATCCAGGGTTAATCCCAGCCTCCAACTCCTTAAATGAAATTTTGTTCTTGTGAGCTTTTGCACTCTCTGTGCAAACAAATAACAAATATATGAAACAACATCCAACATCTTATCCACTGTGCCACCACCCGACCTCCACTTAATTCTCCACACTTCCACCTGAGCCAGTGTTTCCCAGCACAGATCTTGGGGGGTCACTCCTCTTCTACCCCCTCATTAGGATTATCCTCAATGCCAACATATGTGATTTGACTGACAGTGCCCCGAATAACCTGACTTTTTCCTCTCATTAAACAGACACTTTGGCTGGGTGTCATGCACATTTAAGTTAAGTGCACATCATTTTTTTGTGCAAGGACCTGAGTTTGAGTCCGGGATCCCCACCTGCAGTGGGGATGTTTCACAAGCACTGTAGCAGTCCTGCACGTGTCTATCTTTCTCTCTCCCTACTCTCTAATTTCTTCTGTCCTATTAAAAAAGAAAAGGAAAATATGGCTGCCAGGAGTTCTGACTTTGTATTACCAACACAACACCCCAAAAATAAGCTTGGTGGGAAAAATATCACATACTTCCATGCCCAGTCAGACAGCAGCCATAGTGTTGTCTTTCACCTCCTTCCACAAAGTGTCCACCCACCCTCAGTCAAGTGTGTTTGTTCTCCTTGTTCCCTCTACCAAAGAAAATCCTCCCCTCCTGCTCCACTAATCCTTATTCTCACTTCATATCCCCCCCCTTCTTTAGTCAGCCTTGAAACATACCCCACCCTCGCCCTCTGTAAAAATCTTCCTTGTAGTTCAGGTCCTGGAACATGATGGCAGAGTACCTAGTGGGGGTTGTATTGTTATGTGGAAAACTTGAGAAATGTTATTCATCTACAAACTATTGTACTTACTGTTAACAGGAATACATTAATCCCCCAATAAGGAAATTAAAAAATTATTCCTTGTAACCATACAAATTATGACTCACACTCACTGTACACGTGTGTTTACATCTGTGTTTACTGGGTTTTGTTTGTCTCTCCCCACTAGGTTATAAATTCAAAAAATGTTTGAATTTGATGAGTAACCCAGTACCCAGCACATAGCCATACACTTGGTGGTGCTGGGCAATGTCCACCTTTATGACCTGGGACTTGGCATCCAGGCTGACCTTTGTCACATACTGGTCTCCCCAGCAATGTCCACCTTTATTACCTGGTGACTGGCAGTCAGGGTGGCCTTTGTGACATACTCATCTCCCAGGCAACCTGACCTCTAGCCACACCAAGTCACAGTATGGGCTCTCCAAATGGCTTGATGAAAGGACAACTACCAAAAATTAGAAAGAAATCAAGAAAAAAATGGAGAAATTTGCCCAGACATAGATTTCTTAAGATGTAGAAGATCGGGAGTTGGGCAATAGCGCAGTGGGTTGAAGGGGTGAAGCAGGCCTGCTGCAGGTGTCAACTTTCTCCTCTCTTCCTTTCTCTCTGTCTTATCCAACAACTATGACAATAATAGCAACAACAACAATAATAATAAAACAACAAGGGCAACAAAAGGAAATAAGTAAATAAATACTTTAAAAATATCTTTTTAAAAAAGACCCATAAAATCATTACCTGTGATGTTTCATTTCAGAATTTGTTTGGGGGGAAAAATCAACTGGTGTTTTGTAAGAAATGTTTTAACTATAATTTAATGGAAATGTGAAAACTGGGAAAGTAATTAAATGTCACACAGAGGACGACGACTAACAGTGACAGCAGAATAAAGTTCTTATAAAAATATGGAAGTAGAACAGATGCCAAGGAAGAGAAAGAAGAGATGCCTCTCCCTGGTTTATCTCAAATCATTTAGTGAGACTCTGGGCAAGAGCCCCAATGACATAATGATAATGGTGGTGCCATTCCTGAGGCACCTGTTTTGCCAAGAGCTCAGCGCCCCCTTGGGGTTCTCTTTCAAACAAGCCTAGAAAGTCTTCTAGGAGATGCTGCTCTGGTCCTCTCCCAAACATTAAGCCACTATTTTCATATTCACCCCTGGCTTACTTTCCAACAGAGGGGCAGAGAACGTGCAAGAGCGAAACTGAAGAGATACCTGTCGCACTGCTCCACTGCTCCTAAAGATCTCCACCCTCTGAAGGTGGGAACTGGGGGCTTGAACCTGGGCCTCCTCACCCCAGTTTCTTAACACAGCCCCAGGAATCAGGGATGCCACTGGCTGTCTAGTCCTGGCCAGGAAGCCTGGAGGTGGCTGTGTTGAGTGGCATTTATTCGGCACAGACTTGGTGTCAATAAAACAGATCATATCAGAGTTTGTGGCACCCCAGGCTTTCAGGGTGTAAGTTTCCCCTCCAGGGCCCCCAGCCCTGCCAGCCTGCCCAGGAAGAGAGGCACAGAGGGATGGGTGGGTCCTTACCATCCCAGCTCAGTCGAGCTAGGGTGTGCAGCTTGTTGTTACTCATGTGCTGTTGCCAGACCGTCAACTCTTCTGCTGTGGCGCCCATGGCATCGAAAGGGCAGAGGCCAGTCCTGTCTGCTGGGCGCATGGTTCTCCCCGCCCCACCGAAGGAGGTGGGCTGTGGGACTCGCCCACCAAGGCAGGCACTGGGGTTGTCCGACTTCTGACTGTGCCTCGAAATTACACTATCTTTGAGTGATCAAATTGATTTTTTTAAATATATATGCAAAGGCTCTTCCTTGCTTCCCCTCAAAGCCACTTGAGCTAAGTATTTAGGGAAAGAGACCCAGAAGGGCAGTGCCACAGCTGAGCCTGGTTCCTACCCTCCTGCTTTCCAGGGATTCAGAGAGAATATGCAGGGCAACCTGGTGGAGGGGCGTGGCCAGGGAAGCAAGCAACAAAGGCTCAGAGGTCATCACCTGGGCCCCAAGCCCCACCCCATTGCCAGAATGCTGCAACCCTATCTGCTCCACAGGCTGTCACTCTGGCTCTCTCTGTTGCCTTTTTTTCCCTTTCATATTGTTTTTTTTTTTTATTTTTATTTTGTAAATTTATTTATTGGGGGATTAATGTTTTACATTCCACAGTAAATACAATAGTTTGTACATGCATAACATTTCTCAGTTTTGCACATAACAATACAACCCGCACTAGGTCCTCTTGTCATTCTTTTCCAGGACCTGTACTCTACCACCCACCCACCCCAGAATCTTTGACTTTGGTGCAATACACCAACTCCAGTTTAGGTTGACTTTTTTTTTTTTAATGTTCTTCTCTTAAATTAAAAAATGAGTTTACAGCTGGATGAACTTTTTTCACTACTATAATTATCAGTGATCTGATAGTGGCTGACAAGATGTTAAGATTACAAGGGTATAGCTGCACATTTCACCCATCACCAGAGTTATGTGACACCCTACCCCCACACCAAAATAACCATAGTTCTCACAAAGTTTATTTGTTTTTTTCCTTTTTTCTTCTGGGGTTATGCTGGGGCTCAGTGCCTCCACCAGGAATCTACCAGTCCTGGAGGTTTTTTGTGTTTTTTTTTTCCTCCTTTTTGTTGCCCTTGTTGTTTTAATATTGTTGATGTTATTGTTGTTATTAACATTGTTGTTGGATAGGTTAGAGAGAAATGGAGAGAGTAAGGGAAGACAGAGAGAGGGAGAGAAAGATAGACATCTGCTGACATGCTTCACCACTTGTCAAGCAACCCCCTGTAGGTGACTAGCCCAGGGTTAAAACCAGGATCCTTACACTGGTCCTTGTGTTTCTCGCCATGTGCGCTGGGGCGCTACCACCTGACCCACCTCACAAAGTCTTAGAGACAATTTGGCTCCTCTTCCCACCCACCCTGTTCATCTCTCTCCTCCTTTCTTCATTCTCCTTCATTATTCATATTTTCTCCTCCTCTTTTCCCTTTTCCTTCCCTCCCTCCCCCCACTCCTTTCCATAGTTTGTGTTTCAACCCTCTATATTCCACACATGAACAAAACCAAATGGCAGCTGCCTTTCACTCCCTTATTTCACTCAGCATCATCACCTCCAATGGTCTTTGTTTTTAAATTACAAAGCAGTATTTGTCTCATCACATTTGCAACTTCTTTATCCAGTTGGCCCTCCATTCCCTTACCAGCCCCACCATCCTGCACTGTTGCTTTTTTACACTCTTCACTGCTAGCTGTGAATTCTCACACATTAAACACAGTCAAGTAAACCTAGCCTAAAGCAAGAATTAGAAATTCATCAGTGATAGAAACAGCTGCTCCAGGGAGCTGGGCGGTAGAGCTGCGGCTTAAGCACACAGGACACAAAACTCAAGGGCCAGAGTAAGGATCCCGGTTCGAGTCCAGCTCCCCACCTGTGGGAGGTCGCTTCACAAGTGGTGAAGCAGGTCTCCAGGTGTCTATCTTTCTGTCCTACTCTCTGTATTCCTCTCCTCCCTCCATTTTTCTCTGTCCTATCCAACAACAACAACAGCTATGGCAACAAAAACAACTATAATAAGCCCAACAACAAGGGCAACAAAATGGGAAAAATAGCCTCCAGGAACAGAGGATTCGAACTGCAGGCACTGAGCCCTGGAAATAACCCTGGAGAAAAGAAAAGAAAAGAAACAGCTGCTCCATCCTGCTCCCCAACAGAGACTAGGGACTAGCTGGACTCTACTCAGAGTGTAGACCACACAGCCTTCAGTGCACAGCAAAGCGAGGGCACCCTGGCTATTCCCCTGCCAACAATCTGCTCTGAAAAAAACAGGAGAAAAGTTCAGTGGGAAAAGTGCCAAACTTATATGCCAGGTGGTACAAAGATAACTGCTAGGTTTGGTCCCTGACACAAGTATATTATCCAAACTTGTATCAGTCTTTGAGGACAGATACACAAAAGTGTTGACTGTGGTTGTTTGGGGACCATGTGACATTGTATGTGAAGGGGGAGGAAGAGTTCAGGGAACTATTTTGCTCATTTTTCTCTCTTATTTACTGATCACCAAGAGTACGAATTACTTTTCAAGTGGTCCAAGTGTTGGCCAAGGTAAGAAACACACAAGAGTGAAGTGCAGGGAGAGTATAGGGAATTAAGCAAACACAGACAGAAATGAACTGGGTCAGAGTTTTCTAAGCTGTCTCAATGCACATATGCTTTTCTGCAAGCTCTGATGTCCCTTGCAAAACCCACATGACAGTCACTTTTTCATTCAGACCCCTCAGCAGCCACACAACCCAAAGACTCACACTCTGAATAAGGACAGCCTGGGCATGTATCTGAAAGAGAAGACATTTACAATTCCCTCACTTTTGTATTATTCAAAACCTGCCAGAAAGTTAACCCATGTCTACTGAGCATATATTAGTTTTTGCCAGGCACTTGGCTGGCTGCTAAGAGACATGAGGTGAGATGGTGGGACAGAGAGAGAACCCTCCATGCAAGAGGTATAAAATTCATTTATTCCCCATTTAACACATATTTATTGAAGAAAAAAATACTATAATGTAGGAAAAAACGGGAGCACTTAATATCTCAAGGAGTGGTGGGTAAAGCAGGGGAGCACAGGGCCTGCAAACATGAGGTCCTGAAGTCAATGACCCAGAACAGTGACCTTTCTCTCTCATTAATAAATAAATCTTTAAAAAAAAAAGGTGGGGAATGTGAGAGAAAGGCATTGGCACATACAGTAGAATGCACACATTGATATGCACAAGAACCAAAGTTCAAGCCCCCAGTCCTTACCTGCAGGAGAATGTAAAGCTTTCTTTAAAAAAAAAATATCTTGGGTGGGGTAAATAGCATAATGGTTATGCAAAGAGACTCTCAAACCTGAGCCTCCAAAGTCCCAGGTTCATTCTCCACACCACCTTAAACCAGACCTGAGCAGCACTCTAGTGAAAAATAAATAAGTAAAAATTCTCTTCAATATTAGCTATTTTAATGTAAATGTCTTGTCATTCTTTCATGTTAAAATATTTCCAGGATCAATAAATATGTTTTCTGTAGCATGTATTTATTAATGAACATCAAATAATATAGCTTTATGAACTTCTGCATTATATTAATCCTTGCATATTAAATTAGTGTATATAGTTCACAGAAATACATTTAATTAAACTATTTCATGTATGGGGTAGAACTTGCTTTCAAACTACCTATCAGGAAGTAGCTCTTATAACTACCCTTTCCTTTGGTGTCCTTCATGGTCTGGTCTTCTAGTAAAGATCTATTCTAAGCATAATGGTTATGCAAAGAGACTCTCATGCCTGAGTCTTCAAAGTCCCAGGTTCAGTCCCCCATACCACCATAAACTAGAGCTGAGCAGGGCTCTGGTTAAATAAATACATAAAGAAAACAAAAAAAGCAAAAAGATCTATTCTAAATTTGTTTCAACTGCATTTGTTTCAGCTGATCAGGTGATAAGAATATATATGTTGAGAGTCGGGCAGTAGCTCAGCGGGTTAAGTGCACGTGGCACAAAGCACAAAGACTAGGGTAAGGATCCCGGTTTGAGCCACTGGCTCCCACCTGTAGGGGAGTTGCTTCACAGGCGGTGAAGCAGGTCTGCAGGTGTCAAACATCTTTCTCTCCCCCTCTGTCTTTCCCTCCTCTCTCCATATCTCTCTGTCCTATCCAACAACAATGATATCAATAACAATAATAATAGCCACAATGACGATAAAACAAGGGGGGAAATTAAAAAAAAAGAATATATATGTTGAGAAACATATTTGGTGAATTGGTTTTCCTTTCTCACTCTTTCAACTCATTGATAATTAAAAATAGATAACATCTTAGAGACGAGTTATCAAGACTAAATCAATGGTGGTATATTTGTAGGACTTCAAAATGAGACATACTTTTCAAAACCCAGAAACTTCTTGCTTTGTTTTACCTAGTAAATAAAGTACAACATTGTCAATAAAACCAGTATGTTTTGAATCACTTTGTAAAACAATAACAGTAAGAACAAAAACACCACCACCAACAAAAGCTAAGCAATGAATTGAACCATTGTTAAATTCATTTGTTTTGAATGTTCCAAAAAATGTTATGAGTTTTGAGTTTCCAAAATATATTATGACTTTCTATATTAAAATACAATGATGAATGTTCTTTATTCTAAATTACTAACTCTATTAGGGATGGAATCTCTTCTGTCCTCATTAAGAGTAAATGCAAATTATAAGAACATGACTTCTATTTGATGACAGCAGAAATTGAGAGGTGATACAGGGGTAGAAAGGAGAGACAGAGAGAAAACTGCTGCCCTCGTGAAGCATTCCCCCTTCAGGGGAACCAGGGGCTTGAACCCAGGTCCTTGTGCACTGTACTGTATGCTCTTATCCAGGTGCACCGCTTGGCCCTATGATTCACACTTGTTGCTTAATTGGTAGGATACCAGTCACCAATCAAGAGAAAATGAATGGCTATGTGTATGTGCCCAAATAAAATCGTGTGTGTGTGTGTGTGTGTGTTTAAAAAGTGGTCTGGGGTGGTAAAATCATTGCATGAGAGCCAGTTTTTTTTTTTTTTTAAATAGAGGCAGAGGGAGAGGGAGAGAGAGACAGACAGACACACCACAGCACCAAATCTTCCTTCAAATCAGTGGGGGCCAGGTTTGAACATGGGTGCACACTTGGCAAAGCAGCAGACTACCGTGAGCTATTTTTGAAAAAATAAATAAATAAATAAATAAAAATAACTTGTTTTATTGGATAGAGATAGAGAGGAATAGAGACAGAGGCACCTGTCGGAACATGTGGAAACTGGGATGCTTAAATTTTTTTACATTGTAATGTGCGTGCCCTTAACGTTCAGGGCTCCAGCAGGCTGGGCTAGCTTCACGGTGGTAGACAGAGATGACCAGAGACACACGGCTGGGCAGAGAAGCTTTATTCACGAGCGGGCAAACATGTGCTCTCCTGTCTTTCTGCTCTGGTGGCAGAGAGAGACCCTTAAACTAATCACCACTCAGATCTGTCCTGCATCCTTCTCCCCCAGCGGTTCTGCCAGAACTCGGGAACTACATAGCATAGGGGGCGGGGAGAAAGGGCCCACAAAACTAGCAAGGGCCAAACCAATTCTCCTGGTGTGGGGAAGGAGACCAATCCAAGATGAAACATACCAACAGTGCATACTAGGCCAGGTGCACCACCACTTCCGCCTCCCCCCCAATTGAGAACTATTTCACCACCCACCTTCCTACTTTTTAAAAACAATTACGGGAGTCCTGGGTGGTAGTGCAGTGGGTTAGGTGCACATGGTGTGAAGCACAGGGACCAGCATTAAGGATCCCAGTTTAAGTCCCTGGCTCACCACCTGAAGGAGGGGGTTATTTCACATGTGGTGAAGCAGGTCTGAAGGTCTCTCTCTCTCTCTCTCTCTCTCTCTCTCTCCATCTTCCTCTCCGCTGATTTATCTCTATCCTATCCAACAACAATAACAACAAGGGCAACAAAATGGGATAAATGGCCCCCAGGAGCAGTGGATTCATTGATCAGGCACGGGCCCCTGGGACAACCATGGAGGCCAAAAAGAAAAAAAAAAACTTACACAAATGAGAGAAAGGGAAATAATCAGAGTGTTCCTCTGGCACAAGCGAAGCTGGACACTGAACTCAGAATCTCATGCTTTGGAGTATAATGTTTTAACCATTGCCTGTCTTCAGGACCATAAAAATTTATTTTCTGAAAAGGAAGACAGAGACAGAACCAGAGTTCTGGCATTTTAAAGTCAGGAATCAAACTTATTTATTTTTTCTTTTATATTACATTTGTTATGATTGGTTAAAGACAGAATATAGAGAGGGAGGGAAGAAGGGAGAGAGGGAGAGAGAGAGAGAGAAGAGAGACCTGAGATACTGCTTTACTACTCCTCAAGCTTCCCTGCAGCATGTGAGGACTGGGGGATTGAACTGGAGTTCTAGCACATGGTACTATGCATGCTGAACCAGGTGCTCCATAGCCCAGCCCCCCAGAAAGCAAATTTCTTAAGTCCAGAGTTAGAGCACAGTGCCACCTTATGCACTGTGAAGCCCCCTTAAATGATTCTTGTTCAGCTCTCCTGAGACTTGAACTGATACAAAGACTCAGTGTATCAGCTGCAAGCTAAATGAAGGAGCTTCTGAAAGGTGGGAAGATGGTGTGCCAGGAAGATGTGGAGGGAAATTACTTCTAGCTGAGATGACCCACCGGAATGCTAAGCCAGTCACTTCAGGCTTCATTTAAAAGGTGTAGTGATTCCTGAAAACCCTGGGATAAGAGGGTTAACACTTAACACTCACAGACAAATTCTTCAATTCTTTAGCATTGCATTAAAATGGACTTTGCATTTCATTGGCATGGCACAAATACTTTATATGACAGTGACACTCAGAGGAATTTCTAAGAGAGATGAAGTGGCATCAAACACCTGAAAGATTAAGTATTCTAAGTATTGCTATAGTGAAAACTGATTATGACTTTTTTATTTTCCTTTTTGCCATCAGGGTTATAACCAAGGCACAGTACCTGAAGACTCCACCATTTACAGAAGCCATTATTATTATTCTCCTTATAATTATTTTTAATTATTTTATTTATTTTATGGAGACAAGGAGAAAAAGAAAGATACTATAGCACTGTCTACCACTGATAAAGCTTCCCTGGGTCCTGTAGATGGTCCCATGTGGGACCTAGGACTTGAACACGAGTCCTCATGCATGGTAATGTGTGCACTCAGAAGAAGCCACCTGCCAGCCCCTTACTACCTTTGGGTGGACAAAACACAAAGGATTTGATTCAAGTGAAGAAGGGTCAGTTATATAATGTGACCAATGAGGGTGTTGTGAGATGAAGATTTGGTTAGGGTTTGGGCACTGGAGCTGTGGCATCCATAGACACCAATTAGCGTTTGAAAAGTTAGACGTCATCAGCCCTGCAGAGCAGTTAGGCCATGGGATGTGCAAACCTGAGGCAGCTACAAACCTGGCATGCTAAGATGCTGTACTTCTTGTGGGGAGGCCTCTTCTCGGGCATAGACTCCTGGCTTACCTGTCCTTCTGTACACCAGATGCAGGGTTCTAGGAGAATGTTCCATGGCAGCAGGAGTGAGCCTACAGGACTAACTCGGCGTCCGGTGCTAGTGCCGTGACAAGAGATGACCCGGGACTCGTGTCTGATAACAATCCGTTTATTCAACAGCAAAGCAGGGTTTATAAGGGGTCGTAGGAGGAAGTAAGTTATCTATTCCATATATAGTTTGGGAGAATAGGGGCAAAGAGAGGTAATGGGTTGGGAAAAGATCAGAGCATTCCTAGAAAATGTTGAGCAAGGAGTTTAATTGATCAAAGGAATGAGGAAATTAAGGTTATCAATAACTAGCAGACAGAGAGGGGTATTAAGGGCAAAGAGAAGATAGATCATGTAAGTTTAAAGGGAGTGGAGGAGTAAGGAAAATGATCCTAGTTATTGTTTGATGGAGCTGAACAATAATATATGGGATATGTGATCAAGGAAAATGAACTTCCATTTACCTCTGAGTAAACAAACCACTTGGTTTGGAAACAAGGAAATGGGCTACGTGCAGAGTCTTTGTGAGGCAGAGCGACTGACAGAGAGGACATTTCCTGGTGGTCGTTTTCCTCCATGCTCAATCTCAGGTAGAGAGAGACTAATAGGAAGGTCGTGCCATCCAGGCACCATTTTTCAATAGGAGGTCCTACACCATGCTCAACCAAATCCTCACAATTCCCCTACACTTAAGATATATACATTTACTCCTACACTGGATCATCAGGTAATTTCATTTTTATTAAAGGATCCTCCAGTCTTCCAAAGGTGCTGCAGAGTTTACATTCCCACAATCAGTGTAATAGAGTCTCTTTGTCTCCACAACTTTACCCAACATTTGTCATTTCCTGTTTTGTTGATGTAGGTCATTCTCCAGGTTTAATGTGAAATCTCAGTGTAGATTTTAGTTTGTGTGTGATCAATACTGGGTCACAGGAAATTAGAGGATATAGTTCTACACCACACCCACCACCAAAGTTCTGTGTCCCAATCGCCACTGTACTCACACAGTATGGGTTTTTTTTTTTTTCTCTTTTCCTTTTTTTTAAAAATCTTATTCATGAGTATCAGTACTCTAGATTCCACAGGAGTGAAACTATCTGGTAATTGTCTTTCATCTCTTTACTTATTGCTGAGTCATAAGGTAATTGAATCTCAATGGTAAGGTAAGTGGAATCTCAGTACAGTTTCAATTTGCACTTCTCTAATGTTAAGTATTTCTTCAGGTGTCTGTAGGCCATGTGTATCTCTTCTTTCAACAACTGTTCAGTTATTTGGCCACATTTCTTGTTTGTTTTTTGCCTCTAGAGTTATTGCTGGGGCTCAGTACGTGCACCATGAATCTACTACTCCTAGAGGCTAATTTTTCCCCTTTTGTTGCCCTTGTTGTTTTGTCATTGTTGGGGTTATTGTTGTTGTTATTGATGTAGTTGTTGATGGATAGAACAAGGAGAAATGGATAATGGAAGGGAAGACAGGGGAAGGGAGGGAAAAACAGACACCTGCAGACATGCTTCAGCTCCCTTAAAGCAACTCCCTTGAAGGTAGGGGCTCTAATTGGGATGCCTGAGCCAGTCCTTGTGCTTCCTGTCATGTGCACTTAACCCACTGTGCCATCACTAAAGTTTTGTTAGTGATTTAGGCTAATAGGGGGGCAACTCCATACTTGCCACCACCAGAGTTCCACAACCCATTCCCACTGTTGGAAAGTTCCCTATTCTTTATCCCTCCGGGTGTATGGACAAAAATTCTTTACAGGCTGCACAAGGGAGAAGGTCTGGCTTCTGTAATTGCTTCTCCTCTGAACATGATCCTAGGCAGGTCGATCTATAACCCCAGGATATTCCTATCTTTACCTAATGGGTTAAGGAGGTGAGGTTTCAGGACACATTAGTGATTCTGTCTGCCTATGGAAATCAGGATGGCATCATGGTAGCATCTGCAACTTGGTGGCAGCAAGATATCAAGCAGGACAAATATTTTAATAAACAGGAACGTAAAAGTAAGAATAGAACAGACAGTAGTCTGGAAGGTGAGGCAGAGATAAGCTTTGCACTCGCAAGCATGGGGTCCCAAGTTCGATCCCCGGCAGCACATGTGCCAGAGTGATGTCTGGTTCTTTCTCTCTCCTCCTATCTTTCTCATAAATAAATAAAATGCTCTAAAAAAAACCACAGAACAGATAAAACCAGGGCTCCTCATATGGAAAGAAACTAGGAAAGTCTATATTAGGTATATTCCAAGGGTTGGACCATATATTTATTGCTTTTTTTCCCCTTGTAATTTGTACCAGTTCCCTATAGATATTTAGTATCAGTCACTTCTACAAGTAGGAAATGCAAATATCTTCTCCCAGTTACTGTTGTCATCTGGTTATTATTGGATAGCTTTTTTCAAAGTGTAGAAGCCTTTTAGCTTGATGCAGTACAGTTTATTTACTCATTTTCATTCACGTTCATAGAGTTGTCTCCAAATACATCTTGATGTGAAGATCCTACAAAATGTTACCAATGAAGGTGACTGTGACAGAGCCCACAGCTCAGCACTCTGCTACTTGCCTTTGTTTATAGAACACATTCGTGACATTCAAAAAAAATATTGATTCATGGCATAAAGAACTTGAGAGAAGATAGAGATGCAGAGAGAAAGAGACACATGCAGCACTGCTTCACCTTTTTTTAAAATGTATTTTTTATAATTTTATTTATTTATATTCCCTTTTGTTGCCCTTGTTGTCTTTTTATTGTTGTTGTAGTTATTGTTGTTGTAGTTGATGTCATCGTTGTTGGATAGGACAGAGAGAAATGGAGAGAGGAGGGGAAGACAGAGAGGAGGAGAGAAAGACATATACCTGCAGATCTGCTTCACCGCCTGTGAAGCGACTCCCCTGCAGGTGGGTAGCCGGGGGCTCGAACCGGGATCCTCATGCTGATCCTTGTGCTTAGCACCACCTGCGCTTAACCCGCTGCGCTACAGCGTGGCTCCCTCTGCTTCACCTTTTTTGATGTTTTCCCCCTGCAAGTGGGGGCAGAGGTCATGGACCGAGGGATTGAACTGAGTCTTTGTGTATTGTCATTTCTGCCCTACCAACTTCACCACTGCCTGGTCCAGGTTCTTGACATCTGTAGATCAACACATCTCTCTTTTCTTTTCCTTTTTCTGGTTTCTTCTTTTTCATAATGGCGTATGGCTTACTGTATATAATGACCATTGAAAAGAGGAAAAAGCTTGAAAATTCTGGTGCCAGTATGGGAGGCTTAGAGGGCATTTGTTTAAAAGATACACTATATGTTTATGACTTACATTTAAAGTTTATATTGGGGTTGATTGGTCGTGAAATCAGTTGAGCATACACATTTCTAAGTCCTTTTACCTTATCCTTTAATTTTTATCAATAGAGATAGACACCTTCAGTCCTGCTTCACTACTTGTGAAGCTTTCCCCATGCATGTGTGGACCCAGGGCAAGAACATGGGTCCTTGTACACAGTAATGTGTGTGTTTCACCGGGTGCACCACTCCCTGGCCCCTTGGGCTTTTTCTCTTTTTTTTAAAGCCACCAGGTTTATTGCTGGATCTCAGTACTGGCACTATGAATCCACCGTGCTGGGTGGCTATTTTTTCTTTTCTAATTTTCTTGTTTTATTTGATATGACAGAAAGAAAAATTGAGAGGGAGTGGGGGGATACTGAGGGAGAGAGAAAGAGGCACAGGGACCTGGTTCAAGCCCCTGGTACTCACCTGCAGGGGGGAACTTCAAAAGCTGTGGCACAGTGCTACAGGTATCTCTCTTCCTCTCTCCTTCTCTATCTCTCCCTCTCCTCTCAATTTCTCTCCGTTCATTTTTCAGGGAGGCCTTATCAAGACTTAGAATGAGCATTTACTGGGCCGTTGTCCTTTGTTTTTCTATTATAGGATGTGCACTAGGTAGAAACCACAGACTTGTGTTAACTGGAGTGGAGGAGCACCAGTCCAAAGGCAGTCTGCACTAGACACACCAGTGAAGAATTTTCAGATCTGGGCTTTGGGTTCCAGTCTAGGGGTCTGGGACTTGGCAGCTCTGTTAGCATGGGGATACCTACATTTTATCATTTTCAAGACTAGTGCATACTAACTATGCAGCGAATAAGGGTGTACAAAGACCTCTTCAAGGGCCTACATTTGGAAGTAGTTCTAATTTTCATTTTGAGAGCAACATTTAGTCTGTTTTCCACAGGGACCTCACCACTTTACCTACCCACCCAGGGCTCTGATTTTTTCTCCTCCCTGTTTGAATAATATCCACCCTAGCAGGTACAGAAGTTTTGGCTTGCATTTCTCTGGTGAGTGCTCAACTTTTCCCACACACAAAAAGTATCTGTTGTAGATCTTCTTTGGAGGAATATCTGTTCAGTGGTTTTGCCTGTTTACAAACTTGGGTTATTTGGTATTTGACACTTTGAGTTGCAGGGGTTCCTTTAAGTTATCATTTTGAATATTAAACCCACATTAGATATATGATTTGCACAGATGTTATCCTATGACATGGGTTGCCTCTGAGGAAGTCACAGATTCTAACTCAACTTAAAAATCTAAGAAAACTTTTTCTTCCTTTCTCTGCTGCTCATTTGCCATCTTTCACTTTTTACATTTTCATTTAACCAGGGTACTGCTCAGCTCCGGCTTGTAGTGGTGTGGGGAGGTGAAGCTGGATGAGAGGCTCTGCATAACTATCAAGCTATCTCTCCATCACTCAATTACCATATCTGTAAATTATAAGTCTTTATTTTTTCTTTTAACCAGAGCACTGCTCAGCTCTGGCTTGTGGTAGTGTGGGAGCTGAACCCTGGACTCTGGAGCCTCAGGCATGAGAGTCTCTTTGCATAACCATTATGCTATTTACCCCCACCCTATACCTCATATTAAAAATACTTTATTTATCATTATTGAATAGAGACTAAGAGAAGTGGAGAGGGAAGAGGGAGAGAAGAGGAGACAACTGCAGAACAGCTTTACCACTTGTGAACTTTCCCCCTGCAGGTGGGGAGCAGAGGCTTGAATGTGGGTCCTTGCACATGTGCATTCAACCATGTGCACCACAGCCAAGCCCCTGTAATTATTATTTTAAATAATTATTTATCTTGTAAGTAATCATAACTTGTTATTTGTCAAAATGTTCTGTGCCAGTTCTGGGATGTGGCACAACGAATAAACTGTTGGGCTCTCAAACATTAGGCCTTGAGTAGTGTGATCCCTGGCAGCACATGTACCAGAGTGATAGCTGGTTCTCTCTCTCTCCCTGCTATCCTTCTCACAAAAAAAAAAAAAGTTTTGTACCATATACTTAAATTGCTGATATATTGCATACCACAGTCACAGTCTAACTTGCATGGCTGAGAGTTTAGCTTTCTCCTGAACTAAGATGATGGAGAAAAGTTTTTGAAATGTTAGGTAATGGGTAATGTTCATAATATCACTTCAATTTTAAAACATTTTATTTTATTTTAATGAGAGAAAAATACAGGGATTTTGGGGGTAGCGCAGCAGGTTAAGCACATGTAGCGCAAAGCACAAGGACCAGCATAAGGATCCTGGTTTGAGCCCCCAGCTCTCCACCTTCATGGAAGATGCTTCACAGGCACTGAAGCAGGTCTGCAGGTGCCTTGTTCTCTCTCCCACTCTGTCTTCCCCTCCTCTCTCCATTTCTCTGTGTCCTATCCAATAACGATGAGAAGAAGAATAACTATAACAATAAAAACAAAAAAGGGCAACAAAAGGGGAAAATATGCCCACTGAAAGTCCTATGGCAATATTTTACATATTGAAAAACAGGTTAATAATTATTCTGTATCCAACTGTAGTCAGGAGATAGCTCATGAAATAGATGAGCTTATTGAGTGTGAGTTCCTGGGTTCAAACCAGGTATGAAACAGGAGTACCAGAGAGCACATGGAGAGTGGGAGGAGTGGGGGGAGAGCTCCAGGAATGGTGGCATGGTGCTAGGTGTCTCTCTAGATAAATGGAAAGAAAAAATGGGCTTTGGAGTTTGCTCAGTATGCTCACAGCACAAAGTTTATTCCTCAGGGCACACTAATAAAGAATATGTATATATATATGTATATACATATATACATACATATACATGTTTGTATATATGTATGCACACACATATATGTGCATATATATTTAAAATTATATATATATGAGAAAACAAAATAAAATTTTCAGACCATCAAAATAGCTCACTTTAATAGTGTGGTGTGGGTGGGGGGAGATAGCATAATGGTTATTCAAAGACCATAATGGTTATGCCTCAGGCTCCAAAGTCCCAGGTTCAATCCCCCACACTACCAAAATCCAGAGCTGATCAGTTCTCTGGTTAAAATAAATAAAAAATAAATAAACAAACAAATAAAAATAGATCATTACTGGGATGCTCTGACATGCCTGGAACCTAGGTTCAAGCCTAGCTCCCTCTGCACTGGAGGAAGCTTTGGTGATGAGTCTATTTGAAAGTCAGGTCAGAGTATTGCAGCCCTGCTGACAAACTTTTAAAGCCTATTTTTTTAAATAAACTTAAAAAATGTATTTACGGTTTAGTGTAGGCTGTGTTCCAATTACTTTACATGTGTGAACTGACTGGATTGGTACAATAACCCTATGAAGCTTATTATCCCTGTTCCATACATAAGGAAACTGGAACAAATTCTAAGATACTTATCCAAGGTCAGCACATGGCAACAGCAAAATCTCATTTGTTTTTTGTTTTCTTTTGTTTTGTTTTTAGAAGTAAATGATCCAACCTTTATTTGGACTGGCAGAACCAAAATTAATGTCCCACTCTGGAGATTATACTTAACTACATTGCATTTCTTTTTCCAGGAGCAAGGACTACAAAAATAAAGATCTTTACAAACAGGTAAGGCATACTTTTATTACTTTCAACAGTTCTTTTCATCTCAGTGAAAATAAGCTAGAGTAACACGATTTTACAAAAATATTTTTTTTTAATTTAGTTCTTATTTAAGAAAGGATAAATTAACAAAACCATAAGGTAGAAGGGGTACAACTCCACACAATTCCCACCACCCAATCTCCATATCCCATCCCATCCCCTCCCCTGATAGCTTTCCCATTCTCCATCCCTCTGGGAGCATGGACCCAGGGTCATTGTGGGTTGCAGAAGGTGGATGGTCTGGCTTCTGTAATTGCTTCCCCGCCGAACATGGACATTGACTGGTTGGTCCATACTCCCAGTCTGCCTCTCTCTTTCCCTAGCAGGGTGGGTCTCTGATGAATCGGAGCTCCAGGACATATTGTTGGGGTCTTCAGTCCAGGGAAGCCTGGCCAGCATCCTGATGGCATCTGAAACCTGGTGGTGCAAACTCTAGTGTACTTTTGCTTTCAGGTATCTATTTTGCACTTGTTTATGGGCACGTGTAAACATATGCTCTCTCTTACAGAACCTGGTGTATATCTAGGTTTTGGGACTTTGTTAGAAAGTAAACCACCTGGGATGGAGTTAGAGAATGCTATGAAAGGAAAGGTCTCACCCTCGTAATGAAGCTGAAGGGTTGTCATTCCACACCTGAAGTCTCTGGACACAGTCTGAATGAAGCATGTTGGGGTGGCAATCGTTGCATTGATTAGGTTGCAATCGGTTGATGCATTATTATTTCATATGGATTGGGAGAGGCATGCATTTAAGTGGGCCCTATCCTAAGGTTCCAGGACTGGGAGAAACAAATATAGGCTCTATAGTGGAGATGTGAGGTTCCTGCTACATCAAATTGAAAAGCTTCTGCACATCCAAAGAAACTATCAAACAAACAAAGAGACCCCTCACAGAATGGGAGAAGATCTTCACATGCCATACATCAGACAAGAAACTAATCGCCGGGGAGACTTCTGGAGGTGGAGCTACGAGCAGCAGCAGATCGCTTTCTCTCCTCTCCTCTCCTCTCCCTGATCAACTAGGATACCAAAGGAGACCACCCAGGATCAAAACAAGAGAGGACTAGAATGACCACAGGAACCCACTAAATCACCGGTGAGTACAAACATGTGTGGCTGGTGACAGATAGGAGAGAGAAGCATAAGGAGAGATTAAGTGACTGCTCACAGTCCAGCAGTTTATCAGTTGAGACACCACCTCCAGTCTGCTCCACCAACAAGGGGACAGCTGAAGGGAGGAGAGGACTCCCCAGAGACTCACCAAGTGCAACTCTGAGTCTCCATTGCTACTGCCCTCAGAATCTGGAGCAGCTATAGGGAGGGACACCAGGGGACAGACATCTAACCAGGAAACTCAGGAGACGACCTATACCTCGGTGGCATATCTGAGGGGCTGTGAAAGTCTCTTTGCATAACCACTGGATTATCTCTGCCACACCCTGATTTGTCTCTTGGTCAGGAGTCAGTGATTAAGCTGAAGCCTATTGATATTTTAAAAGCACTCACACTCCCATAGGCTACAGGGAACAAAAAAAAAAGAGGCTTTTAAATGACTGAGCTCCAACTCAGGGATTAAAATACTATGAAACAACTGTTAACTTCCACCACTGTGAACCCTTTAATCAACTTACTTAGACACAAGTCAATCCAGGCAATAGTGATCAGTAATAGGAAAGGTACTGATAAAGGGAACCCATAAAATAATATATAAAATGGTGAAAATAACAAGAAGAAATATTGGAGAATTGAACCAGGACAAGAGTCCACTAAAAGTCCTCCAGAGGGTGAAGCACAAAATAACGAGTTCAACATCCAAACATTAGCTAAGGAAATAATAACAGGAGTGAGTAAAGAGTGTGAAAAAATTGAAATCAGAAATACAGGAACAACAAATGACACTATGGAAGAAAATACTAATTATCTCATGGTTATTAGAGAGTTGAAAGCTGAAATCGCTGAGCTAAGAACGCAATTAGCTGAACAAGCAAAAACAGTGTCAGAACAGGGCAACAAAATAGATGAACTCCAGAAAACAGTAGAGGGCAGAGAGAATAGAATCAATGAGGCTGAAGACAGAATTAGCAACATTGAGGATGAATTAGAGACAACTAAAAAAGAAGTAAGAGATCTCAAAAAGAGATTAATAGATGCTGAAAACAACAACAGAGTCCTATGGGATGACTTCAAAAGAAACAATATACGAATTATTGGCATACCAGAGGAAGAATGAGAAGGAGAGGAAGAAAGCAGGCCATAATAGCTGAAAACTTCTCTAGTCTAGACAACACCAAAGACATAAAGATTCAAGAAGCCCAGAGGGTCCCAAACAGAATTAACCCAGACCTAAAAACAACAAGACATATCATATTTAGAATGGAAAGGAATAAGGATAAAGAAAGGATTCTGAAGCCTGCAAGAGAAAAACAAAGAGTCACCTACAAAGGAAAACCCATAAGATTAGCAGCAGACTTCTCCATACAAACGCTACAGGACACAAGAGAATGGCAAGGTATCTAACAAGTGCTCAATGAGAAAGGCTTTCAACCAAGAATACTATATCATGCTAGACTGTCATTCACACTAGATGGAGGCATCAAAACCTTCTCAGACAAGCAACAGTTGAAGGACTCAACTATCACCAAGGCTGCCCTAAAAGAAGTTCTGAAAGGTCTCCTATAAACAATCAGACCATCAAAAATAGGACATATGTTGGGTAGTATGCCAGCTCCCCCTGGCTTCTGCTTAACCATATGCCTATATAGGGATAGATTTAATCCCATTCAAAGCTTTGGTCTATTTAAATAAATCACTTTTACATTTACATAAAGCACCACACTCCCTCCAGGGCATTGGTGGTTCAGTGATAGGACTCTCGCCTGCTCCGCCCCCTCCTTGTCACACTCTGATTTTCACCAGTCACTTTTTTCTCCACCCTCTCTATATCACATCCTGTTTCCACCCTACCTGGAGAGTATAAAAACAGCTGCTCTTCTGACTAAAGACACTTGGAAATTGCTTTCTGGCTCCGAGAGTTCCAGAGTGTATCTCCTGCGAAGTTAGTGTGGCACGAGTTCCTGATCCCTCTCCCACGCAGCAGCCTAGATCGGCTCCAGTTGAGTTCTCTCCAACCCAGAGAGCACTAGTTCAGGAAGAAGTACCCTCAGGCTATCTCGGCATCTGGCGCCCGAAAAGGGACATGTAAGCAGCAGATTTACAAGAAGACATCCTAGATAAGTACACACCTTTTGGGTATCTGCAATATTGTGTTAAGGCGCAGTGATTTTTTTCTTTCTTATTGTTTTCCTGAGATCTCTCCACCATGGAAAATCTTTTCCAAATTATGCATTCTTTTTCCAGTATACAATTTTTATATATCTGGGACATTTTCTCGGGGCTGCACCTTATATCCTGTTTATCATCATAGCAGCTTAAGGGATATATAGGGCAACCTCTCAAAACGCTTAAGGACCTAGAGGCTGAGGTCCAAGAGATAAAGGAAGTGATCATAGAACTTAAGCAGCACCTTAAAAACAAGAAGAAGCAAAGGCCTGTCGTGATCCTGACCCACCCTAATTCCTCTGCATCTTGCCCTGAGGCCCCTATTTTGGCATCTTGCCCTGAGGCCCCTATTTTGGCAGACAAGTGTCCGAATTCCCCTTTGGACTCCACAGCCACTTCTTCAGGCACCCCCATTTTGGCAGACACGTGTCTGGAACCTCCTGCTGCCTCCACGGCTGCTTCTTAGCACACACCCGTTTTGACAGACACATGTCCGAATTCTCCTGTAGCCTCCAAAACCACTTCTTCGGCCACTTGTCCAGAAGCTTCCACTTTGGTGACTACTCCTACTGCTACACACTTATCAGAGCAAGTCTACACATTTCTGGTCAATGTTGCCCCCAATAGACAAAAACCTCAGGCCTGGTATCCATATTCCGCCACAGACCTGAAGGAACTACGCCAGGCTATCAAGGATGACAGTGTTCATGGCCCATTGACCAGGTCCATTTTACAAGGCCTGCTTCAGAACCTTAATACCCCCCAAGATTGGAGGGATGTAACTCGCGCTACGCTCCCAGGTCCCCTCTTCCTGCAATGGGAGGCATTCTTTCGCAAAGAATGTTCACAACAATCGCGGAAAAATATTCAAAATCAGCCAGTGGGGAATTTTGATGCATTGCTTGGAACAGGCCAATTAGAAACAGGGATTCAACAGGCGGAAGCCAAGTTTCCACCGGGGTATTTTGGTCAGGTACGCCTGTGTGCATTAAAAGCATGGGAGCGATTAACACCACCCATGGGAGCAGCCTCAGCCCCCATTCTCTCCCTGCAACAAGAACCTGATGAATCCCTCGCTAAATTCATTGCCAGGGTCCAGTCGAGTTTGGAAAAGAAGATTTATAATCCTGACGCTCGTTTTCTCCTCCTGCGATCCATAGTCTGGGATGGAATGCTTCCGCAATTTCGACAGGCCTGTATCACTCTTAAAAACGAACACCCAGATACTTGGATTCTAGCTACACAGGATCTCAGATCAAGCTCTTTTCAAGGACCTATGTTACAAGCCTATGCAGCTACCTTACATAAGCAAAAAGGGGCTTGCTTTCAGTGCGGTCGCCAAGGGCATTGGTGTAACCAATGTCCAGAAAATAGACCGCAACCCTGCCTCCAGTCAGGGCAACCCTGCCTCCAGTCAGGGCAACTCGGCCTCCAGACAGGGAATCAGAGACCACGAATGCCTTGTCCCAGATGCCAGAAAGGATTTCACTGGAGGAGAGATTGTTGCTCAAGGTTCCATAGGAATGGCACGCCTCTGCCAAATGTAAACAGGGATTTAAACTAGGTGTGGGGCTTCCCTTAGCCACGCCCCCAAGAGGGAAGGAAGCAGGTTGCCCGCTTGGTGCTGTGCCCTTCTTCCACAAACAGAAGCCCAGCTTGGGACTGAATCCGTTGCTACCCCCACCATGCCAAGTAACAATAACAGAGGGTGAGCAGAAGGAGGAATCCGTGGTATGTGGGAACTTCCAGCATAGAAATAACCGGCTGGAGCAAGAGAACAGCTCGAATTCGGAGCCTGAGATTTTATGGACCACCCCTGTTTTAGAAAGGGGTCACCCAACTATGACACTAAAGATTGGTAATATTCCTTTTAAGTGTTTGACTGACATGGGAGCAGATAAGACAATCTTAAGACAAGCAGAGGTTCGCCAGAGTTGGGAACTCCTCCCAGGACCACGCTTACATGGTGTTGGAGGATTGACTCAGGCATTCCACACACGAGATTCCCTTGTGTGGGAATATCCAGAAGGGACTACCGGACACTTTCAGCCTTTCATAGCAGATATAAGCACCAATTTATTGGGAAGAGACTTGCTGGAATCTTTAGATGTAGTGATATCCTCAGACACCTCTGCAGGACACCACACTCAATCCTGTGAGACTGCTAGACTCAACCAGCACCCCCAATACTAACTGCCACTGTTTGTAACAGAGCTCTCCACTTAGATTGGCTTTCTAATGAGCCTGTCTGGGTGGAACAGTGGCCTTTGCCTAGGGAGAAGCTAGAAATTTTAAAAGAACTCATCCAAGAGCAGTTATCTTTGTGACACATTCATCATTCTCAGAGCCCATGGAATACTCCAGTCTTTGTGATTAAAAAGTGATCAGGAAAATGCCGCCTCCTCCAAGATCTTCGTGCAGTTAATAAAACCATGCAGGTTTGGGGCTCCGCCCAAAGGGGTTTGCCTCTTGCTTCCACAATTCCCACAGGAATTCCAATCATAGCTATTGATATACAGGATTGTTTTTTCTCTATTCCCTTACACCCACAAGATTGTAAACGTTTTGCTTTCTCTGTTCCTTCTATTAATAATGCCAGCCCTGCCGATAGATTTGAATGGGTGGTACTGCCCCAGGGCATGGATAATAGTCCTACTATTTGTCAAGAGGCTGTTAAATCTGCCCTTTTCCCATATATTCATAAGGGCCTTAAGGTTTTTCATTATATGGATGACGTGTTAATATGTGAAGAATTAGATACAGATCTCTCCGCCCTATGTGATTTTCTAATCCCTGCCTTAAAGAGAAGTGGACTTAATGTAGATCCTGAGAAAATACAGTTAATTCCTCCAATATCTTTCTTAGGCTCAGAGATTTCCCTAACGCAGATTCGTCCTTTAAAACCTTGTGTTACTTTTCCTTCTAACCTCACTCTTGCTTCTTTACAAAGTTTTCTTGGAAATTTGAATTGGCTTAGGCAGTATCTTTATCTGCCTACGAGCTGCCTGCAACCACTGTTCGATCTGTTAAAAGGAAACAAACAGCCCTCCTCAAAGCGTATGTTAACCCCCGAAGCCTCCTTGACACTGGAAAAAGTTAACCCGGCTCTCCAGGACATGCACCTCGTTTGGTTCTCCCTCTCCTCTCCAGTAAATCTTCTAATCTTTAACTCCACACCCACGGTAGTTGGGGCATTGTGGCAGAAACATGGCGTTCTTGAATGGCTTCATACGCCAGTAGGCGGAGCTCCAAGACTCCTTACTGAGATTGATGCCTTAGCATTTATGGTTCGCCAAGGAAGAAACAGATCGGTTCAGGTCTTAGGAAGGGAACCAGATTCAATCATTCTTCCCTTTTATCTCACAGATACAGAATGGCTTATATGCCACCATTCTCGTTTTGCCATAAGTTTAATGGGTTTTCCAGGACAATTAGATAATCATTTTCCCTCTAATAATTCGATAGCTTCTTTACCTCTGTTGCCTCTACTAGTACCTAAACTCCTACAGTGTTCACTGATGGTGGTAAAAAGGGAGCAGCTGCTCTTATATATTATCCAGACCAGCAATACTCCAAACCTCTCTTTACTGAACTTCCTGATAATTCCCCTAAGTACAAAGAACTTTATGCTGTTTTCCTTGCATTAAAAGCTGTACCAGAATCCTTCAACCTTTTTTCTGACAGTGTGTATACTGTTAACTTACTTCCATGGCTTGCTCGATCTTATGTAAGAATTGATGACAACCCACTTTCTCCTCTTTTAATTCAAATTGTCTCTATGCTCTGTTCTCGAACTCAACCACTGTATGTTCAGCACCTACGTTCCCATAGCCCTCTTCCTGTTCCCCTGTCCAAAGGGAATGCTGCAGCCGACCACCTCGCCACCACAGGAATACTCCTAGCTTCTGTCTCTAATCCTGCTGACTTTCATTCCCTAACCCATGTTAATCTTAAAGGTCTTGGAGCTCGATTTCCTGATATTCCTCTGCCACAGTTAAAACATATTCTTGCTACATGTTCCTCCTATACAGGTCTAATCAAAACACCTGCTATTCAAACTCTGGGGGTTAATCCTCGAGGTTAAAAAGCCAACACTCTTTGGCAAATTGATGTTACCCACATACCCAACTTTGGCAAACAAAAATATCTGTTCGTCTCAATTGATACCTTCTCTAAGTTTATGTGGGCTACAGCTCAGACTGGATAAAACTCAAAAAAGCTTATAAGCCATATGCTCTCCTGTTTTGCTGTAATGGGATTACCTCTTCAACTTAAAACAGATAATGGACCTACTTTTACCAGCAAACAATTTAAAGATTTTTGTTCCCTCTGGAACATTACTCATACTACAGGCATTCCGTATAATCCACAGGGACAAGGCATTGTTGAGAGGACCCATCAAACTCTTAAGGCTCAATTAAATAAAGAAAAAAGGGAAATGTACCCCCCCAATATCCAGCTGGCAAAAGCCTTAACTACATTAAATCTCTTTAATATTTACAAAAACTCAGACCAACCTCCTATTATTCTTCATTGGCAAACACCACCCACCCTCCCAGCTATTAAAGTTTAATGGAAAGACTCACTTGATGAAATATGGAAAGGACCTGACCCCCTGTTGACTATGGGGAGGGGTTTCACATGCATTTTTCCACAAAATTACTCCAAGCCTGTTTGGGTTCCTGCCCACCATGTTCGGCAATACCCACATGATGGCGCTGATATCCCTGACTAACAAGAAACACTGCAAGAAGACTGGCTACAAGAGGACTGGCTGCAGGATGCACCCCAGGATCCATAATACAGCACAGCAGAATAAAAAATATATGATTCACAGAACTTTCCCCCCCTAACACCAAATGTCTTGTGCTATGACTGGCCAGTTGTATTTTGTGAGTGAGTGAGTAAAAAAAAAAATTGAGTGACAAAAATTTTTGGATGACCCATTGTGCTCAGAGTACTCTGAAAGTTAACTAACTTTATATAAAACGGCTGGACACAGCCATGGTTTCTGGAGACGTCCAGAAACAGTCCAAAAATTGTTCATTCCCCTTTTTGATTTCTTTTTTAAGTCTTGATATAAATATGAAATGTTTAGTCTTAAACTGTGTGAGTAAAGATGGTTCAACTATGACAGTAGATCTAAATTCGCATTTGAAATGATATGTCTTATTTACAAGTTTTTCTCCTCCTTGGTGTTATAAACTATATGTTTAATACGTGTGTTTCAAGTTTGGTAAACATTAACATAAAGGTTAAATTGTAACTTCGAAGCTACATTCTTACGAGAAGAGGTAAAATCAATTCATTAAAGTAACTGAGTGCTTAAGGTAAAATTCTAAATATTCAATGTGACAATTCATCATCTCCTAAGTTAAAATACAAATCCTCTATACAGGACATTTTTGGAGGATCCCCAAAAATGTCCTGTAAGCTATCTGGAAATTAAACCACAACAAATTTGGCATCAATCTGATATTGTAAATGTACCAAAAAAATTGTCACTAAAATGTGTTAATTCTAGTAACCTGAGTTTACTTAAAAACCCAATGTAAAAATAGTTAAGAATCAATATATGTGACTTAAATTCGGTATGAAAATTTTGCTATATAGAGACTGCTACATGAGGTCACATAAGATGACCTTTACACGAAATTATAAAGATACCTAAACCAATTATAATCATTGAGTTATCAATTGTAGCAAACTTCTAATTTGTTACAAAGTTTTTTCATAAGTAATTGACTACAGCTATGACAAGCCTTTGCATAAAGAAGCATCTGCTCATATAGAATCCCCAGAAATCCATCTTGGACCCCTGACCTCTGACATCAGCCACAATTACAGCCATCCCCCAAAACCCATGATGTGACCTGACACAATCTGTAGAACCTGATTCACAGACTCTAAAGGACAAGACTTTCCTACTGCCTTTCTCTCAACCATCGGTGTCTGCTCTTCCTGCTTCTGTTTCGCCCATCATGTTTTGGCGATTCCAGGTCACTCTCTACAGAGAAGAAAAGTTCCAGTCCTCCTCCATCAAGATAGACATGTGGCATTTATTTCCTGGCCATTGACATTGGACTGATGCTTCTATAGAACTTACTGGACACTCCCTTTATACTGCTGGACTTCTTGAAGAATGACTGTAGCAGTTCATAGAACTTTCCGCCAGTTGACTTGGGATTTTGCAATGCCAGATCACCCCTCTAGCCCCTCAGCTTATCAGGCCCCCACTCCTCCACCCATCAGGCTCACTCTGTCTCTTGCTAATCTTACTTATCCCTCCCTGTCTTGTGCTAGTTCTTTTTGAAGACACTTACACGCAATCATTCTGCTTTCTTCCCAACAGGTTTCTGTTCACCCCTACACTGCTATTCCCCTGACAGAGATGAAGCCTTTTACAGACATTGACCCAGTTATATATGGCCATTAAGTAAGAGGGAGATGTTGGGGGAATTGTGAGGATATGGTTGAGCTTGGAAGGGCTTGAGCCTGAGGGGTGTGTCAAACCTGTTAGTCTCTCTCTCTACGGAGAGATTGAGCAAGGAGGGACAGTAGAACCCCAAAAAGTGTGCCGCTTATCAGTCTCCCTGCCTCACAAAGTGTCCCACACTCCTGATACTATGGCAAATAGTTAAAAAGAAAGGAGGAGATGTTGGATAGTATGCCAGCTCCCCCTGGCTTCTGCTTAACCATATGCCTATATAGGGATAGATTTAATCCCATTCAAAGCTTTCGTCTATTTACATAAATCACTTTTACATTTACATAAATCACCACACTCCCTCCAGGGCATTGGTGGTTCAGTGATAGGATTCTTGCCGGCTCTGCCCCCTCCTTGTCACACTCTGATTTTCACCAGTCACTTTTCTCTTCACCCTCTCTATATCACATCCTATTTCCACCCTACCTGGAGAGTATAAAAACAGCTGCTCTTCTGACTAAAGACACTTGGAAATTGCTTTCCGGCTCCGAGAGTTCCAGAGTGTGTCTCCTGCGAAGTTAGTGTGGCACGAGTTCCTGATCCCTCTCCCACGCAGCAGCCTAGATCGGCTCCAGTTGAGTTCTCTCCAAACCAAAGAGCACTAGTTTGGGAAGAAGTAACCTCAGGCTATCCCGGCAGACATATATCAAAACACTCTAAAACTCTACAAGAATGGCATTAAAATATCTTCACTCCTTGATATCAATAAATGTCAATGGCCTGAATTCACCTATTAAAAGACACAGAGTAGGAAGATGTATCAGAAAACACAACCCAACAGTATGCTGTCTACAGGAAACCCATATAATTCAACCAGACAAACACAGACTCAAAAGTGAAAGGATGGAAAACTATCTTACAAGCCAGTGGCCCACAAAAAAGGGCAGGAACACCTATTCTCATATCTGACATGACAGACTTTAAAATAGATAAGATTAAAAAAGATAGGAATGGACACTACTTAATGCTCAGAGGATCAGTCAATCAAGAGGACTGAACAATTATTAACATCTATGCATCCCATGAGAAGCCATCTAAATACATCAAACTTCTACTGAAAGAGCTACAGCAATATATTAACAGCAACACAATCATAGTAGGGGAATTCAACACCCCACTCTCTCAACTTGACACATCATCCAGGCAGAATATCAAGAAAGACATAAGGGAGCTAAATGAAGAGATAAATAAACTGGAACTATTGGACATTGTCAGAGTCATTCATCCCAAGAAACAGGAATACACATTTTACTCAAATCCACATGGGTCATTCTCAAGGACAGACCACATATTAGGCCACAAACACAGCATCATTCAACTCAAGAGCATTGAAACCATCCCAAGCATCTTCTCAGACCAAAGTGGAATTAAACTAACACTTAACAATCAACAAAAGATTAGTAACAGTCCCAAAATGTGGAAGCTCAACAGTACACTTCTTAACAACTTCTGGGTCAAAGAAGAAATAAAGGAAGAAATCAAAATGTTTCGAGACTTCAATGAAAATGAAGACACAAGCTATCCAAATATTTGGGACACAGCTAAAGCAGTACTAAGAGGGAAGTTCATAGCTAAACAAGCACACATTAGGAAACAAGAAAAAGCAAAAATAAACTGCCTGATTGCACATCTTAAAGACCTAGAAAAAGAAGATCAAAGTAACCCTAAAGCAACCAGAGGGACAGAAATCACTAAAGTTAGGGCAGAAATAAATAACATTGAGAATAGGAAAACCATACAAAAGATCAACGAAAGTAAATGTTGGTTCTTCAAAAGAGTGAACAAAACCAACAAACCTTTAGCCAGACACACAAAACAAAAAAGGGCGAAGACCCAAATAAATCAGATAGTAAATGAAAGAGGAGATATCGCAACAGACACCACAGAAATTCAACATATCATGCGAGGCTTCTATGAACAACTATATGCCACCAATCTAGAGAACCTGTAAGAAATGTACGATTTCCTAGATACCTACCAACTTCCAAAACTAAGTAAAGAGGAAGTGGATAACATGAACAGGCCCATCACAGCTAATGAAATTAAAACAGTTATCAAAAAGCTTCCCAAAATAAAAGTCCTGGACCAGACGGTTTTACCAATGGATTCTACAGAACATTCAAAGAAGAACTAATACCTCTACTTGTAAAAGTCTTCCAGAGGATTGAAGACAGTGGAATACTCCCTTCCAGCTTCTATGAAGCCAACATCACTCTGATACCAAAAGCAGGCAGGGACACAAACAAAAAAGAAAACTCCAGACCAATATCTCTGATGAACATAGATGCAAAAATATTGAACAGAATTCAAGACAACGAGATACAGCAGTATATCAAAAAGATTGTTCATCATGACCATGTGGGGTTTATCCCAGGCATGCAAGGTTGGTTTAGTATACATAAATCAATCAATGTGATCCACCACATCAACAAAAGCAAGACCAAAAACCACATGGTCATATCAATAGATGCAGAGAAAGCCTTTGCCAAAATACAACATTCCTTTATGATCAAAACACTACAAAAATGGGAATAGATAGAAAATTCCTGAAGACAGTGGAGTCTATATATAGCAAACCTACAGCCAACATCATACTCAATGGTGAAAAACTGGAAGCATTTCCCCTCAGATCAGGTACTAGACAGGGCTGCCCACTATCACCATTACTATTCAACATAGTGTTGGAAGTTCTTGCCATAGCAATCAGGCAGGAGCAAGGAATTAAAGGCATACAGATTGGAAGAGAAGAAGTCAAACTCTACTTATTTGCAGATGTCATGATAGTATACATGGAAAACCTAAAGAATCCAGCAAGAAGCTTTTGGAAATCATCAGGCAATACAGTAAGGTGTCAGGTTACAAAATTAACATTCAAACGTCAGTGGCATTCCTCTATGCAAACACTACGTTAGAAGAAATTGAAATCCAGAAATCAATTCCTTTTACTATAGCAACAGAAACAATAATATATCTTGTCGTGCTGAGCTTCACTGACAGGAGACAGACGGCCAGGGACTCATGGCTGAGCTGTACACAGTATCTCTTTATTCATGCAGGACTCAGCACTATCTAAGCCAAGCTATGCTAAACTAAAAGGAACAATCCTGTCCTATATATACTTTCCAAGTAGGGTGTGAACAAGATGTGATGTAGAGAGGGTGGAGAGAAAAGTGACTGGTGAAAATCAGGGTGTGACAAGGAGAGGGGGCGGAGCAGGTGAGAATTCTACCACTGAACCACCAATGCCCTGGAGGGAGGGTGGTGCATAGTTAGTGATTTATGTAAATAGACTGCAGCTTTGAGTGGGATCAGACCAATCCCATACAGGCATACCAGTGCTTGGTTAAGCAGGACTAGAGACAGAAGACGGGGGAGCTGGCATACTAGCCAACAATATCTAGGAGTAAATCTAACCAAAGAAGTGAAATACTTGTATACTGAAAATTATGAGTCACTACTCAAATAAACTGAAAAAGACACAAAGAAGTGGAAAGATATTCCATGTTCATGGGTTGGAAGAATTAACATCATCAAAATGAATATATTACCCAGAGCCATCTAAAATTTAATGCTATACCCATCAAGAATCCAAGCACATTTTTTCGGAGAATAGAATGCTAGAAAAGTTTAGCTGGAACCAGAAAAGACCTAGAATTGCCAAAACAATCTTGAGAAAAAAGAACAGAACCAGAGGCATCACACTCCCAGATTTCAAACTGTATTATAGGGCCATTGTCATCAAAACTGCTTGGTACTGGAACATGAATAGACACATTGAGCAGTGGAATTCAGAGCCCAGAAATGAGGCCCCACACCTACGGACATCTAATCTTTGACAAAGGTGCCCAGTCTATTAAATGCGGAAAACAGAGTCTCTTCAACAAATGATGTTGGAAACAATGGGTTGAAACATGCATAAGAATGAAACTGAATCACTGTACTTCACCAAATACAAAGGTAAATTCCAAGTGGGTCAAGGACTTGGAGGTTAGACCAGAAACTATCAGATACTTAGAGGAAAATATTGGCAGAGCTCTTTTCCGCATAAATTTTAAAGTTGCCCAACTCAACAACAAGACAACAAATAACCCCATCCAAAAATGGGGGGAGGACTTGGACAGAATATTCACCACAGAAGAGATCCAAAAGGCCGAGAAACACATGAAAAAATGCTCCAAGTCTCTGATTGTCAGAGAAATGCAAATGAAGACAACAATGAGATATCACTTCACTCCTTTGAGAATGTCATACATCAGAAAAGGTAACAGCAACAAATGCTGGAGAGGGTGTGGGGTCGAAGGAACCCTCCTACACTTCTGGTGGGGATGTCAATGGTCCAACCTCTGTGGAGAACAGTCTGGAAAACTCTCAGAAGCTAGAAATGGACCTACCCAATGACCTTGCAATTCCTCTCCTGGAGATATATCCTAAGGAACCCAACACATCCATCCAAAAAGATCTGTGTACACATATGTTCTTGGCAGCACAATTTGTAATAGCCAAAACTTGGAAGCAACCCAGGTGTCCAACAACAGACGAGTGGCTGAGCAAGTTATGGTATATATGCACAATGGAATACTACTCAGCTGTAAAAAAATAGTGACTTCACCGTTTTCAGACAATCTTGGATGGACCTTGGAATAATCATGTTAAGTGAAATAAGTCACAAACAGAAGAATGAATATGGGATGATCTCACTCTCAGGCAGAAGTTGAAAAACAAGATCAGAAACGAAAACATAAGTAGAACCTGAAATGTAGTTGGCATATTGCACCAAAGTAAAAGACTCTGGGGCGGGTGGGTGGGGAGAATACAGGTCCATGAAGGATGATAATTGACATAGTTGGGGTTGTATTGTTAAATTGGAAACCGGGAAATGTTATGCATGTACAAACTATTGTATTTACTGTTGAATGTAAAGCATTAATTCCCCAATAAAGAAGTAAATTAAAAAATTTAAATATTATTATTTATTATTATTGGAAAGACAGAGAGAAATAGAGAGGGGAGGAGGAAATAGAGAGGGAGAGAGACGGAGACACCTGCAGCACTGTTTCATTACTTGTGAAGATTTCCCCCTGCATGTGGAGCCAAGGGCTTGAACCCATGTCCTTGTACACTGTGATGTGTGTGCTTAATTAAACAGGTGTGTCACTGACTGGCCCTAGTGTCTTCTTTCTCTGTCTCCCTCCCTTTCTCAATATCTCTCTGTCCTATCAAATAAAATTAAAAAATGGCCTCCACGAGCAGTGGATTTGTATTGCCAGCTACCCAACACCAGTGATAACCCTGGGAGAAAGAGATGTCTAGAGACATCTGCAAACCTGCTTTACCACTAGTGAACCATGGAAGCATGCATGGTAATGTGTGCACTTAACTAGGTGTGCCACTGCCCAGCACCCTAAAATCAAAAGAGAGGCTATGTTCACATTCACAAAGTTGTATGTACTTTTATGCCATTAAATTTTGGAAATGTCATGACATATTTTTCCTATGCAAAAACGCATCATGTTTCTGACAACCCAATGTTGACAAGATGACACATACTCTTGTCATCTTTTTACATTTCCATGCCATTAAAAAAAAAAAAAAACAGGTTTCCAAAATGCCGTCTAGTTCATACAGCATTTCTGATTAGTAGCTGCAAAAATATGTTAAATATATCTCAACACCAGAGGGGTAGACTTAAAATTTAGCAGGAGGCCCCAAGTTTTACTCCTAACACCACATGTCAGAGTGGTGCCCTGGCTCTCTCTCATGTTAGTATTTTAAAAGCAAAATAAAGAAAATCATAAAATATATTCTGACCACAATGGAATCAAACTATAAATCAATAAGACAAATATAACAAGGGGCTAAAGGTAAATTCATAGCACCAAATGCTTATCTTAGTATAAAGTTTCAACTAGGCAATAAATTCCGACTGAAGAAACTCATATTCCTCCAGGAAGAAGTCCTGCTGCTGTAGCTATCTTCTGTTCTCTGGCACCTGATTTCCACTACAAAGTTCATGCCATGGCAGTTGCCTGAAGTGAGGGAAACAAACTTAGATTCTTTTTTAAAATATTTATTTATTTGTTCATTCCATTTTGTTGCCCTTATTTTATTGTTGTAGTTATTATTGTTGTTGTTATTGAGTCATCCTAGTTGGATAGGACAGAGGGAAATGGAGAGCAGAGGGGAAGATAGAGAGGGGGAGAGAAAGATAGACACCTGCAGACCCACTTCATCACTTGTGAAGCACAGCCCCCCCCCACAGATGGGGAGCCAGGGGCTCGAACCGGTGTCTTTAAACCAATCCTTGTGCTTTGCGCCATGTGTGCTTAACCTGCTGAGTTACCACCCGACTCTGGACCTGAGATTCAATTGAGATGAGCACTCATGAACTTCTGAAGAATAGAGTAGTGGGCTGACCTCAAGTACAGTGTAAGCATCCAACTCACCCCTTTACCTAATCACTCATGACTCATCTATTTAGAAGAGCTTTTTTTCATCTTTTTAAATTTTATTTATTTATTCCCTTTGTTGCCCTTGTTGTTTTATTGTTGTAGTTATTATTGTTGTTGACGTTGTTGGATAGGACAGAGAGAAATGGAGAGAGGAGGGGAAGACAGAGAGCAGGAGAGAAAGATATACACCTGAAGACCTGCTTCACCATCTGTGAAGCGACTCCCCTGCAGGTGGGGAGCCAGGGTTCGAACCGTAGAAAAGCTTTTTTCTAAGTATGAAAAGACTGTAGAGTTTACTACAGTAAAAGACAAAGGTATTGGGTTAGGGACATGGCATAACAGTTATGCAAAAAGATGTTCTTGCCTGAGGCACCAAAGGTCCCAGGTTCAATCCTCAGCATCACCATAAGCCAGAGCCGAGCAGTGCTCTGGTTCCGTGAGATAGGGCCTATATTCACATGTATCCATAAATTAGGATAAAAAATTTAAAAAAAAAATTAGGGCAGACTATATACCTGAAAGCAAAAGGGCACAATAGTCTGTAGTGAGTCAGTATATGCAGCAAGCAAGCAGAAAGACCTAAAGAGACACCATAAAGTTCCTAATGAAATAGTGTTAGATACCCTCCTCACCTACTTCCTATTATACTTCCCTCAGTCACTCCAAAGCTAACCTTATCAAAGTAAGGACTACAAAAGCTGAATAAAGGCAAGAAACATCGCAAGGAGTGGCATAAGGATCCTGGTTAGAGCCCCTAGCTCCCCACCTACAGGGGAGTCGCTTCACAGGCGGTGAAGCAGGTCTGCAGGTGTCTATCTTTCTCTCCCCCTCTCTGTCTTCCCCTCCTCTCTCCATTTCTCTCTGTCCTATCCAACAATGACGACAACAATAATAACTACAAGAACAATGAAAAACAAGGGCAACAACAGAGAAAATAAATAAATAAATAAATATAAAAAATTAAAAAGGCAAGAGACTGGCATACTTTGATGATGACTCTTTAGTCACTATCAGGCCACCCCATCAGCTGGGGCCCTAGTCAGGGAGTCCAGAGTATCCCATACATACATGATAGGCTTAGATCTCAAATAGATCCCTCTCACCATTGCTAATGGTCGTATCTATGAGGAGCAACACTATATACCTCTCTGTGGATCCCCATAGGACCTTGTCCTCAATGTGAATCAAAAACGGTACAGAATGTTTCATCCTCTGAGAGGAGGATGGATAAAATACTCTATGCTACACCTGAGGAAGATGGGTCCTGAAATTGGGGCAGCTTGAAACGCTCCTACTCATGACCACAGAATGTGAGCTCAGATCTATAGGGATGCAGAGGTCACATAGGCTCCTAAGCTGAATATGGGCCCAGGATCAGATCAAATTGATGAGGTTTACAGTCCACAATATTTATACACCTTTCCCATATTTGGGAACTACTCTCTTCCCTGATACAGCTTTCGGGTCCTTTTTCCAGTCATGATATCATCTCCCCAGACAGTAACTTAGATCCACTTTCATGTCAAATGTCATTCTCAGGAAGAAAAAAAAACACAACTAGTATAGTCATGGGTCCTTTGGAATATAACTAAAATAGGCTTACTAGCTATCTACAAAACAGAGACCACCCCAACCCCAAACTCTTCATCTGCACTTTTATAGCCTTTAGGTTCATGATTAGTCAACAATTTGTTTGGCTTTATATATTAACTCTTTTTTCAGCCACCAGGGTCTAGATGCTAACATGATGCCAACCGGACTTCGCTGGACAGATGACCCCATCATCTGGAGCCCCACTTCCCCAGATGACCCCATGTCCTGGAGCCCCACTTCCCCAGAACCCCACCCCACTAGGGAAAGAGAGAGACAGCCTAGGAGAATGGATCAACCTGCTAATGCCCATCTTCAGCAGGCAAGCAATTATAGAAGCCAGACCTTCCATCTTCTGGACCCCATGACCCTGGGTCGATACTCCCAGAGGGATAAAAAATAAGAAGCTATCAAGGGAGTGGATGGGACACAGAGTTCTGGTGGTGAAAAGTTTGTGGAGTTGTACCCCTCTTATGCTGTGGTTTTAGTCAGTGTTTCCTTTATATAAATAAAAATTAAGATATAAAACAAAATAAGGAAGAATGAAATTGCCACATTCATTTGTTTGATCACTTACATAAGGAATGCACAAACCACCAGAGGCTATAAACAAAAATTATTTGGTAGTGATAAAAGCAAGTGATCACTTCACTGGGGGATGAAACTACCTCGATAAATCTAAGCATTGTGGGGCCGGGTGGTGGCGCACCTGGTTGAGCGCACATGTTACAGTGCGCAAGGACCCAGGTTCAAGCCCCTGGCCCCCACCTGCAGGAGGAAAGCTCTGCGAGTGGCGAAGCAGGGCTGCAGGTGTCTCTCTGTCTATCTCCCCCTACTCTCAATTTCTGGCTGTCTCTATCCAATAAGTAAATATAATTTTAAAAATTTTTTAAAAAATCTAAGTATTGCAAATGTGGAGTGGGTACATTACACCCGTCTCAGAATTATGCTTGGGCCACATGAAGCTCCAAGGAGGGAAGAGAGAGAGAAAAACCCCATACCAGGAGAAACAGCAGAAAAAAAGTTAAGTTGAAGGGGGGATTCTTCTCATAAGTAGCTCTGTCACTTCACTTTCAAACAAACCTGAAGCCACCCAGTCTGGGAGGTACTGTGACATCCAATGAGTCAGAACACCCAAGTATAAAGAAGTGTACCTATTTCAGTGGCGGGGAATTAACTCAGGGGAAGGGGAGACTGCAAAATGGTTCTGCATAAAATTTCATGCCTGAGTCTCCAAGGCCCCAGGCTCAGTCGTCAGCACTGCCATAAGCCATAGTTGAGCAGTGCAATGGTAGGTAGGTAGGACACACTTAGTATTTAAAATTATATTATGAGGGAACAAGAGAGAGTTCATCACACAGCGCAATGCCCCGATCTGAAGCCCAGCACTATATGGTGGGTACTATGGAAAAAGGAGCTCTGGTGCTGCGGTGTCTCTCCTTCTATCAGAACAAAAAAGCATCCCATTCAAGTGCCAATTAGAAGGGACATATGCACCTCTATGTTCACAGCTGCGTTATTCAAAATAGCCAAAGTGGAAGCAGTCTGGATGACCCTCATCAGATGACTGGCCAAAGAAGTTATGACATATATATTCAATGGAATACTACTGTGCAGTTAAAAAGATGATATTGTGTCCTTTGGGACAAATGGATGGAACTGAAGGTGATTATGCTTAGTGAAATAAGTAAACAGATGAAAGAAAACTACCAGATAGTTTCACTCATATGTAGAATTTAGAGAACTGATTTACATGAACTTGTCAAAGGGTGGGGCATCCAAACAAAACAGAAGCAAGGAAACTGTTAAGAATTAAGAGAACTACAGTGGTTAGCTTTGGGAGGTGGAAGGGTGGACATGGTATGGAACTATAAAGTGTATATCTTATAATCTTGTAACCAACTATTAATAGTAAGTAACTTAAACCCAGTTCCTTAACACACAAACCTGTATTATGTCTTGGGTTGCAGGAAAAGTAATGAAGTACTTTTCTATGTAAAATGTGTCATGACTTTTCTGACAACCCCACAAATATCATTAAAAAACACTATCAAGCAAGAATTAACATCATTAATGTGAATATACTACCCAGAGCCATCTACAAATTTAATGATATCCCCATCAGGATCCCAAACACATTTTTAGGAGAACACATGTTACAAATGTTTATCTGGAACCAGAAAAGACCTAGAATTGCGAAAACAATCTTGAGTAGAAAGAACAGAACTAGAGGCATCACACTCCCAGATCTCAAAATTGTATTATGGGGTCACTGTCATCAAAACTGCTTGCTAATGGAACATGAATAGACACACTGCCCAGTGGAATAGAAGTGAGAACCCAGAAGTAAGCCCCCACATCATGGACATCTAATCTTTGACAAAGGTGCCCAGACTATTAAATGGAGAAAGCAGAGTCTCTTCAACAAATGGTGTTGGAAAAAATGGGTTGAAACATGCAGAAGAATGAAACTGAATCACATAACAATAGTTTAATAATCAAAATATATAAATAGCTTGCCAAACTCAACAACAAGAAAACAAATGACCACATCCAAAAATGGCGAGAAGCCATGGGCAGAATATTCACAACAGAAGAGACTCAAAAGGCCATGAAACACATGAAAAAATTCTCCAAGTCTTTGATTGTTAGAGAAATGCAAATAAAGACAACCATCAGATACCACTTCTCTTCTGTGTGTATGTCATACATCAGAAAAGATAGCAGCAACAAATGCTGCAGAGGTTGTGGGGTCAAAGGAACCTTCCTGCACTGCTGGTGGGAATGTAAATTGGTCCAGCCTTTGGGGAGAGCATTCTGGAGAACTCTCAGAAGACTAGAAATGGACCTGCCCTACGATCCTGCAATTCCTCTCCTGGGGATATATCCTAAGGAATACAACACACCCTTCCAAAAGATTTGTGTTCACAGAAGCACAATTTGTAATAGCCAAAACCTGGACACAACCCAGGTGTCCAACAACACATTAGTGAATGAGCAAGTTGAGGTCTATGTTCACAACGGAATACTACTCAGCTATTAAAAACAGTGATTTCACCATTTTCAGCGCATCTTGGATGGAACATGAAGAAATCATGTTAAGTGAAATAAGTCAGAAACAGAAGGATGAATATGGGATGAACTCACTCTCAGGCAGAAGTTGAAAAACAAGATCAGAAGAGAAAACACAAGTAGAACCTGAACTAGAGTTGGTGGATTACACCAAATTAAAAGACTCTGGGTTGGGGGTGGGGGGAGAGTGTAGGTCCTAGAAAAGGATGACAGAGGACCTATTGAGGATTGTATTGTTATGTGGAAAACTGAGAAATGTTATGCATGTACAAACTATTGTATTTACTGTGGTATGCAAAACACTACTCTCCCAACAAAGAAATAAAAAAAAGAGTATGGATCAAGGGTTGGGGGTAGACAGCAAATGGTTATGCAAAGGTACTCTCATGCCTGAGGCTCTAAAGACCCAAGTGCACTCCCTCATACCACCATAAGCCAGAGCTGAGCAGTCCTTTGGTAAAAAAAAAGAATATGGAGCAAAAACCAAGAAACTTCCTTCAGGTTTTCACCTGTAAGATAAAAACCTCGATTCTATAAGTCAGTGAAGCTGGCAGATTCCATGAGACAAATCATATTCTTTCTTGTAAGGGAAGAGGCCCACAAGGGCCATGCCCAGCTACATGCACCTGAAGGTCACTGCCCTGCAGCTCTCAACTTACAGCACTCAGAACTTCATCTCTGTGCCCTTCCACACTACCAAATATTGCCACCAGAGTGTCTGTCTAGCACAGACAAAAAAAAAAAAAAAGGTCAAAATCACTTACTGTAGACTTTTATATAGTAATATATAGTAACTTGAAAAGTTTGGACTTTGGGAGTCAGGCGGTAGCGCAGTGTGTTAAGTGCAGGTTGAGCAGAGCGCAAGGACCAGCATAAGAATCCCAGATCTAGCCCATGTCTCCCCCACCTGCAGGGGAGTTGCTCCAGTGGTGAAGGAAGTCTGTAGGTGTTTATCTTTCCCTCCCCCTTTCTGTCTTCTCCTCCTCTCTCGATTTTTCTCTGTCCTATGCAACAACAATTACAACAGCAATAATAACAACGATATTCAACAAGGGAAACAACAGGGCAAAATAAATAAATTTTTTTTTAAAAAGCTTGGACATCAGCTGTGTAAAGTACAAAAATGGGATTATACTGCAACTTTAAATATTTGTATCTCATGTAAATTTACAGGTATGAGCTCAAACTTTCAAAAGCAGAAAAAAAATATACCTTTAGGTCTTAAAAACATTTTAGAACAGGCAAACATAACTTACTTTTATAGTATGCTTACTTGGCCGTGCACTTTTGAGCCCAGTTTGAGCCCCCAAAGTACTGAAGGAAGCTTCAGTGCTATGACAGTTTTCCTGAATGAGGAGAAATACTTCTGAGGTAGTACTCAGGGGTGCACTGAGGGGGTAAGTGGGAGAAGAGGGGAGAGGGGAGAGGAGAGGGGGGGAAGTGCAATTGCACTACAACTGAACCAGAAACCTACCTTTATGCACTACATTGTTATGGATTAATAATCCTAATTATGCCTCTACATACAGCCACAGCCTGCAGAAGATGGCTGGTATTGCTATCATATGTCCAACCACAAGTGTAAACATTTTCATCAGCCTAAGATATGTCAGTTAACAAGTTACTGTTTTCAAAAAGTAAAAGGGTTATAATTCAACACGTGGAGGTTCTCAAGAACCGATAAAAGTTTCTGACACAGAAGTTCTCATTTCTCTTTACACCATTAGATTTAAACAAGTCTTTTCATCAAAAAGCTATATGGAGGGGTGGCACACAGGGTTAGGAGCACATAGTGCAGAGTGCGAAGACTGGCTCAAGAATGCTGGTTCAAGCCCCAGACTTCCACCTGCAGGGAGGATTGCTTCACAATGGGCAAAGCAGATCTGCAGGTATCTTTCTCTCCCCCTCTCAATTTCTCCATCCTATCCAAAACAAAAACAATAACAATAGCAATAACAATGGAACAAAGATGGCTACCAGGAGCAATGGATTTGGATTTGTAATGCAGGCATTAAGTCTCAGGGATGACCCTGGAGACAAAAAGAAATATCTACAGCATGTGATAAACAAAAGCAATGCCTTCCACTCAATATTTTTTTATTATTTGGCTCTTTGCTGCACTACTCAACTCTGCAGTGACAGCCAGACACTGCTTGTGTACCAATGAAGTTTATTTACCCAAACACTGGCCAGGGCCAGGGAGGCAGCCCTGCAAGCTGCACACCAAGCTTGTATGACTGAAACTCCTGAGGTTCAGCTTCACTCCAAGACACCACCATATGCCAGAACCAGGCAGTGCTCTGATCTCTTCCCAACTTTCACAAAGATCAGTAACTATTGAACAAATCAAGTGGCCATCACCCAAGACTACAGCATACTGCCCCTTGCTGTATTCCAACTAGAGCCAGTCAGAAATAACTGAATGACAAGTCACCGTTCTTCCTTTCTCTTTTAATATTTTATTTATTGTAATGAGAGAGATACAGAGAGAAAGACCAGAACACTGCTCAGCTCTGGTTTTTAATGGTGTTGGAGACTGTACTGGAGACCTGGGAACTATGGGGTTCTCAGGTCAAAAATAAACAAATAAAAAACCAAACATACATATATATACACTCATACACACATATATGGTTAAAAACAGAGCACTGATTAGCTCTGGCTTATGGTAGTGCAGGGGACTGAACCTGGGACTTCAGAGCCTCAGACATGAGAGTTTCTTTGCATAACCCTTATGCTATCTACCCCCCACTGAAATAATAAAATATAAAAATCTGTCTCATGACAGGTTAGAATTATGAATCTCTGCCCTTGTGAAGCAATTACAGAAGCCAAACCTTCCATGTTCTACACCCCATAATGATCCTGGGTCCATATTACCAGAGAGATAAACAATAGGGACGTCTTCAAGGGAGGGAATGGGATAGGGAGTTCTGGTGGTGGGAACTGTGCGCAATTATACCCCTCTTATCCTATGGTCTTGCCAATATTTCCACTTTATAAATGATAAAAAATAATGTAAAAATTAGAAAACAAATGGCTTATAATTCTACAGAAATTAAAAAGAATATGAGAGGGAAAAAAACTCCCCTGAAAATCCAGATAAATATAAAAGTCATTAATACTAGCTTTGATAGGACAATTTTTTAAAAACAAACTAGCCTGAGAGATGGCACAGTGTCTAAAGCCTTGGGATCTCAGGCAAGAGGTGCTGATTTCAATCCTGGTATGCATGTGACTGTAATAATCTGGTTCTCTCTCTCATTGATAAACAAATAAATATTCTTTAAATTTTTATTGTGGGTGGGGGTAGATAGTATAATGGCTATGCAAAAAGACTCTCATGTCTGAGGCTCCAATGCCTTGTACCACTATAAACCAAAGCTGAACAGTGGTATGGTAAAATATTAAAATAAAACAAATCAATAAAAGTTATAGTGGAAAGAGACAGAAATTAAGAGGAAAAGGAAGTCAAACACACCCACAACACTGTTTCTGCACTCATGAAGCTATTCCCCCTGTAGGTGGGGGTTGGCGACTTGGATCAGGGTCTTTACACACTGCACTCTACCAGGCATGCTACAACCCAGCCCCAGAAAGAAGAGTCTCTTTGCATAATCATTCTGTGATCTGCCCTCACCTGATAGGACAATTTCTAAAGTACTTCAGTTTTTAGAATATATATATATATATATGTAAAATTTAATTAAATATATACATATATATATTAAAATTACTTCATCAGAGACTGAGACTCCAAAACCAAAGCACTGCTCAGCTCTGGCTATGGGTGATACTGGGGTTTCTATCTGGGTCCTTAAAGAGACAGAGATGAATGCCTTTTGTATAATCATTTTGATATCTCCTGAGCCTGTAGCTTTATACAAAAAACAGCCAAGCCAACTACATAAACTTCAAAGACATCACAATTCAGTATTTATGCACACACCTGCATCGACCAGCTCACATCCAGGAAGACTTACTCTTTTGATTCCTACAGTTGCGAACACTAATGGATCCCTTCTTTACTGAGCCAGTTAACCTGAACCCCAAACAGTGGCTGGTTGTGACCCTCCTATAAAATAAACATGAAGCAAAACAAATGAATATTTTAGAAATCAAAAACAGGGTAAGCCACTTGACCATTTCTCCATACAACATTCTTCCAAAATTCTGGAAGCCACTGTTTTATATATCATCACTTTCTGATACCTAAAGAGACTTAACAGTCCAGTTATGACATTTTGAAGAAATTTATTTTATTTATTTAATATTGGATAGAGATAGAGAGTAATTGAGAGGGGAGCAGAGGGAGAGACTGGGACACTTGTAACTCTGCTTTACCTCTTGCGAAGCTCTCCCCCTGCTTGTGGGGGGGACCAGAGGCTTGAACCCATGTCCTTGCACACTGTACTGTGTGTGCTTAACCAGGTGCCCCACCACCTGGCCCCCAGTTATGACATTTTCAAACACTGGCTGCATGGTAACATTTTGTTACAAAGACTTAACTTAGAGGCTTGGTGACAAGTACTTATCTAGAAAACTGCTTGAAACTTGCTTTCTATTTTCTTAAACCATCATAAGATTTTGAATCAAAATCAGTACTTTTAATGACTCTTCCTCTGTGTGCTTTCCCCCTACACCTCAGTCAGCTTCTCAGCCCTTCTGCTAAAGAATGTGGTCTTCAGGACATCAGTGGGCTTTGGGAGCTCTCCCTCCAGAGCCCTGTAGCAGCCCTAACACACCACATCAGGTATGGGAGTAGCTCCAGTCTTAATTCTGGCAGCGTTTTCCAGTGTCTGCACTCTGCACAAGGTCCAGTGTTTAACAGGGTGGACAACTGAGCAAAAGTTCTGACTCCTCTTTAAGTGGTAATGCTTCTTACCAACTTTCCCAAAGTAACCTTGGTGTAATGGAGGTCTCCCATGCAAACCTAGTGGTCAAACCACTAAGGAAGTGCCCTGATATCTCCCTCTTGTGGACATCATTTTTAGTACATATCAATGTAATGCATATCCCTGCCCTGGTGACTGACTATGCCAGGAAGGCCACAGCAAGAGAATAAGGTCAGCAGTGACCCTCCAAGGACCCTAGCACACTAAGACAAAAGATGGTACCCAAGAATGACTCTGGTTTCAATAACCCACAGCTCCAAAATGGAAAAGGAACAGATGTAGAGGAAAACACCTAAAAGCACCAGTCAACCCTCCCTCTTATCAATAGAATCTACTGAGGAAGCAATTTTCACCACCCCCAGGGTTATCGCTGGGATTCCGTGTCAGCACTACTAATCCACCTCTCCCAGTGGCCATTTTTTGTTTTCATTTTTTTCCCAGTTTGACAAGACAGAGAGAAATAGAGAGGGGAAGGGGAGATAGAGAATGGGAGGGAGAAATATGTGCTTCACTGCTTGTGAAGTGTGACCCTGCAGGTGGGGAATGTGGGCTCAAACCTGGGTCCTTGAACTTGCACTTGGAGATAATGGGCACTAAATCAGGTGTGCCACCACCAGTCTCCCTGAGGGCATAATTACTTATGTAACCTAGTCTGTCTTCCCCAAATACTCAACAATCAAAAATGTATTACATTTATACCCTCTCCTTACACACACACTCTCACCCCCCCCACACACTTGTTTTTACTTCTGCTCAGCTCTGGCTTATAGTGGTGCTGGAGAGTGAACTTGAGATCTTTGGAGCCTCAGACATGAAAGTCTCTTTTGCATAACTATTACGCTATCTCCCCAGCCCACATTTATACCCTTTTCTTTGAAAGCAATCACAAGCAACAAACAAAACATATATGTATGAACTGCACAGAAATATCACTCGATTCATAGAGACTTAAGGTTAAATGGTCAACTATTTTTACAAACAAGTGCTCCTTATATTTTTTAAGATTTTTATCAAAAGAGTAACATTTCCCACAATAGCTAATTTGAATAAAAACATAGACAAAATAGTCTGCTGTGCCAAGTATTACCCATTTAAAACAAAGCAAAGCAAAAAGTTAAGCAATACAAAATGACTATGTATCTCAACTACAAAACAGATAACTTGAGAGTAATGTAAATTGGAATTACTCTAAACTGGACAGTTTCTTAAAGATGCTTTCCACTGCAAAGTAACTGTAATGCTGAGTGTTCAGCACGTACCTTGAGACTATTCACACAGTTGAAGGAGGATTTACATTTCTTTGACTTCCATTTCCCTTCCACCAGCTTTTCCTTCCATGTGTATTCAGGGTATTTGTAGGTGTATTGGGGCATTCTGTATTTGTGCCACTTTCTACACTGACAGCATCATCCTGCAAGGAATAAGTTTAGGGGAAAAAATCCACCAAGTGTTAACACTCTTTTTTAGTAGCAAATTACTTTTACTGGATAGCCTGACTGATCTAAAAAGAAAAAGCATTTTCTAAGAAACAGACTTTTTTGTTTCCAAATAAAGATTAAAAAGCATACCAGCTGGTGTCAGCAGGCTCACCTGTGGAGTGTACAGGCTACCATGTCTAAGACCCTGGGTCTGAGTCCCAGGCTACCATAGAAGACAGATTGTGGGGTGGGGGTAGGGCTTCAGGAGTATTGGAGATGTGCTGTGGGGTCTCTGCTGTCTCTCTAGCTCTCTTATATCTCACCTATCATCTAGAGAAAAGAAAAAAGGGGAAGGTTGGGGACAGCAGATGGCTTACCAAGGTGCCAGCACAAGTCACCACATGGTAACATCTTGGATGGATGGGGGGTTTGCCAAGTGGTGGAGTGGTGTTACAGTCTATCTCATTCTCTGTCACTTACCCTTTATCACAAGAAGAAAAAAAGAAGAAACTGGACACTACAAACAGTAGAGTCCTCTAAGCATTAAAGTCCCAAGTGCATTCTAGAATTGTTGACTTGACATATCAGCAAAAAATACAAAGAAAGCACCCCCAGTGAGAATGGTCGGAATGATACTACCTCTATGTGGCCTCATGTGTGCCAGTCTCTTTAATATTCTGGCTTATTTCGCATAACTGATCTTTTGCTTGGGAGGGCTGCAGGTTTCAAACTCACTTGCACTTAACCTGCTGTGATACCTCCGACTCCCTATCTGTGGGAATTCTAACCTACTAACTGTATCCAGTCTCAGCTTCTAATCACTACAAAAACTTGCCTAACAAAATTTAAGAGAATAAAACATTTCCCAAGGACAGGAGTAAAAGAGGTAAAAAATGTCAACTCCTGGTGGTGCAAAACACAAGGACTGGTGTAAGGATCCCAGTTCAAGCCCCTGCTTCCCCTCCCGAAGGGGAGTCACTTCACAAGCAGTGAAGCAGGTCTGCAGGTGTCTTTCTCTCCCCCCTCTGTCTTCCCCTCCTCTCTCCATTTCTCTCTGTGTCCTATCCAACAACAACAATATCAATAATAACTACAACAATAAAACACGGGCAACAAAATGTAAACTCCCAATACAGAGTAATATTGGAACTCAAGCAGGAAAGGAAAAATGATGTAAAATGCAGTCTCCAGAAATTTCAAGTACAAATACCACAGACAAGCCCCCACTATCTTGTATACTTTGAAAGTCAAGGCCTAGCTTGCAAAGGCTGTGTCTGTGCTGGTGTATTTCAGTGATGGAGACTCTAGGGACTAGATGTGTAAGATGTAACCTTACTCCTAACAGGGGTCCAAAGCAAATAAACATCACACACCCTGAGAAACTTACACCAGCCTCCTGTGACAAACCAGTTTAAGCTATGATCTTGCGATCTATCAGAAGAGGCTTCATATTTTAGAAGAGTAACTTTGAACACATCGTCACTGAGACAGTTTGAGGACCTCACTGGATAGAAACTTCACAATGAAACTGGGCTTAGTGGTAATATTCTTTTTTTTTTTTTCTTTTCCTTTTTATCAGAGTATGGCTCAGCACGGGCTGCTGGTGGTGCTGGGGGCTGAATTTGGAACTCTGGAGCCTCAGGCAGAAAAGTGATTGTGCAGAACCATTATGCAGGTCTCCCTTGCCCTAATAATGCCAACCTGTTATTATTATTCCATGTCTCGTGACTGCCTCAACACAGTCAGTCAATACAGGCCTAGATGATTCACCAAGGTTCATGGCAGAGCTTAAAAAATTTAGTAATAGTCATCATAATCATAACAGTAATAGATCCGACTCTGGAAGTTGGGGAGGAGGCACAGCAGGCAGGGTGCAGGTTTTGCAAACGCAAGGTCGCAGGTTCGAACCCCCAGTCCGCACATGCCAGGTTCCTGCTCCAGTCTCATTAACAGAACTTTTAACAATGTTTTAGAAAATTATCAATGTTATTTATTTTATTAATTTATTTTATTAATTTAATTAATTTAATTTATTAAATTATCAATGTCAATTATCAATGACCAGGGGTGGTGAAATAAGGGGAAGGGAAGAAAGGGAAAGGGAGATAAGTCTGTAAAAACCAGAACCTCAAGAAGCCAGGAGTCCTTGCTCAGACTCCCTGCTGCCAGCGGGGTGGGAGCAGAGCACAGCCAGAGCCCTGTGCTGCCAGCCCCAGCGCCACACTCACAATCTCATCCCCAGACAGGTCCGGGTTGCTGTTCTCCTCTCCTAGCTGCTCAGCTTCTGCTTCTTAGCGGCAGGTATGTAGCTTCCTGCCTTCACAGCCGCCTCCCTCTTGGACATGTTCCCCTGCTGCCACCACTGTGGAAAAGGGCTCCCAGCCTCCGTGGGCGGGTGACCGCCACACTGCTGACAATGGGGCGCAGGGCGCCTGCCCGCACGTGTCTGGCCCGTCCACGACTGAGAGTGATTGCCGGGCTCTGAAGGCAGCGCCTCGCCTAGCCTCGCCTCGCCTCTCCTCGCCTCTCCTCGCAGGACCCCTGCAGGACCCCTGGCCACTGGTGCTTGGACAGCAGAGGCGGGCTCCGAGGGTTTCCTCTCAACCCCAGCTCCTATGCAAACGCTGCAGGAACACTGCCCAGCCCTCTGCGCTGGGCCTCATTGAAGACACTGACGTCTGGGTTGTGGACTCGCCCATTCGGCCTTGGTGGCCCACCGCACTGCTCCATATTAAAACCCTCACGTTATGCACAGGGATGTTCACAGCCCAACTTTTTAAACTGAGACCGGCATTGAAAAGCTAGAGGAAGCCGGACTGGCCTCCCCCATCCTGTTGGTGGAAGAGTCTCTGGCAGGTGCGCAGGCACCAGTTGAGTTCTCCCGTGGGCGCTGATCCAGGCCACGCCCCATCGGGCCAAGTCCCCTCTGGGTTGTGCTCTCAGACCAGGGGGATGTGACCTGGGATGGGTTTCTAGGCGCCGCCCCTTGTTCTGCTCAGGGCCGCCCTATTCAGCCCTCATGGATATTTATGAGACTGAGTGATAGGTGTCCTCCAGGTGGTGCTCCTGCTGGGTCAAGTGGAAGAAATTAATCTAGAACTAGGAATATTGGTCTAAACTCTCAAGTGCTCTTTTTATTATTTATTTATTTATTTATTTTTAAAAGTTAGCCAGAGCACTTTTCAGCTTTCCTATTCTTTACTCCTCTGGGAGTATGGACCCAGGGTCATTATGGGGTGCAGAAGGTCAATGTCCGGCTTCTGTAATTGCTTCCCCGATGAACATGGGCATTGGCAGGTTGATCCATCCAGTCCTATATAGGACATACGCCCTGAAATGCTCCTGCACCCGCATAAGATAATGTCACATGTAGAGCAAGCCCCGTTCTTTGAAATGCCCCCTGCAGACCAGCATAAGATAAAGTCTTGTGCAGGGCAAGCCCTATGCGGCCCCTGAGTTCTCTCAAATGCTTCTTACACCAGCATAAGATATAGTCCTGTGCAGGGCAAGCGCTACATCTGTATAGCCTGATAAAGTTAGACGTACATGTCACGAAGCCCCCAATTTTCATTGACTGGAAATGACCTAATCCACACTCCAGCCTAGCTCAGGAATAAAAAGCCCCAGACTTTTGAACATGGATGGCAACTTTTGAACTGCATGGTAGTCTGTAAATACATCCAGCATACCCCGTGGCAATCAACACACTGACATCAGTCACGGAGGCATCTGCAGATTCCGAACCAAGCCAGTAAAGGATTCAGACCATCTCCCTGGACCAGAAATGGACCAGATCAGGACCAAAACCAGACCAGATCAGGACCAGAACCAGACCCAGCCGGACCAGAACCAGGACCCAGCCGGACCAGAACTCTGCCTGGACCAGCTTTCTCAACCTGAGGACATCACTTGTTATGACCTTACCTGCGCACCTACCTGTCTTATACTGAGGAGGTATTTGGGATACATAATTGTAATTATAAGAATTTGATGTCAGAATATTATTGAGATTTATAAACTGCATTTAAATAATTTAATCTAAGAGTGTGATGTTAAAGTGTAACATAGTGTTAGAGCCGCCCCATCTAGTGTCACTAAATGAGTACTGCAGCACTTATAAAATAACAGCCTTGGTCTCCACTGGCAGAATTCTTTCTCCTATTTAATTAATGAATATCAGGGTCATTTTTTCGGTCTATGCTCACGACAGTCTGGAAATTGGTAGCTGAAAAAGAGTTAAGATATAAAGAAGATCAAATTTTTGACTAATCATAAACCTAAAGGCAAGAATATTGCAGATATAGATTTGGGGTCTCTGTTTTGGAAAAAGCAGGTAGGTATATTTTATTTACTAGTTTTTGCCTGAGCCTGAGATCTGATATGCAGGTGGACCCAAATTATTGTCTGGGGAGATGGCATCATAGTTGCAAAAAGGACTGGAAAGCTGGATGAGGGAAGAGAGTAGTTCCCAAATATGGGAAAACTATATAAATATTGTTAACTGTAAATCCCACCAGTTTGATCTGAGGCCCATATTCATCACAGGAGCCTATGTAACCTCTGCATCCCTGTAGGTCCGAGCTCAGATTCTGTGGTCACTACTAGAAACACTCTAGGCTGCACTAATTTCAGGACCTATCTTCCTCGGCTGGTAGGTAGGGTAAGTTATCCAACCTCCCTTTGGATAATTGAACAGTCCTACCATTGTTGATCTACCTTGAGGGAAAGGTCCTCAACATAAGAGGCCCACAAAGGGGTCCATTATGTTGGTCCTGATGGAGATGACCAGTGGCAGTGGTGACAGGGATCTCTTAGAGGTCTAGGCCCATCGTGTCTCCGTGGGAATCCCAGGACTCCCTGACTAGGGTGATGGGGTGGCCTGGTAGTGACTAAAGAGTCATCATTAAAGTATGCCAGTCTCTTGCCCTTTTTCAGCTTTAGTAGTCCTTATTTTGACAAGGTTAGCTTTGGAGTGATGGAGGGAAGTGTAATAGGAAATAGATGAAATAGGTATCTAGGTCTAAGTAGAAACTATTTGATTAGGTACTTTATGGTGTCTTTTTAATTTTTCTGCTTTGTTTCACTTATAGACTCACTGCAAAATATTGTGCACCTTTGCTTAAAGGTATTTATTCTCCCCTAATTTATGAATACATGTGTATATATGCCCTATCTCATGGGCCCTGGTCTATATCTAGGTTTTGAGACTTTGTTAAGAAGTAGACCGCCTGAAATGGAATTTAGGAGACCTATGAGCTAGGAAAGGTAATGAAGCTGAAGAGTTGACATTCAACGCCTGACGTCTCTGAACACAGGCTGAAGTGAAACATGCCAAGGTGGTACTGGTTGCATTGATGAGGTTGATGCAGTATCAGTTGGTATGACTTGAGAGAAGCATGCTGGAAAGTGAGCCCCACCCTTAAGGTTCCAGGACTGAGAGAAATACTAGCTTTATAGGGAAAGGGGAAGGTTCCTGATGTCTTAGGGTTTAAGAAGGCAATAGATTGCTCTAACCAAATTATTTGGCAATTGGGTTAACTTTGAGAACCCCATTCTTAAGATTTGCTATATCATAGAAAACCTTACCATAATTTATGTCCTTTAATGCTATTTTTATAAAAACCATGTCTTAGAAAGTAATGCAAACAGTTGTCTCTGTACTCCTTGGTCTAAGCTTTTAGGAGATTTAATATTTCAAAGAACAAGTCATTATTAGAAATGTGTTAGCAAATGAGCACATCCAAAAATGGGCAGAGGAGATGAACAGAATATTCACTACAGAAGAGATAAAAGGTTAGCAAACATAGGAAAAATTGTTCCAGGTCACTGATTATCAGAGAAATGCAAATAAAGACAACAGTGAGATACCACCTCACCCATGTAAGAATGGCATATATCAAAAAGGACAGCAGCAACAAATGCTAGAGAGATTGTGCAGACAAAGGAGACCTCCTATAGTGCTGTTGGGAATGTAAACTGGCCCACCCTCTGTGGAGAGCAGTCTGGAGAACTCTTACAAGGCTAGACATGGACCTTCCTTATGACCCAGTAATTCCTCTCATAGGGATATACCCTAAGGACTCCATAACACCCAACCAAAAAGATATGTGTACACCTATGTTCAACAGCACAATTTGTAATAGCTAAACCCTGGAAACAACCCAGGTGCCCAACAACAGATGAGTGGTTGAGAAAGTTGTGATATTTACATATATATATATATATATATATATATATATATATGTATATATATATAATGTAGCTATTAAAAATAACTATTATGGGAAAGAGATGAACATAGAGTGCATACTCTCCTGATTTACCCATGTGAATATTTTAATCTATGTATCTGGTAAAGAAGTGCCTTTCCTCTCTAATATGGAGACATAGCCTCAGACTGCATTTTCTTTGTGCTTGCTCTCTTGGCAATTAAAACAGTGGCTGTAGTTGCTACCCCTCCTCCCCTCCACATTGCTAAGCTAATGGGCCCCAGACAGCAGTGCTAAAGGTACCTGATGACTAGGGAATAAATTGAGCTGTCTCAAGACTGATCCATGATAGGCACTATTTTCTCCCCCTTTTTAACCAAACCACGGATAAGGAAGATCTATAGCAGTTACTGGAAAGATTGCCTTTGTCTGTTTCTGCCTACTTTGTAATTGTGAAACAAACCTGCTCCCTCCACCCCTCTGCTGAAGGGGGCCTCACTAAAACTGTGTGCTTTACAAAACTGTGGGGAGAACTTCTCAGAGGGACCTGGAGTCTCTTATACACCGGTGTAATAAAGTCCTCTAATGCACCAAATACTGGCTCAAGTCTTGCACTTTGGGAATCATTTCTGTAAAATAATGGACCCACATTCTCTGACCCATCTTGGAGGGAGATAGAAGGAATTTTTGCCTGAGCCAGACATCTAATATGCAGGTGGACCCAGGCTATCTAGGGATTTTGTGTCATAGTTGGAAAAAGGACTAGAATGCTGGGTCAGGGAAAAGAGTAGGGAGAACATTCTTTATTGGATGGTAAGCTCAAGGCTTTAGTCACTGAGCACCCAACAAGAAAGCCTTCCAGTAGCATTGCTTTCAGAAAGCCTGTGAGTCATCTATAGACCGGCTGTAACACTCCTCTCTCCTTAGTTTCCAGAAACCTCAAACTGTGGATGTAAGTATAGCAAACACAGAAGCTTCAAAGAAATATCCAAACAGTGTTCCTTCCTTTCCTAGGTGAATGTAATGCCCCACAGGTTCCACGAGGCTACCAACACTGACCTCCAAAGTTCTCTGCCAAGTGCATACCACTCTGACACCACTGTACTGGATCTGGTGCCAGAACTAGAAAAAGGACATTCAAACTAATACCAAAACCCAAAGTCAACCCCATCCACCCTGCATAAGATTACCTTTTCAGACCTCAGTTTAGAAGAGGCAGGTCACAGTCAGACTCAGGCTAAAAAGAGAATGGGTCTAAGGCTGTGACTTCTGCATAACCAACACCAGACACTCCCTCCTGGGAGACGGGCTTATGTCAGAATTATCAGGCTGGCTGGGGTGCTGCTCAGAAATGAGTATTCTCCTAATGTCCTATTCAGATCCAGTGAACAACATTTTGACCCATTCCTAGAATTGAATTCAAGTTAAAAACCAACAATGAAACATTGGACAGTAGTCTGTGACTTCTACATAACCAAGTACAGACACTCACTCCAGGAAGACAAGCAGGTTAATTTCAGATTTATCAGGCTGGCTGGGGTGCTCTCAGAAGTGAGAATTCTCCTAGTGCCCTATTCAGGTCCAGTGAACAGACAAACTTTTAAAAAAATTTTTTTTGTAATTTTATTTATTCATCTTCCCTTTTTATTGCCCTTGTTGTCTTTTTATTGTTGTTGTAGTTATTGTTGTTGTAGTTGATGTCGTTGTTGTTGGATAGGACAGAGAGAAATGGAGAGAGGAGGGGAAGACAGAGAGGAGGAGAGAAAGACAGACACCTGTAGATCTGCTTCACCACCTGTGAAGCGACTCCTCTGCAGGTGGGGAGCTGGGGGCTCAAACCGGGATCCTCATGCCAGTCCTTGCGCTTAGTGCACCTGCGCTTAACCCGCTGCACTACCGTCCAGCTCCCAAGATAAACATTTTGACCCACTACTAGAATTGAATTCAAGTTAAAAACCAGAATTATATCATTGGATAATATTACTGAAAATATCAGACCAAAAGGCAAACCAGGCAAAGACGATCTTCAAGATTTTAGGTATTATCTCCTAAAACCAGTGGGGAATGTGGCACGATCCCCACTTCCTTAATGTAACTGACTCCATCTTGACTTAACCTGAACCTATTCAACCACTTTACTTGCCAACAAAAAGTAGATACTAGTGTTCTGAAATTATTAATTGTTGATTGTTGATTGTTTCCGTAACAAGTTGTCCTGACTGCAGCAACAGACCGCCCAACCCCCACATCTTGGGCTTCTGTAACCTAGCTTGCTTCCTGCACTGGCCTCTATAAATGGTTGTGCTACAGTAAACTCCAGACAGCACTCTGAGCAGTAATTTTAGTTGTTGATATAATAAAGACTCTCAAATTTCTGGGCGTTGGGCAGTAGCACTGTGGGTTAAGCACACAGGGAACAAAGTGCAAGGACTGGCTGAAGGATCCGGTTCAAACCCCGGCTCTCCACCTGCAGGGAAGTCACTTCACAGGCGGTGAAGCAGGTCTGCAGGTGTCTGTCTTTCTCTCCCCCTCTCTGTCTTCCCCTCCTCTCTCCACTTTTCTCTGTCCTACCCAGCAATGATGATATCAATAACAGCAATAATAATAGCTGCAACAATAATAAAAAAGAGCAACAAAAGGGAATACATAAATAAATATTTTTTTAAAAAAGACTCAAATTTCACTGAACTGGCCTCAGGTGGTCTCTGATGCTTACCCTAAAACAACCTTACATATCTCTAACCTTACATTTGTGGTCAGAGGGTCCTTGGATAACAGTCTCGTAAAAGCCCAAGACTTCAAAGACAAGCTCCAGCTAGCCATGGACTCCACCACAGCTTCCCCGGCTTCTCTCCTGCACCAAATCTCCTCACATGCCAAGGTGGCTCTTCAAAATTGTCCTGAAGTAGACCTTCTGGTGGCAGAGAAAGGGGGGAATCTGTGTTTTCTTACAAGGAGAGTGCTTCTACTATGTTAATGAATCCGGCCTAATCAAGCAGATATTCTGGACACTCATAAAGCGTAGCAAAGACCTGTGATTCTACCATCTCTCTGCCACATCCCCAGAGGACGGCTGTGAGAACAAGGATTCTGAGTTGATGTAGACACTGCAAATCAAGCAAAATTGTGGCCACTGCCACAAACCAAGGAGCTCAGACTATCACACCCATCTTGCTGATTGCTGTTGATACCTCCTTTAATGAAACACACTTCATGAGAAATCCATTCTTGGGGGAGCACAAGAAGAAGTGTGAAGGTAAAAAAGCAAAAGGTAGGAACAGACACATGGTGTCATTGTAGGAAATATACTATCTCTGCATGTAGTGCAACAAGGTCAATAGTGCGGTATATTACAGTGTGGGCAAACAAAAATGGAATTAGAGGATGAGCAGATTCTGGAGATATCGGATGCTTAAGGAGAAGGAAGCAGTGTTCAAGAACCAGGTAGTGCAATGCTTTGATTTAGAGGTGGTGCAGTGGGGGCAGCAGACAAGACAAGACCACTGCAGATGTCCTGCGCATGTCTGCCTGGCAGTGTGCCAAATCAGGCGTTTCATGTGAGAATGAAGTTTGGGTCATGGCCAAGTCTCCAGGAACAGACTAAAGGCATGTTTGGTGCACTACGTTTAGGAGCTGATGCTACTTTCTGATCTCCTCACAGCTTATATAAATGCATTGGCGAAGGGCTTGGAGGATGAATGGAGGGTTTACTCTACACTGATGCATGAGTGCAGGAAAGAACATAGATGGCCACACATTTTCAGGTGCCATTCTGCTTGGCTTACTTGGGCCAGACCTTGGATTTGAAAATTAAAGGCCTTGACTGAAAAACCTCTCCTCAGCCAAAAAACAAAACAAACAAACAAAAAACACAGAAAAGCTGATAATTTGGACTCCTATGAAATGTAGCCTTTGTAGAAAGAAAGATTAGAAAATTAGTATTCTGCGTGAACAGAATTACATTTCCAGCCTTTCAAAATTTATTTTCTTTTTCCTTGCAAAGTTGAGACTAAATGCCAAAAAGGAACATTTTATGAAGTGTGTGGCCTAGTGGTCCAGAGGTGGCATAGTGGACAAAGCTCTGTTTCACAAGCATGAGGTCCTGAGTTCAATCCCTGGCAGCACATGTACCAGAGTGATGTTTTGTCCTTTCTGTCTCTCTCTCTCTCTATCTCGCTCTTTCTCATTGATAAAAATAAATAAATATTTAAAAAAATGAATGCAGCCTATAACCTCAGCCTTGCAGAAGCTATCAGAGCAAACAAGAACAAGAATGCCACTTTTATGGAAGAGTTGTTTCTGCCTCTCTATTGAATATAATCCTGTCTTGGAATGTTTGAACCCACTCTCTGGAGGGCAGATTGAAGGGATGCCAGTGGCCTTTCAAGAGTGACACTTCCTCTCTGGGTGGGAGCTTATTCCATAGAATCTTGGGCCCCTCCCCATACACCCAGAACTGAGGTCTCCACATGAGGAAGAATCTCAGGTGGACTGTAGGTGCAGAAGGTTCTAGAAGCCTCATTTCAGATGGTAGTGAACATGCTTCACCACCATTTTTATGTTTTTAGTCACTATGCCTTCTTTTTGTATCTGCCTAAATCATCCTCTTTTCAAACCATTATCTAGTTAACCTGACAACTCTCTGGACATGATAGATAGTCCACTGTATTGTTCACCATGCAGGGCTTTGGGCCAGGGGTAGAGCTTAGTAGTGAAAGACTCTGTGATTGCACACCTGTGGATCTGGTGTTTGATTGCTCACACATACACACACACCCCATAGGGAAGAAAAAAAAAAGAAATACAACTTCTGTCTGTCACTGTAGCCCAAAGCTGTAGCCTTCACAATGGCTCTATGTTCCAGCTGAGACATAGACCTTAAAGACTGTCCATCTATAAGCCCATGGGCACCTACACCATCGTTGGGAAGAAAGAGAAAGCAGCAGTGAAGCATAGAATGTATGAAAGAACAGACAGAAGCCACTGTAGGAGATAAAAGAAAAAAATTATCTCGAGCCACATTGAAAGTCAGCAACAAGACAAACACATGCTGCAGAAAATCTAATAATAGTAAGGGGTGTGGGCCTTCCTTCCCCACCATAACCCTCTCCTCCTTCCCCTCCCCCTCCTCCCCCACCCCCTTGACACTGTAGTAGAAACATGGGTGGACAAATGGAGAGTTCATGACTGGCCCTAGCTCACCCCACCCCTGGTTCTCATCTCACTCTCCCCAGTCACACTGTGAAGCTGTCACATGTCACATGTCACCCTATGAGATGAGATTTTAAATCAGTTAAAGGAAATGAACAGTTTTGAGTGGTAATTGATTGACCAGAAGAGGGATTTGGCTGAAAGCAAGCAGTCCCGGACCCCTCAGTTATCAGAGAGCTAGAGTTCGCTGTTCCTTCTCATGTCATTGACACTTTTTCTTTTTTTTCCTTTTATTTTTTGAAAAAAATATCGATCTTGTATAGAGATAGGGAGAGAGGCAGAGAGAAACCTGCTGCACTTCCCTCTTGAAGCTGGGGACATGAGGTTTGAACCTGGGTCCTTGCACACTGTAATGTGTGCCTTTAACTAGGTGCACCACCACCTGGCCTCTGCCTTTACCTCTTATTTAAAAGAGCGAGAGCAAAACTAGATTTCCCACTGAATCCAAAGAAGAGAGGACTTGGGGGTGCGGTGGTGGCAGTGGATGGAGTCAGACTCTTGCCTTCCCTCCAGGCATTTAGCAGAAAGATGTGCAGAACAGGATAGAAGGAATAAAATCAATTTCAGCCTACAGAAAGAATGGGATAAAGACTTTGTGCTGAAGCAGCAGTGAGATGAAGATGCCATGGCTTTTGACAAGTAATTGCCCTCTGGGGTTGTAAGTTGCCTCCTCTCCTCGTTTCTGCCACTCTGATCTGGGGCTTGACAGGGCTTCATGCAGGTGAGTGGGGGCTGCCAAGTGAACTCTATGGAGGATAGAACTCTGGGTTTAGTGTGGGGATAGCTGTGTTGCCTGTTAAAAATCTACCAACAGTGGGGGTTGGGCGGTGGCGCAGTGGGTTAAGCACATGGGGTGCAAAATGCAGGGACCGGGAGCCCCCGGCTCTCCACCTGCAGGGGAGTTGCTTCACAGGCGGTGAGGCAGGTCTGGAGGTGTCTATCTTTCTATCCCCCTCTCTATCTTCCCTTCCTCTCTCCATTTCTCCCTGTCCTTTCCAACAACGAACAACATTAACAATGGCAATAATAATGACCACAGCGAGGCTACAACAACAAGGGCGACAAAAAGGGGTAAAAAATGGCCTCCAGGAGCAGTGGATTCATGGTGCAGGCACCGAGCCCAGCAATAACACTGGAGGAAAACAAAAATCTACCAACAGTGTTTTGGTCTGTCTCTACTCAGAGGAAATTGGTTTTCCTTTTATGGAGGGTGGGCAAACCTGGGTGGAATCAGATGACAGGGCATTTCTCTTAGGAAATAACAAGTTGGAAGCAAGGAGAGTGACTTTCCATCCCAGGCTTATGGAATTTTCAATTTAGAGCAGAGCTGAAGAATCATGGGTAAATGGGTGCTTGGTTAAGAATGGAGATGAACCCTATGGTTTTGTTAATTTATCATTTCTTAAATAAAAATCAATTTTAAAAAATGGAGCTGAATAGTCATGGGTAATGGGTGCTATACAAAGTGAGACTCCTAGCAGGGAACTGGCCCAGAACATCCTACCAGAGGGCTTCTGTCAGCTCTCCTCAATCTTCTGTCTCTACTCACCACCCAGGAGCAGAGCCTCTAGCCACGGGCCATGGAGGTTGACAGCTAGCCTGTCTTATTTTCATTTGTCAACAGGGAAAGTTAACACGTGCCTGACTGAAAATGTGAAAAACGTGCCAAAACAGATGGAGATGCTATCAAAGCCTCAATATTCCAAACTTTTTTCCCCCAGAGCTCAGATCAGGCTTATAGTGGATTTGGGAATCAAACTGGAACATAAAAGGGAATGAAAGTCGTTTGAAGAACCACTGTGCTATATCCCCAGCCCCCAAATATTCTAAATGACCAATTAACAAATTGTTATCATGAGTAACCCATGGATAACTCCTTCTCCTCCTTCCTCTCCTCCTACTCTTCTTCCTGTCTCTACTCCTCCTTCACTCTGGCTGTATTCAATCTGTATTCCTTTGATTTCTTTCTCTTGCCTGATTGCTATGGCAAGAACTTCTAATACTATGTTGAAGAGTAATGGTGATAGTGGGCATCCCTGTCTAGTCCCTGATATGAGGGGAAATGCTTTCAACTTCTATCCATTGAGTATGATGTTGTCTGTTGGTTTGCTATATATGGGTTTCATTATCTTTAGGAATTTCCCATCTATTCCCATTTTTTGTAGAGTTTTCAGCATGAATGGGTGTTGGATTTTGTCAAAGGCTTTCTCTTCATCTATTGAGATAATCATGTTTTTTTTGGCTTTGCTTTTATTGATGTGGTGAATGACACTGATTGACTTATGGATGTTGAACAAGCCTTGCATTCCTGGGATGAATCCCACTTGGTCGTGATGAACAATCTTTTTGATGTGCTGTTGTATCCGGTTGGCCAAGATCTTGTTGAATATTTTGGCATCTATGTTCATCAGAGATATTGTTCTGTAGTTTTCCTTTTTTGTTGTGTCTCTATCTGCTTTGGGTATCAGAGTGGTGTTGACTTCATAGAAGGTGGAAGGGAGTGTCCCTGTTTCTTTGATCTTATGGAAAAGTTTTAGGAGTATGGGTATTAACTGTTTCCTGAAGGTTTTGTAGAATTCATTTGTGAATCCATCTGGTCCAGGACTTTTATGTTGGGGAGATAGTAACAGTTTAGTTAACAGTTTAGTAACAGTTTAGTTTAGTAACAGTTTAGTAACAGTTTCGATTTCTTTGTCTGTGATTGGTGCATTTAAGTTTTGTAGTTCTTCTTGGTTCAGTTTTGGAAGGGCATATGCTTCTAGGAATTCTTCTATTTCTTCCAGATTTTCCATCTTGGTGGTGTATAGTACTTCATAGAAGTCTTGCATGATTTTCTGGATTTCTGTGGTGTCAGTTGTGATATCTCCTCTATCATTTACAATTCTATGAATTTGAGTCTTCTCCCTTTTTTGTTTAGTGAGTCTGGCTAGGGGTTTGTCAATCTTGTTTAATCTTTCAAAGAACTAACATTTGGCTTCATTGATCTTCTGTATGGTTCTCTTATTTTCTATGTTGTTTATTTCTGCTCTAATTTTAGTGATTTGTGTCTGTCTGGTTGCTTTAGGGTTCCTTTGTTCCTCTTCCTTTAAGTCCTTAATGTGTGCAGTAAGGTTGTTTATTTGAGTTTTCTCTTGTTGTTTAATATGTGATTGTATGGCTATGAGTTTCCCCTTCATTACTGCTTTAGCTGTGTGCCAAATATTTTGATAGGTTGTGCCTTCAGTTTCATTTGTTTCCAGGAACACTTGTATTTCCTGCTTGAGTGTCTCTCTGACCCAGTGGTTCTTAAGCAGTATGTTGTTTAATTTCCAGATTCTGTGACTTTTAATAATTTTCTGTTTGTTGTTAAAAGTTAGTTTTACTCCACTGTGGTCTGAGAAGATACTTGAGATGATTTCAATGATCTTGAATTTTTTTGATGCTGTCTTTCTGGCCTAACATGTGGTCTATCCTTGGGTATGTGTTGTGTGGATTTGAAAAGAATGTGTATTCCAACTTTTTGGGGAGAAGAGCTCTGAAAATGTCCAAGAGGTCTAGTCTGTCTATCTCTTCATTTAATTCTGTTGTTTGTTGATTCTGTGTTTTGTTGATCTAAGCGTGAGAGTGGGGTGTTAAAGTCTCCCACTATTATTGTATTACTATTGATATATTTTTGAAGTTCTTTGAGAAGGTGTTTGATGTATTTAGATGGTCCCTCATTGGGTGCATAGATGTTAATAATTGTTATATAATAATTGTTATATCGTCTTGGCTGATTGATCCTTTAATCATTATGTAATCACCTTGCCTATCTTTTATTACTTTATTTAATTTAAAATCTATTGTGTCTGAGATGAGAATGGCTGTCCCTGCCTTTTTTTCTTTCTTTTTTTTTTGTAGTCCATTAGCCTGTAGGAGTTTTCCATCCTTTCCTAAGTCTGTGTTTTTCTTGTTGGGTCAAGTGGGATTCTTGCAAGCAGCATATGGTTGGATTATGTTTTCTGATCCAACCTTTCACTCTGTGCCTATTGATGGGTGAGTTTAAGCCATTGACATTTACTGATATTATAGATTTAATGTGTTGTGGTGCCATTGTTCAACAAGTTTTTATATGATAAGTTGCAGGTATTATAGTGATGTTCTTGTTTAGAAGAGGTCTTTTAGAACCTCTTTTAGGGTCATTTTGGTGGCCATTGCTTCCTTTAACTGTTGTTTGTCTGAGAAAGTTTGGATGACTCCTTTTGGTATCAATGAAAATCTAGCGGGACATATTATCCTTGGTTGAAACCCGTTTTCATTCAGGGCTCAATAGATATCTTGCCATTCTCTTCTGGCCTTTAGAGTTTGGGTAGAGAAGTCTGCTGATCGTCTTATAGGTTTTCCTCTGCATGTGATTTTGTTTTTCTCTTGCAGCCTTTAGGATTCTTTCTTTATACTTACTTCTTTTCACTGTGACTATGATGTGTCTTGGTGTCTTCAGGTCTGGGTTGATTCTGTTTGGGACTCTTTGAGCCTCTTGGGTCTTAATTTCCTTTCTGTTTTTCAGGTCTGGGAAGCTTTCTTCTATTATTTCATCTAGAATGCTTGCTCCCCTTCCTCTCTGCCTCTGGCAGGCCAATTATGTGAATGTCACTTCTTTTGAGACCATCCCATATGTCCCTGTTTCTGTTTTCAGTGTCTCTCAATATCTTTTTGAGATTTTTCACCTCTTTCTTAGTTTTCTCTAGCTCATCCTCTGTCTGGTTAATTCTGTTTTCTACCTCTGCTAGTCTGTTTTCCCTTCCCTTGGTTGCTTTCTTCATTACAGCTATTTCAGCTTTCAGTTCTCTAATTGCCTCAAGGTAGTTAGTATTTTCCTTGAGGGTCTCATCTGTTGTTTCCCTAATACTGTTATTCCTTTCCTCCAAAGTTGTTTTCATTTCTGTGATTAATAAATTTATTATTGCTTGCATGCTTTTCTTTTTTTTAAACTTTTGAACAAATTATGAATTTATGGTGTTTTATTCATTTTTTAAAAATTTTTATTTAAGAATGGATTACTGAACAAAAACATAAGGTAGGAGGGGTACAACTCCACACAATTACCACCACCCAATCTCCATAACCCACCCCCTCCCATGATAGCTTTCCCATTCTCTAGCCCTCTGGGAGCATGGACCCAGGGTCTTTGAGGGTTGCAGAAGGTAGAAGGTCTGGCTTCTGTAATTGCTTCCCCGCTGAACATGGGCGTTGACTGGTCGGTCCATACTCCCAGTCTGCCTGTCTCTTTCCCTAGTAAGGTGTGTCTCTGGGGAAACTGAGCTCCAGGACACATTGGTGGGGTCTTCAATCCAGGGAAGCCTGGCCAGCATCCTGGTGGCATCTGGAACCCAAGTAATGAAGCTGAAGGATTGTCATTCCGCACGTGAAGTCTCTAGAACAGTATGAGGTGAAGCATGTTGAGGTGGCAATCGTTGCGTTGGTTAGGTTGTGATCGGCGGATGCAATATTATTTGGTTTGGATTGGGAGATACATACGGGAAACTGGGCCCTATCCAAGGGTTCCAGGACTGGGGGAAGTAGGGGCTCTATAGTGGAGATGTGAGGTTCCTGCTGTCTTAGGGTTCAAAAAGACAATCGATAGTTAATGTTATCATCACATTATTCGTTAATTGGGTTAACTTTGAAAAAGTCCTTTTGTTATGGTTTGCTGTACAGTATCCAGTATATTGCATATAGCTGTGCTATTGGATGCTTCTAATCTACTTGGTCTAGGCTTTTGAGAGAGTCCGCATATCAAATACACAGCCTATATATTAAAAGGATTCAGTTTGTGTTTTGAGAAACTTTGAGACATACAATTGATTTTCCCCCTCTCATATTTATTAACTACTGATTTATATGTCTACATTTTGCTAGGAGTGTACATAAAAACCATTCCCACCACCAAAGGACTGTGACCCATCCCTCCCACCCACTACCACCCCCCACTGGCCCAGGAATCTGCATGTCTACCCCTCACCACTGGGTTTTTACTTTGGTGCCCTACTTACAATTTGATCAGGTCCTGCTTTTAGTTTCCCTTTCAGATCCTCTTAATCAACTTCTGTTGATGAGTGGGATCATCCCATACTCATCTTTATCTTTCTGACTTAGCTCACTTAACATAATTCCTTCTCTCTCTGTCCAAGATGGGTCAGAGAAGGTGGGTTCATTGTTCTTGATAGCTGCATAGTATTCCATTGTGTATATATACCACAGCTTTCTCAGCCACTCATCTGTTTTTGGGCACCTGGGTTGCTTCCAGGTTTTAGCTATTATGAATTGTGCTGCTATGAACATAGGAGTACACACCTCTTTTTGGTTGGGTGTTATGGAGTCCTTGGGGTATAACCCCAGGAGAGGAATTACTGGGTCATATGGAAGGTCCATGTCTAGCCTTCTGAGAGTTTTCCAGACTGCTCTCCACAGAGGTTGTACCAACTTACATTCCCACCAGCAATGTAAAAGGGTTCCTCTGTCCCCACATCCTCTCCAGCATTTGTTGCTGCTGTCCTTTTTGATGTATGCCATTCTGACAGGAGTGAGGTGGTATCTTAGTGTTGTCTTAATTTGCATTTCTCTGACAATCAGTGACCTAGAGCAGTTTTTCATATGTTTGTTAGCCTTTTGGATCTCCTCTGAGGTGAATGTTTTGTTCATATCCTCTGCCCATTTCTGGATGGGGTCATTTGCTTTTTTGGTGCTAAGTTTGCTGAGCTCTTTATATATTTTGGTGATTAGTTTCTTGTCTGATATATGGCATGTGAAGATCTTCTCCCATTCTGTGAGGGGTCTCTTTGTTTGTGTGATAGTTTCTTTGGATGTGCAGAAGCTTTTCAATTTGATGTAGTCCCATTGGTTTGTTTCTGCTTTAGTCTTCCTTGCAATTGGGTTTGAATCATCAAAGATGTCCTTGAGGTGTAGGTGGGAAAGTGTTTTACCAATGTTTTCCTCTAAGTATTTGATTGTTTCTGGTCTGACATCTAGGTCTTTGATCCATTTGGAGGTGATTTTTTTTTTTCTGGTGAGATAAAGTGGTTCAATTTCATTCTTCTGCATGTTTCAACCCAGTTTTCCCAGAACCATTTACTGAAGAGAGCCTCCTTTTTCCATTTAATCCTTTGGGCCCCCTTATCAAAGATTAGATGCCCATAGGTGTTGGGATTTACTTCTGGGCTTTCAATTCTGTTCCACTGGTCTGTGTGCCTATTTTTGTTCCAGTACCATGCTGTTTTGATGATGATGGCTTTATAATATAGTTTAAGGTCTGGGAGTGTGATGCCTCCATTTCTGTTTCTTTTCCTCAAGATGGTTTTGGCAATTCTAGGTGTTTTCAGTTTCCAGAAATGATTGTAGTGTTTGTTCTATTCTCTTAAAGAAGCTTGGTGGAACTTTGATGAGTATTGCATTCAATTTGTATATAGCTCTGGGGAGAATATTCATTTTGATGATATTTATTCTTCCAATCCATGAGCATGGGATATCTTTCCATTTCTTGGTATCAGTTTCTATTTCCTTGAGTAGCGACTCATAGTTTTCAGTATACAAGTCTTTCACTTCTTTGGTCAAATTTATTCCTAGGTATTTGATTGATTTTGCTGAAACAGTAAATGGGAGTGATTTCTGGATGTCTTCTTCTTCAGATTTAGTGTTTGCATACAAAAATGCCACTGATTTTTGTACATTGATTTTGTAGCCTGATACCTTGCCTAATATATTGCCTAATAACTTCCAGTAATTTTCTAATGGATTCTTTAGGTCTTTCTATGTATACTATCATATCATCTATATCATATCATATCATCAAATAGTGAGAGCTTGACTTCTTCCCTTCCAATCTGTATTCCTTTGATTTCTTTCTCTTGCCTGATTGCTATGGCAAGAACTTCCAATACTATGTTGAAGAGTAATGGTGACATTGGACAGCCCTGTCTAGTCCCCGACTAGATCTGAGGGGGAATGCTTTCAGCTTCTGTCCATTGAGTATGATGTTGGCTGTTGGTTTGCTATATATAGACTCCACTATCTTGAGGAATTTCCCATCTATTCCCATTTTTTTGTAGAGTTTTGAGCATGAATGGGTGTTGGATTTTGTCAAAGGCTCTCTCTGTATCTATTGAGATAATCATGTGGTTTCTGGCTTTGCTTTTATTGATGTGGTGAATGACATTGATTGACTTACGGATGTTGAACCAGCCTTGCATTCCTGGGATGAATCCCACTTGGTCATGATGCACAATCTTTTTGATGTGTTGCTGTATCCGGTTGGCCAAGATCTTGTTTAATATTTTGGCATCTATGTTCATCAGAGATATTGGCCTATAGTTTTCCTTTTTTGTTCTGTCCCTATAAGCTTTTGGTATCAGAGTGATCTTGTCCTCATAACAGGTGGAAGGCAGTATTCCTGTTTCTTCAATCTTATGGAATAGCTTAAGAAGTATGGGTATTAACTGTTTCCTGAAAGTTTTGTAGAATTCGTTTGTGAAGCCATCTGGTCCAGGGCTTTTGTTGTTGTTGCATGCTTTTCTTATCTAGGGTTACTTCTGTCTGATTTGTAGTTTCTTCTAGGCTCTTGTCTTCATTCATCGGAGTAGCAGTTTTATTTGCCCTTGATCTACCCATTTTAATGTGTTTTTATTTTTATGTTCTGCTGTTCCTCAGTTGTTTTGTTTTATGTACAAGTCACACTATACTAAATACCTTTATGACAAATGCAATCACCACTCTCAGAAATTACAATGGTAACTAAAGTAATGACTGAAGAAGTTTAACCAATATTAGTTACTCCCACAATGTCTCCAGTTCAAGAAAATATAGCAACCAAATTTAAATGGAAAAGAAAGAGAAAGGAAAAAAGGGATAGCAGGAATAGACAATTATGCAAATCTACTGTCTACTGTAGATTCTAGGGTAGCAAGAGGGGAAGGGGAAGTAGAGCAGAGACACCCACAGAGTCCCCTCTGAGTCAGACTTCTTTCCTGAAATAGTTCACAAATAAGGATCAGTGAATTCAGAAGGCAGAGGGAGGAGGAAGGAAGAAAGGAAGACAGGGGGAAAAAAGAGAGAAAAGAAAAAAGAAAAGGAGAAAACAGGAAAAAAATCAGTGAAAGGAGAGTTTATATATATATATATATATATATATATATATATATGTATATATATATTTTTTTTAATTGGCTTGGATGTGAGAGAAGGGCGATAGTGTATAGAGAAGGTATGAAAAGTGAGACAAGTTTCTCTCACAGTGGGTGATAATTCTTGTCATCTAGCAATGGAAAGTATACTAAGAGTTAATTTTGGTCACCTGAGGGGGGGAAGGGATATGCGTGTATATATAATAGTATTTGTAAAACAGAGCAGAGTAAAAGCCCAAGCAATGAGTCTACAGCTTGGTCATCTCCCTGTTAGCCTATGTAAGTTTAGTCTAGACAACTGATTGAGAAAGAAAACACAATACAAAGCGAATGTGAAAAAAAGAAAGAAAAAACTTTCAAGCAGGCTGGGAGAGGCTTGCTTGATCAGCTAATTGTCACTTGAATGGGTCTAAGTCCCTAAATCAGAGAAACAATAAAAATAGCCTAGAAATTTGGAAGCAGGGTTTATTGGCACCCTGGTGGGCCATGAATCTTGGTAAAGAAAGGAGCTCCATGGGGAACCTGCTAGCAGCAGCTCTCTACCCCTGAGGTCTGGTTATGGGGAGAGGAGGGCTGAGACAAATAATCAAGAATTTTCCTTTCTTTTTGATCTAATTTTTAATCCAAATTGAATTATAATCACCTCCCTGGTCTACCTTTAGGATGCCTACTTGCTTGTCCCGCTGAAAGCCAGGATTTCAATGCTTTCTAGCAGTTGATGTCACAGCCCACTGGTGCTGCTACATTCCAGTCACCATCTTGGATCTTCCTCTCAACATATCTGTTTCTAGTGTTCTGAAGAGTCTACAGGGGCTGGGTGGTGGCACACCTGGTAGAGCACACACATTACAATGTACACGGAGCCTGGTTTAATTTTATATGTGTCAACAACTATAGTGTACACCATTATCCCCCAACAAAATGATTAAAAATATTGATAAAAAGAAAAATAAGAAGAATCAAAAGAATCTCCAGACTGCTTCCCACAGGGCTTGGATTTGCATTCTCCCAGATGTATAGAAGGCTTTCCCTCTCCCCATCCCCTCGCCAGCACTTGGTGTTTCTGTCATTTCTGATGTCTGACATCCTCACAGCTGACATCTCTTTGTTGTTCTTACTTGCATTTCTCTGATAACCAGTGACTGAATGTTTATTCACATGTCTACTGGCCCTTGAGATCTCCATCTATCACAAGGAGATAAGAAACTGTCCTCAGGTGTCAGTAACTGTCCTGTAAACCATGATTTCTCCCAGGAAAATTGCTTGTGGTGGGGGATGGACTGCAGAGCTAGCTCAGAGGCAGAGGACATGCATGAGTTTGATTCCTCAGTATCTTGTTTCTGAAAAATACATCAGAAACTTGTGGCTTCAAACAGTGAAATGTCTCATCTCACTGCTGGAGGCTTGCATCCTGGAATGAAGGTAATGGTAGGGTCATGAGCTTTCTAAAAGCTATGGGGGGGTCCTGTCTTATCTCTGTAGCTTGTGAACTTCACAAGCAAGCCTAGTCCATCCTTAGTTTGTAGATTCTCCTGCAGTCTGCCATCATCACTACATGCCCATTTGCCAGGAGCCATTTCTCTGCTTTATAGATGATAAGCTTTGAGACAATGGAACCCCTCAAGACAAGTGTTAATTCCCCCCTGGGCAGGCCATTTCTCCTTAGGTAAACCATTTATCAGTAATCAAGTGAGTCAACACAAGTGAGTCAACACACAGTTTGGTTCCTGCCATTTGTTGCAAGGAACATTCCGCTTTGAAGGTTGCTCCCCCTCCCCCCTCCTCCAGCATTCCCTCTCCTTCCCCAAAGCCTTATAATGCCTGTATTCACAATAAAATTTTGCTACTTGCTCAGAAACTTGTCTTGCTGTCATTCTTCGTGTCTCATGTTCTTTGATTTCAGGTCTCATTGGGTTCCTAGCCCCTGTTCACCGCCCTGTTGGTCGGGGCATTCTGGCACCCAGAACGTGGGGCGAAGAAGCCTTCTGGACCTAGAAACTCCGCTGATGGAGAGGGTAGGCCTACCTGAATTCAATGAGTCACCTTGGCCGAAGGAGGGTAACGCAAAGATTCGCATAGATAGCCACAGAGATAATGGACCGTGAGTAGCATCTGGAGGAGAGTGTCACAGCGGCTGAGGTAAGCAAAACCATGGGACATGAATTTAGCAAACAATATTTATTCATTATAGGACTCAAGGAGTCACTCAAGACACGAGGAACTAGGGTTAAAAAGAAAGAATTAAAGAAGTTTTTAGATTATATTGGAAATATTTGCCCTGGTTCCCCCAGGAAGGCACTATAGATGAAAAACATTGGAGAATTGGTGACTGTATTAATGATCACTATCAGTCTTTTTTCCTGAACGTGTAACTGTTTCTGCCGTTTGTTACTGGAATTTAATGATATCTTAAACATTTATAATAATCACCCTGATATTAAAAACCTTATTAAAGAGGGTGAAAAGGTCCTCCGGCAACTTTCTAGTCCGCTGTCCAGGACAAAGTCCCCATCCCCATGCCCTTCTGTGATTATTGATCTTGATCCCCCAGTACCCCGTCAAAATAAAAGCCTCCCAGCACCAGATGAAAGTAAAAGCCCTGTTCCCCTCCCTACAGGTTCCACCGCACTCACTGAAGTTCTCTCCATTGACCCTCCTATTGCTAATTCACATGAGAATGAAAACCAGCATTCTTTCCCCGCCTCTATCCAGTTTTACAAACCCCCCCTCTCCTGAAGCACTTCCCTCAGAGAATGAGGCTTTGCTAGAAAAAGAGGCTGCCAGATACTACAATCCTGATTGGTGTCCTCCTCCCTTTAATTTCCCTCCCTATATCCGTGCCCCTGCTCTCCAGCCTGACCCTCTTCTTGACAATCCTTCTATCAGGCAGGCACGCTCAGGAGCCCTTACAGGAATTTCCACCCTCCGCAAGGTCCTTGCTGACCGGAGAGAGCAGCTTCAATTAATGAAAGAAATAGCTGCAGTTACAGAAGAGCTTACATTCTTAGCCTCACCAAAAAACCCAATCCCTAAAACTAAAACTAAACCATCTAAATCAAGACAGGTTTTGGCTTTCCCTGTTACTCGGAGCCAGGCTCAAACTGGCTAACCCTAACCCCTATGCTCTTCCTTGTCCAAACTGCCTCCCTACACCACCGCCCCTCCGTTTTGTGCTCCGGTCCTTGATTTGGCCAATAATACTGATTAGACCACTTTCTTTAAAACTGTAAAATGTACCTTAGCCTAGAAAAAAAATTTCAAGGATTTTTCTCTGTTTGGCGGCGGTAAACTAAGCCCACCTGTTCCGCCTGCACAGTCAATCACGGCTCAGAGCCCCTGCTCCACAGATTGGCAAAGACTGCAGTCAGTCATTCCCTAGTTACAAAAGCCCCACCTGGTTAGATAGTCTGTGAGTTAGAAATCCAAAAAACAAAGCGGTTTTTCAAAGGGAAAATTTTCTTTTCACCAAAAATGTATGTTTTAAGTCTGTGCTAACCTTGTTTTCATTAATGTATGTTAACCCCTAAGTAACTAAAGTTGTTTTAAGTTTTAAATAAGATTTAGTTAAGCTAAATGTGGTTTTAAAGATCCGGACTCATAGAGTTGGCACACCTTTACCAGAGTAAAATATAAGACAGTTTCGTCCTTCTGATAGCTAATATCAACATCAATTCATTAGTTAAAATATTTTCTGAGATCTCTAGGCATGGTAAAATGCCTCTACAGTCTCTCTCACTCTTGTGAAAATTGTAGATATTACCAGCACCCCAATATCAACTGCCACTGTTTGTTAATTTAATTCCATGCTTGAACTGACTTTCTAATAACCCAGTCAGTGTAGAGCAGTGGCCTTGCCAGGAAAAAAAAGGGTTAAACATATTCCTGGCCTGATAAAAAATTTTCATTCAACAGATGTGATTCAACAAAATTATTTAGTGTAAAATAATCATCTAAAAGAAATGTTAACAGTAAAAATTTATTTTAACATTTTAGTTATAAGTTTTATCTTAGCTTTTTAAGTTACCTATCCAAGTCAAAGTGAAAGATCAATTAAGTCGTGTACCCACCCTTGTTCATAGCTGCCTTAAGGGTGTGATAGCTTTGTGATAAACAAAGGTCCTAGCAAATAAAGTTTAACATTTTACTTAAAATTGTTTTTAATACTGGCTTGGGTTAGTAAAAGATAACACAATCGTTATGTTAATTATTTACATGTCAGAGGCTTTTGCTCTGGTTTTCCTCTTTATATCTTTCTGCTTTTAAAAATTATCTGGTTTTAAGACACTGCCAGAGGTTTATTCTTGATAAATTAAGGTAATAAATGGTGTTTTTGGTCTGATAGAAGATTTGTTTTGGCAAATCCTGATTTAACAAAATTAATATTTTGAACATTTAAGTTATGAGGTTTTATTTTAGCCTTTTAAGTTGCCATATTAGAGTTCTAAAGAACAAAATCTATTAAGAGTTTTATATCTATGCTTACCCATGATAGCCTTGTGATGAGTAAAGATCTTAGTAAACTAAAGGTATAATAGTGTGCTTAAACTGTCTAATCAGTTTAAAATAATGCCAAAAAAAGGTAAACATTTTATCATGTCAACACTTTAGGTATTGACTTTCTATAACATATTGGTATATTCTAATAAAAAGCCTTCTAAAATCATAGAAAAAAAAAACTCAAGCCAATTCTAACCATTAGATCATCAATTAACTTGGTACAAGTTCTCTCTCTAAGTAAATAATTATAGGTACATCTGCACATGAAGAACTGACTGCTCATATGGTAAGATTTAAAACTAAACATTTTTTATTTTTATTTATGGGTGTGTGATGACTCCTAAAGTCACTCATATCCTAAAATTTTTCTCATTTTTTTTACAAGCCTCTAAATATTTTAACGCTTGACCTGCCATAGTGAGAGCACTTTACTGGCTCCTGCATTGTTTAATTAAGATCCTGTTATTCAGACTTTTAAGATTAATCTCCATTGATAAAAGCCAATGCTCTCTGACAGATTGATGTAATTCACCTGCCCATGTTTAGTAAACAAAAACTTTTTTTCTCAGTTGATATTTTTTCTAAATTTATTGGGCTACAGCTCAAACAAGAAAAACTAAAACCCTGGGAGTCGGGCTGTAGCGCAGCGGGTTAAGCGCAGGTGGGGCAAAGCACAAGGACCGGCATAAGGATCCTGTTTCGAACCCCGGCTCCCTACCTGCAGGGGAGTCGCTTCACAGGCGGTGAAGCAGGTCTGCAGGTGTCTGTCTTTCTCTCCTCCTCTCTGTCTTCCCCTCCTCTCTCCATTTCTCTCTGTCCTATCCAACAATGAGAACAACAATAATAACTACAACAATAAAACAACAAGGGCAACAAAAGGGAATAAATTAAATAAAAATTAAAAAAAAAGAAAAACTAAAACCCTTAAGCTTAATTAATAAAAAAAGGGAAATGCACCCCCCAGTATTCAGTTGGCTAAAGTGTCAATGAAGTAACATACTAAATCTTCTTAATATTTACAAAAATTCGAATTGTCCATTTATTGTATCTCATTGACAAAGCCACCCACTTTTCCAGTCACAGAGACATATTCTTTTTCTCTTTTTCAACACTGGATGTCCATGTTTGTTTTCCTTTTATTATGGTGGATGACATTGCTCTTGCAAAATCCACAGAGTCCCTGTTGGCAAGTCCTTACCACAAAGGATGCCATGGCAGTAGATACTCCAGCTAACCTCACCAGCCTATCCAAGTCTTCTCTTTCTGCTGACCTACCACTGCTGACTTTATCTTTGCATGTTTATTGACTGCTCACTTTTCTCAAAATATTCCTCGATGTTCAAGGAACCTCACCTTGACTTCTAATGTGTATGCACCTCCTCTGTGTTTTGGTACAACACCATCCTATATTTTCATGTCAATTCTTCTCTACTTGGTCCTTGCCTCCTAGTTTTGCTTGTTCCACAGCTGACCCTCTATGAAGAGAAAAATTTCATCAGTTGGCGCTGACCAGAAGACCAGACGTGCTGTGTTTCTTCCCCTAGACATCACATCCACTGACTGCTTCCCTTAGACTTGCTGGTGGCACGCTAGGACACTCTATATATTTCTCCCATGAATTTTCTGACAAATTACAACAGGTTATAGACTCCACCACAAATAGTCTTGAGTCACTACAGAGCCCCTTATGAGACCCTTATTAGTCTTTTGTTAATGATTACCTTAAGGTCCTTTATTTTAATAAGATTACTGATTTTATAAAATGGCAGATTGACTCCTTGGCATCAAAACCTTTGCAAATACATTATCACAGACTTGATTTGGCTGACAGAGGCCTGGCTAAACCTGAGGATGACAGACCCCCTTTTCAGATGGCATAAAACTCAGAATTATGCATGGAGACATCCAACCATGGCAGGGCAAGGACACCAGTAAGGGGTAGAAGGCAAAGCACTGCAGGGGGAGGACCCTATCGTCCGCCTCTGAGTCCCCCGTGAAGCAAACCTGATTTGCATGGAGGTTGGTGTCAGCAACAAAAATTGTTTCCCTAGAAACTGTGGCTCTGCCTCCCCTCCCCAAAAAGACACCGAGAGCCTTATAAGATGCGGGAAGGTTGGTTTTGCACCCACTCCGCGGGAGGAATCAGGTCAATACTTCCTTCCTCTGGTTACGCCCACCAAACCTGCTGTTAGGGTCTCTGCTCCTCACCCCCATTGCCTGCCTCAATTTTAAATTATAAAAAGGGAGGATATGCCAGGAGCCATTTCTCTGCTTTATAGATGATAAGCTTTGAGACAACGGAACCCCTCAAGACAAGTGTTAATTCCCCCCTGGGCAGGCCATTTCCCCTCAGGTAAACCATTTATTAGTAATCACGTGAGTCAACACAAGTGAGTCAACACACAGTTTGGTTCCTTCCATTTGTTGCAAGGAAAATTCCGCTTTGTAGTTTGCTCCCCCTCCTGTTGGGTAGTATACCACCTCCCCCTGGCTTCTGCTTAACCATATGCCTATATAGGGATTTACTGAACCCATTCAAAGCTTTGGTCTATTTACATAAATCACTTTTACATTTACATAAAGCACTCCCTCCAGGGCATTGGTGGTTCAGTGATAGGATTCTTGCCGGCTCTGCCCCCTCCTTGTCACACTCTGATTTTCACCAGTCACTTTTCTCTCCACCCTCTCTATATCACATCCTGTTTCCACCCTACTTGGAGAGTATAAAAACAGCTGCTCTTCTGATTAAAGACACTTGGAAATTGCTTTCCGGCTCCGAGAGTTCCAGAGTGTATCTCCTGCCAAGTTGGTGCGGCACGAGTTCCTGATCCCTCTCCCACGCAGCAGCCTAGATCGGCTCCAGTTGAGTTCTCTCCAACCCAGAGAGCACTAGCTCGGGAAGAAGTACCCTCAGGCTATCCCAGCACCCTCCCCCCTCCTCCAGCATTCCCTTTCCTTCCCCAAAGCCTTATAATGCCTGTATTCACAATAAAATGCAGCTTGATCAGAAACTTGTCTTGCTGTCATTCTTCGTGTCTCATGTTCCATCATTTCAGGTCTCATTGGATTCCTAGCACCTGTTCACCGCCCTGCTGGTTGGGGCACCCATTTCTCCCTGTGTGTCTCTCTCTTTCCTCTTTTTGGGAGACAACTGACAGACTAGATGACAGCGCCTCTTACCTTAAATTGTCGGCAAAAACCCAATTTCTAAGTAAGGTCACTAGGATTAGGGTTTCCACATGCCAGTTAGCTGGATCTAGTTCCTCCGAGGGGTTAGCAGGATGTATCTAGCTATAGTATCACTCTCTAGCAAAAGTAACCCACCTCCATCCTCATTTATGGACTGCTAGGTCATGCCCCGGCACTTTTTATCCCATGTCATCCTCATTTTGAAGTCACTCTGATCATATTCCCAGAGGCTTTATTCACTAAATACAAAAATAAAAACAAAAACATAAGATGCAGACCAGTGCACTTGTATGTATGTGAGTGTCCTGGATCCAACAAGCTCACAAGTGCCCTGTGGAGGGTGATGGTAGGGTAGGCTATGGGTGTGGCGCCAGTGAGAAGACAGGTGTTTTCTGGCCCCACAGAATAAACAGTCTAGTGGGAGGCCATTTGCACTCAAGATGTGGCTTCCTAAATGATAACCTCTAGACAGGCCTGAGGACAGAGCCTGGTGATTAGCATGCCTGGCCTCTGGCGCCCTCTGGTGACTGTGGCTGTGTCTCCCATAGTGGGCTGTTCATCACCATTCATGACAAGGGCCACATTGCCACCATGCTCAACTTCTGCCTGAGGATGACATTAAGGTAGGGTTCTTCTCTTCTGTGCTGTTACTTGGTGGTGCACTGGGTCCTCTCAGCCTGGACCAGAAAGAAAGCCACCGCAGCACCAAGGGAAGAGTCATCCTGTCTTAGCTAAGACAGGCTCACACACCTGATAGGCCTGACAGAGTTAGAGTGGGCCAGAGAAAGGCTTCCAGGGATAGTGGGGGCTGAGGGTTTGAACCCATATCCTGGTGCATGGTAACCTTGGTTTTTCTGAAGGATGATGACAGATGGGTTCCCTCCACTGAGCCTGCAGAAACCACAAATCCTCAGAGGGGAGTCAAGGGGTCAGAGTCCTACGCTGGCTCAAGTAGGCTGGCATCCAGAGGAGGACCACTGCAGAAGCATTCCCCCTGTCTTGCAGGTGTCGTGGTGACAGATGGGGAACGCATCCTTGGCCTGGGGCACCTGGGCTGCTATGGCATGTGCATCCCTGTGGGAAAGCTGGCACTATACACAGCATGTGGGGGCATCAACTTACACCAGTGCCTGCCTGTGATGCTGGATGTGAGCACCAACAACCAGGTAATGCCCCCAACCTGAGTCACAAGGGCAGGGATGCTTCTGCCTCAGGGCACCTCCTCTGCACAGGCCACATCAGAGAAGGAGAGAGAGAGACAGAGCGAGAGAGAGATGCCAGGCCAGGCAACATATGTGTCCAGCAGAGAAGTAGTTACAGAAGCCAGAACTCCTTTGTTGCCCCAAAAAGAATTTTGGTTCTTACTCCCAGAGGGGGAAAATGTTAGGGGAAGATGACCTGAATTCCACTGGGACCTGAAATGTTTGTCACCAAGTATCTTTATTTCTATACCATCACTGAGAGGGAAGAGAATCTCAAAAACCAGAGGAAGTCAGGTACTTTTTTGCTTATCTTGGAGAAAAGGGGAAAAAGGGAGGACATTTGGAAGAAGTAATAGGTGTAGGTGTGACTTAGAAAGGAAGTGAATAAATAATTAAAATGAATAAAAATGGGCAAAAATATAACTACATACACACCTATATATAGACACACACACACAGAGAGAGAGAGAGAGAGAGAGAGAGAGGTAAATATACTCAACCGACACCTATGACCTCAGAACTATAGCAATTTCTGCTGGAGAGGGATGGAAACACAGAACTCTGATGGTAGGGGTAGTATGGTATTAGACCCCTATTATCCTATGATTTTGCAGCACACTATTAAGTCACTAATAAAACATCAAATTAAAAGGAACCAGGAAAAGAAGCCAGACCAAGTAGGACAAGGGCCTGGCCCAGGTGTGAGCCCCCACACCACACAGGGATGCTTGGCACCAGGGGAAATTCAGGTGCTGTGATGACTTTACTCATTCTTCACCACCTCCTCCTTTTCCTTTCTCTCTCTCTCTCTCTCTCTTTCTGAAAAATGTGGTCCTGGGCAATGAAATTACCCATGCCTTAGTCCTGGTTCCAAAAAGCTAAAGTCATGGAGAACATGAAGAGAAGTGGTGAAAGTAGAATAGTGGTTCCCATTCTAGACTCTTTTCTTCAGTCTTTTTTCCACCAAAGCCATCCTTAAGGCCTAAGATGCCTTTTCCCAGCCACCAGAATTCAGCTGTTCTCAAGGTCATGTGTATTCTGAGTTCCCTCCCAAGTTACCTTTTGTCCTACTGTGTCATTGCTTTGTTTGTTTGCTTGTGTCTGTCTGTCTGTTTGTTTGTTTTGCCAGGGCACCAATCAGCTCTGGCTTATTGTTGGTGCTAAGGATTGAACCTGTGACCTTGGAGCCTCAAGCATGGGTTTTTTTTAGTATTACCATTAAGCTGTATCCTTTGCCTCCCTGCTGAAAGGTGTCATTTGATCAGATGCTGGGTGTATCCAGAGTTCCATAAAGAAATTCCCTCCCACAACTGGTTTCTCATCTCCTGGCAAATAGAAACCCAGTTCTAGCACTGAGTATCTACGGATCAGTGTTTGTGTTCCATCCTGATTATCTTCTTAGGATAAATTCTTAGAAACATAAGGCTGGGGGGATAGCACAGGGATTCTACACAAATACTTTCCTGCCTGAGGCTCTGAGGTCACAGGTTCAACCCCCAATCACACCATAAACAAGAGCTAAGCAATGTTGGAGGGGAGGGAGAAAGAGAGAAAGGAAGGAAGGAAGAAAGACAGAGAGAGAGAGAGAGAGAGAGAAAGAAATGAAGGAAGGAAGAAATAAAAGGAGAAAGGAAAAGATGGTCCTGCAGGTGTGGATGGGAGGGGAAAGTTAGGAGCTATGCTCCAGTGTCTCTCTTCTGTCTGTCTGTCTCTACCTCTGAACAAGTAACTAAAAGAAAAACAGTTGGGGAGAGAGGCAGGCAGTGGTGCACCTGGGTTAGCACACACTGCAGTGTGCAAGGATCTTGGTTCAAACCCCTGGTCCCCACCTGCACGGTAAAACTTCACAAGAACTGAAATAAAGCTGCATGTGTGTCTCTGTCTCTTTCCTTCTCTATCTCCCTCTCCTCTCTCAATTTCTGTATCTATCCAGCAATAAATAAATAAAATAAAGTTATAACTTACAAAAAGGAAGAAAAACAAGTGACTGCCAGAACCAGCGGTTTTGTTGTGCAGGCACCAAGCTCCAGGACCAACCCTGTGTCAAAATTTAAACAAAGAAACAATTAACTGAGCTGACCTCACCTCTGAATTCAGAGACAGTAAGGGCCATCAGTGGTGAGTGTGTGTGGGGTGTGGGCTTGGGTGGTTCCTGAGGCACATAGGGGAGGGAACCCAGCATCTAAAGTCCAAAGAGGGAAACCTCCAGGCCCGAGCTGTTCTGACTGGAGGCAGGCTTCAGGATGTTATGAGTGGAGGGGAAATGTGTCCTTCCCACAAAAGGTTCTAGCATTCAGGATGCCTCACCCCTACCTGGGGCCAGGTTGAGTGAGTGAGCAGGTCCTGTGGATACTGGCTGTGAGATTAATGAGGGGACATCTCCTCCCTGGAATGAGGGTGCCCTCACTCTGTGGAGAACTGCCCAGGGGAAGCCCAGCTAAGGCCAGTGAGTTTCTTGCTCTGTCTTGCCCCAAATCACATCGACCAGCTACACACACACACACACACACACACACACACACACACACACACACTTGGAGCCAAAAAGAAAGATCCAGAAAAAGGAGCTGAAAATGTATCTGAAGGGACGAGTATGCTGAGGAGGACACATGAGACTGAGGCTCAAAGGGGCAGGAATGTGGTAGATGTTTGGAGAAGAGCCAGAGGGATGTCATCCAGAAATGCCCAGAGAGGTTGTCCTCTGGCCTAAATAAGCCAGCACCTCCCACAGTGCTCTGGCTTCTCTTGGGGCAGAGCACCCTGACACAGGATGAGGAACTGAATGAACTGCGTGTCTCAGTGGCTCTTCAGGGACTCTTCAAGAAGCTGGGAGTAGCTGCAAGTGCTGGGTTCAAGCCCCAGCACCACGTGAGAGCATCACAACACCAGGGGCACTTTATGCCTGGTGGACCAGTGCTGTTTCTTTCTGTTTCATGCCCCCACCCCAAACAAAAAATAGGGAGCAACAAGGCACTAGGGGGCTTGTCTGGTAGAGTGCACATGTTACGTGGCCAGAGGACCCTGGTTTGAATCCCAGGCCACTGTGTGTGAGCACCTGCAGGGGAGACACTTCCTGTGCAGAGGAGCAGTGCTGTGGAGGTGTCTCCCCTTCACTAGCTCTCTATCCCTTTCAGTATCTCACCCTTTCAACTCATTGCTGGGGTTCAGTGCCTGCACAGCTCCACAGCTCACAGAAGCTTTTTATTTTCTTTCCTCTAGATAAAGGGTGAGTGACAGAGAGATAGAGAGGAGAGACACAGAGAGAAGAGAAACCACAGTGCTGGTCCACTACTTGTGAAGTCCCTCCCCATCCACATTTGCCCACATGTTGTGGCTGAGGTTCAAACCCAGGACCTCTTGCATAGTAGCATATACTCTCACTGACTTCTCCACTCAGATACGGAATCCACTGCCTCATCCAGTTTGAAGACTTGGCCAGTGCCAATGCTTTCCGTCTGCTAAACAAGACTGAGAAAAGTACTGCATGTTCAATGATGACATCCAAGGTAGGTTCTGCCTTGGGACTGAGTATCTGGGACTGGCTCCCTCACACAGGACCACCTGCTGCCAGCGTGCCACTGTGGCTCCACTGCCTCATGACTCAGGCTTCCCTGTGACCTGGGAGAGAGTGCTGGGGCTTTGCTAAACCACTGCTCCTTGGAGACCATAGCTGCATCCAGGGAGATGAGTATTACATGACTGCATATCTGTGACTGTACAAGGACGCAGGGTCGAGCCTCTGGACACCATTATGGGAGCACCTACAAGAGGGAAGCTTCATGCAATGGAGCAGTGCCATGGTGTCTCTCCTCTTTCTATCTCTCTCACTCTTAATCTATCTCTGTCTCTTGACGTCTATCATACCATATATATATATATATATATATATATATATATATATATATATAATTTAGGCATTGAGCCCTATGAAGAACACTGGTGACCAAAAAAAAGAATGAAACATGTAAAGGGCATTCTAAATAATGCAACCAGCTAGTACAAGCTGGTAGTGAGCTACAGTTTCAGCCTCTCTCCACAGAAGAAGCTAACAAAGACCTGGGGCAGATACAGTAAATGTTTAAAGCACTTAATATATAGGGGTCCTATGGTGGCATGGCTAGTAGATCATACAGGTTATCATGCTCAAGGACCCAAGTTCAAGCCCCCAGTCCTCACCTGCAGCAGGAAGCTTCATGAGTACTGAAGCAGTATGGCAGATGTCCCTCCTCTCTCTCTCTCTCAACCATATGTCTGTCATGTCTGCATTTACAGGGAATGACGAACTATGAGTAGTGTGTCCCCTTTCTGGTGGCCTTGAAGACCCCAGGGGTTGGGAGGGGCTTCTAGTAGACACTGATAAGCATGACCTGGATTGGAAGTGCCAAGGAGGATCCAGAGAGGGGTCCTCAACAGTGGGGACTAGAAAGATGTCCCTAGGGCCTGTGACTGCAGATAGAGGACACTCCACAGGGACAGGACTCTCTGGGGAGCATCCATGCTCACTGCCAGTCCAGTGTCTGGGCATGCTGCACCAGATGTTCCTGCCTTTCTCTCTGGTCCCGGCAGAGCTGCCAGCATGCTGAGTCAGAACAGGCCAAGTAAAGCAGTCCGGGGGTTGAGGTTGGGAAGTAGGGGTGGGGGCCTGTGTCCTTCATCCTTGGGTAGACTCACTGCAGAATTTGGGAGGAAATACGTAGCTCTGACTCTGGGGACTACTGCTGGTCTGTCTGGGACCAGGAATGTCCCAGAAGACACCAAAAAGGGGGTGGTGATAGGAGAGTCCTTGCTGGAGTCCAGTAACTCTGCACTAGGCTGGGGAGAGGGAAGCCCACCTGGTCTTCCCTGGTTTCTCCCTGGTCCCTGTATCTATAGGGGTAGATGGGGGAGGGCACATCAGGTCCCATCACCTTTATGCCTCCCAGTGGCCACTTGTGGCTTCCATTAAGTGACCCAACTCAGCCTCACTGTGACACGGGGCTGACAATGGGCCCACAGGGACAGCTGGCCAGTCACTATGGCTAGCTTCCAACAAGCCCACCTTCTACAATAAATGGTTCAACTGGAGGCCACATTGGCTCCCTATTCAGCCCTCATTCCCTAGTTGATCTGAAGGGTTTGTCAGGTGACCAAGAATCTGGGGATTAGCATCCTGAAAGGACATTGCAGTGGTTTTGCAAAAGGGTTTTCACTCCTGAGCCTCTGAAGTACAGGTACAATCCCAGCAGAACCATAAGTTTGAACTGAGCAGTGCTTTGTTTAAAAAATAAATGGATAAATAATGAAATCCCTCTTGAATATACATATTTGAAATACACACATACAGATATATGAAGTATTGGGGCCTGGGTGGTGGTGCACCTGGTTAAGGGCTTTATTATCATGCGCAAGGACCCAAGTTCAAGTCCTCAATCTGTCGCTACCTGCAAGGGGAAAGCTTCGTAGGTGGTGAAGCAGTGCTTGAGGTTCTCTCTACCTCCCCCCTCTCAGTTTCTCTCTGCTCTATCAGATAAAATAAATAATGTAAATAAATAAATAAATGTTAGCAAGAAAGATAAACTACATATATATGAAATACATATACATATTTGAAAGAAACATGGTTAAGGTGGGAGGCTTTGAAGGAGACAGGCACAACAGCTCATTCAGATAGTGCACTCCTTTCTCCTGTGCACAACTCAGGTTTGAGCCCAGCCCCCACACACTGGAGGTGCTATGGTCTCTCTCTCTCTCTCTCTCTCTCTCTCTCTTTGTCACCAGGGTTATCACTGGGGTTCAGTGTCTGCCTGACTCCACTACTCTCAATGACCATTTTTTTCCTTGAGATGGAGAATGAAAGACTTCAAGGGAAGGAGAGATACCACAGTACTGTTCCACCACTTGAGAAGCCCCCACCCCTCTGCAGAAGCTCCCTTAGGGTGGCTGGGGGACTTGAACCCAGGACCTTATATATGGTAATGTGTACACTCTACAGGGTGAGCCAACTTCTGATCCCCCCTTTCTAAGTCCTTAATATGTCACCCAAGAGCCACCCCCAACCCCCATGAAAGTCAATGTTGGAGAAAAAAACAAACCTTCTGTTGTAGAGCTCAAGACTTGTTGTTCAGCCTTTGAGGTTCTGGGCTGAACTGTGTGTTGTGGGGGGAGTAACTTTTTCCTCCAAAGGCACCCCAGGGAGAACACCCAAAGCCAGCTAGGCAGCCAAGGGGTTGGGGGGCTCAGGAAGCCACATACACTGCTGGATATAGAGAGTACCAATGGTCAAAGGTCAAGGTGCTGCTCAGAAGTCTAGGAAAATTATATTTGGTGACCTGGGGGAGCAAATTGCCTGTCAGTAGAGCAGAGAGCACCTTGGCAGTGGATACTGTCAGGGTTATTCAGATTCCAGCCACCAGAGAGAACATTCCACTCCCAGCACCAAGGCCCTGCCTTGGGGCTGTTCTGCTGATGGTCTTTGAGCCATCTGCTGGTCAGAGCACAATCCCTCCTCCAAGAGGCAGAAGGCTGTGCTGAAATAGGTTCCCAGGCTGAGGAAACCCTGGAATTCTTCTAGGGAAGATTTACAGGCGCTCAAAAATCATCAAGTTGGCAGAAACACATCTTTAGACTCCAAGAGATCAACATTAAAGAGGGCTCTGGGGAAATACCTATCCAAAAAAGGGGACCAGAGACTTCTTTGCTGGATTTCGAGGGCCTATTGTCATTCGGGGAAATATATCTATCTTTTGTGTCATAAGATCTGTGAGTTCAGATTTGTGACTCCCTGACTTGGCTTTGGAAGTTTCTTTGAGTTGAGTATGATTTCATCAGCCCAAGAGACCTACTCCTACTAGGTCCCCAGACAATCTAAATGCTCTGCAAACCAAGCTGTAAATTCATGTTCGAATCTTTTCTCCCCTGTCTGCAGTAGTGTAAGGCCCTGGTGATCCACTGGGATAAAAATGTAGGCCAAAGACTGTGCTTGAGTCCCCACACAGCAAATCAATATAAAGGGCTGGTGTGTGTGTTTGGGGGGCGGGGTTTATTGGGAGAAAGAAAATCAGCATCCCCTGACCCTGATTTCCTACCTCTCCCTAAAGAGCCCCTCTTCTCTTCTGGTTCCCATTCACTGGTTTTAATATCCACAAGATTATCATTATTTGATCTGGTCCATTACTATGTTTGCTTCTGAGTGGGAGGGCTACACAGCAGCTTCTGTCTTTACATAACAGACTGTTAATTAGGTCTTCTTCGGTCTCTCTAGGAGCCAGCTGGACACACGGGGCACCCCCCACCCCCACCAAGTAGCTGAGCCCACTCTGCTCTGTCACAGGCACAGCCTCCATGGCAGTGGCTGGGATACTTGCGGCTCTGTGGGTCACCAGAAGCCGGCTCTCTAGCCATGTGTTCGTCTTCCAAGGAAGCGGGGAGGAGTCGGGGTTGTAGGTGCTGCCAGGAAATGGAGAAGCCTAGAGGCAGCCTGGCACGATGCCTCATCTGGACACTGCGCTCCTTTGCCATGTGCACGGGCACTGCATTGGAGGAACATCCAGACCTATGGGCTTTTAGCACCCTCTCTCATTTGAGGATCCTTGCGTCTCCCAGGTGTGGAGGGAGGAGGGCTGGCTGCTGCCTCCCTGGGTCTGAGCCTGTCCTGTATGGCACCCCCAGGCTGCCCTGGGCATCACTCACCTCCTGGTCATGGCCCTGGAGCAGGAAGGCATCCCTGCGGCTGAGGCCACCAAGAAGATCTGGATGGTGGACTCCAGGGGACTCATTGTCAAGGTGGGTTGGCCTGGGGGCAAGACATGGGGTATCTTACAGTAGCTGGAGATGGGGTGCTCACCTGTGAGGAGGCAAGTCTGGCAGGCAGGAGAGAGAGGAGGAGGATGAGGGCAGGGCCTGCTCTTTATTTGGATTGATGGATTGATTGATTTTGCCACCAGGGTTACCACTGGGGCTCGGTGCCTACACTGCTTCATTAGTCCTGGCTGCCTTTTTTATGTAGAGAGGAAGAGATAGAGAGAAATAGAAAGGGGAAAAGGAGAGAGAAAGATAATTACCCTGCAGCACAGAGTGACCCCACTCAGATGTCACTTAGAGCCTGAACTCAAGTCCCAGATTCCACTAGCTTAGAAAACTGGGGAGAGGGACCCACGAGACTGTTCAAAGGTCAGAGATGAAAATGTAAAAACTGGGGCTAGGAGGTGGCACACCTGGTAGAGCACAAAGGTTCCCATTTGTGAGAACCTGAGTTCAAGGTTTCAAGTGCCTGGTCCTGACCTTCAAAGGAAAAGTTTCCCAAATTATAGAACAGGCTGAAGATGTCTCTCCTTACTCCCTTTCTGTCACTCTCTGTCTCCATGAAAGAAAGGGAGAAAAAAGAAAAGAAAAGGAGGAGGGAGGAGGAAGGTAAGAAAGGAACAAGGAAATAGTGACCACCAAGAGTAGTGGAGTTATGTAAGCACTGAGCCTGGGCAATAACACTACTGGCAATAATAATAATACTAAAGTATAAGTACCATGGACACCTGCATCTGAGAGCCATATATTTCAGTGGGCAGGGTGTATGCCTTGCCATGTACTTGAATCACATTCAAACCCTAGCACCACATGGGAGGGTGTCATTACTGGGAGAAGCTCTGATGCTGTGATGGCTACCCGTGTGTGTGTGTGTGTGTGTGTGTGTGTGTGTGTGTGTGTGTGTGTGTGTGTGTGTGTCTCTCTCTCTCTATCTCTCTATTTCTCTCTCTCAGAAAGAAGTACAGAGTGCTCTCTGTGGCTCAAATGCAGCAACTCTCCCCAGGTTCCTCACAGCTACACCCTTTCTTTCTGTCTTTGCAGGGGAGGAGCCATCTGAGCCCTGAAAAAGAGACTTTTGCCCAGGACCATGCTGAGATGGGCTCCTTGGAGGAGGTGGTGCAGCAAGTGAAGCCCACAACCATCATAGGTAGGAGGGTTGGCCAGGCTCGGAGGTATTGAGACTCCATGCTGGCAAAGCTCTTTGCTCAGGCCACGTTTTTTGTTGAGCAGCTACTGGGTAAAAGTCTTGGGACTATGGGGACAGCAGGGGCCCTCCTGGCAGAGTGCACACGTGACCAGACTTAAAGGCCTGAGTTCAAGTCCCATGTCACCAAAGGGAGCAGCAGCAGGAGGGGAGATTCCCAAAGTTGGAGTTATTCTGCAATGTCCCCCTTATCTCTGTGTTTCTCTTTGGAGGAAATAGGGGAAAGGGGCCACTGGTGGAGGTGTGCAGACACAGAGTCCCAACAAGAACCCTGATGGCAAAAAATAGAATAAAATAAAATAAAATATCGTAGTATTGTAGGATTGGACTGAGAAGAGAGAGTTTGTGTCAATCACCTGATTATGCTTAGTGAAATAAGTAAGATAAAAGATATCTATCAGATGCTTTCCCTCAGGGACATGGCCTCCTTCCATGAGCGCTCCATAATTTTCGCACTGAGCAACCCCACCAGCAGGGCCGAGTGCACAGCTGAGCAGTGCTACTGCAACATCCAGGTCAGAAGGCCCTTACCAGGCGGGCAGATGAGCCCTCCAGGGGAAGATGACCTGGGGCCTGGGAGCCTGGAGGAGGCATGGACATGACCCAAGAGCTGTGGGGCTGGCAGGCAAGTGGGTGGGTATCCAAGTGGACAGGTGAATGGTCAGGCAGGTGGGCAGCTGGAGGGCAGGTAGGTGGGCAGGCTGAAATAGGCAGGCTCTGGGACCTAGAGCCTGCATAATCACTTCCAGTTCCATCCATGTTGCCCCAAAGATCACAATGTCAAGTTTTTTTGGACGCAGAGTAGTATTCCATGGAATATATATCCTGGTACTTACTCAGCTTATCATTACATTTAGGCTGCTTCCACTCTTAGAAGACTCTGATGTGCTTCATGGATTCTTTCTGGACAACTCTGGGCATTCATAAGAACAGCTATATTTGACTAAATATTTATTTTGATGAGGGGAGAGAGAGAGAGGGAGAGAGAGACTGCTGAGCTCTGGCACATGCAAGGCGTACCCTCGGGCTTGGGGGACCTGTACTCAACTGCTGGTGTCTCCCTGTTGTAGTGAGTGAAGCTGAGTGTTTCTGAGAGTTTAGTCAGTGCCAACCTCCCCCCACCCCCCACCAAGCCAAGGCTCAGACTTTGGCTTTGTTCTGGAAATGGCCAAACTCAACTTCTTTCTCTCTTCCCATTCCCTACTCCCCTCCCCAAGAGCACCCCACCCCACCCCCCCAGCAAAATGTCCAGGAGGTGTCAGAGCAGCACCTGTCACAGGGGAGACAGTACCCGCCCCTCAGCTCCATCAGAGATGTGTCTCTGAGAATCGCCATCAAGATGAGGACATCTGCCCTGTGACACTGGCAGGGAGGCAAGTGGCCTTCTCTGTGGCTTGCGGAGAGGAGGGGAGAATGGTGCAGAGGAAGCTGGAACTGTGCTACCTGGGCTGTCCGCTCCTTGCTTCCTGTCAGCCATGCTCTCACCCAGTGCTCCCACATATGTTTGTGCACACACAGGTATGGAAAGACATAGCTGCACATGTGTGTACATGTGCATCTTATGCATGCACATATGTGTTAATGTACATGTGTATACACAGAAGACTGTATGGAACCAGAAATGGAACCTGAGAGCCCAGGCCATAAGCGTAAATCAGAGTGGCCAGGTGGTAGCTCACCTCGTAGAGAGCACAGGTTACCTAGGTTCAAGCCACGATCCCCATCTGCAAGGGCATCTTCATAAGCAGAGGAGCAGTGCTGCAGGTGGCTCCAATTCTGTCTCTCCCTCTAATTCTGTCTCTCACTTCTATCTATCACTATCTCTGTCTCATTAAAAAATAACAACCACAGGGAAGAGTGGATCCATGCAGGCACTGAACCCCAGAAATGCCCCTGGTGGAAAAAACAAATGTGGAGCAGTGAAGTTATCTTTGATGATTCCAGGAATGCTGAGGACATTATTATATTGTTATTTATATTAATATACATATACATATATACCTTACATCTTTTTTGTTGATTAAACCAAATTTTTACTGTTATGTTGGCTGGATAGTGGTTTACAGGACAGTTGTTGACACATGGGTGCAATCTCTCACCTGCAGAACACTCTCAATCTTAACTTAGGTCCTTCTGTTCCATCATGCAACAGAAATCCTCCCTTCAAGCTCCCCCACGGCCCTTTTCCCACAACCTTCCCCAGAGTCCTTTGCTGTTTTTGTGCAATACATGAAACTCAGTTCAATTTTACTTGTTTTCCCTTGCTGTCCTTGACTGTTAAGATCTGCCTGTGAGTGAGATCATCCAGTATTCATCCTTCTCTTTGGGGCTGATCTTATTTCACATGATTCTTTCAAGTTCCATCCACAATGAGGAAAAGGAGATGACCTTGTCATTTTTCACAGCTGATCAGTGTTCCACCAGTGCTCCACTTTCTTAGCGACTCATCTGTCATTGGGCATCTGGTTGCTTCGAAACTTGGGTTGATACAAATAGTGCTTCTATGAATATACCTGAAGTATTTATTTCCCCAATCATTTTTAATATTTGCAATATTTGTTGGATAGAATCAGAAATTGAAAGGGAAGAGGGAGATAGAGACAGAGAGATGCCTGCAGTACTGCTCAATCACTTGTGCAGCGTCCCTCCTGCAGATGGGGACTGGGAGCCTGAGCCCTTGTCACTGGGCATTGTATCAAATGTGCTCAATCAGATGTGTGATTACCTGGCCCCAATTATTATTTGTGTTTTTTCATTTCCTAGAATTGAGGAGCTTCATAGTATATAGTCCTCCTAACTGTCCCTGCTCCCCTAGCTGGTGCCCTCCTTAGGGGCACACTAACGGCCGTTCATCCCCCACCCCGACCATCTCACAGGTCCTCACATATGCCTACAAGCACAACCTGGCCACTTACTGCCCGGAACCCTTGGACAAGGAGGTGTTTGTTTTCTCCCTGGTCTACACTCCTGACTACGACTCCTTCTCACTGGACAGCTACACCTGGCCTAGGGAAGCCATGAGTGTGCAGATGGTCTGATGCCATTTCTGCAGGGCTGGGGGCAGGGACAAGGGAGGGACACCCACAATACAGATGACCTCTGATGGCTGTCCTTGTCACTGTCTATCCCTAAACTCTCTGCTCAAGAGCAGAAGCCCAGGGACATCTTGTCCCACAGGCCCTAAGTGCCCATCTTTTTAGAACCTCCCTCCACATCTGGCTTAAGGATTTCTCCAGACTTTCTGTTGCCAGCTCTGAACCTAAGCTTGTGAGAAATCTAAAAGCCCCACCTGGAGCTCAGCCCTGACAGTGCCCATAGCTGCTGGTGGGGACAGAAGTGTGCCATGTGGGGAGTCACTTGGACGGGAGGAGAGTGGTTCAGGACATGCAGCTGAGAAGTGAGAGAGCAGAGTGGTGGAGCAGTAACTAAAATACACGAGTCACAAGCATGAGATCCTGACTTCAATCCTTGACATCGAGTGTGCCAGTGATGATACTGCATGACACAGGAAGCAGACACTCAGGAAACCCCTGCTGCCTGCTCTGCCTAGAGCCACACTGCCATCTTTCAGCCACAACAGGCCCCTTTCGTGCAGGTCTTAGTCTCTCCATATCTCCCAGTGTGCTGACACTCAGTGTAGTGTCCCCAAAGCATAGCTCTGTCCCATGACTCCTGGATTCGGGCTAAAGATTCATGGGGGTTGGGGGTTGTTCCAGAACATTCATTCCTTCAGAAAAGTCCAGGCTTAGGGAGGCATGATCAGATTCACAAGCAACTTTTCTGGAGGAGAGAGGCAGAAAATAGCTCTTCATACTAAGGCCCTGGGTTCGAGCCCCTGTACCACATGAGAGTACCATGAATGGTAAAAGGGTTGGGGAGCTTCATGGTCAGGGGACCGGTGCTAGGGTAACTTTAGTCTCTCTCCCCCTCTGGACACAGTGGAACATTTAAAGCCAGGAGGCCTCTGAGCAATGGAATTACACAAGCACAGGGCCTTGGGTTCCTTACCATTAGCTACAGAAAGTTGTTACATGCAGGGACCCAGGAGGGAGCTGTGATAAAGCCTTGATGCAGGAGGCCCTGAGTTGGAGACCTACCATTACATGGGAGCACCCTGGATAAAGGCCAGTGGAAGGCTGGCAGAAAAGCTTCCCTGAACAGACCCTGCTTGGCCCTACACTCAACCCTGCTAGAGCCCAACCCCCACCACACTGGAGGAAGCTGCCCTACTGGGGTCTTTCCTGCTCTCCCTCTGTCTGAAAGAATTCCCTGGAGGGCTGAAGCCTTGGATTGGGCTCCATGGATGGTGGGACAGTAGTTTGATCTTGTCTTCTCTCTAAAACATACAGACTTACAGGTTGTCCGAGGAAGGTAGCTCAGTCACAATGAGCAGGCATGAGGCCCCTGGATTCCACCTCGAACAAGGCACCACATTAGACAAAGAACTATGGACTGGAAAAATAGCTCACTAAAACAGTGTGCTGCTTTGTCATGTGCATGACCCTGGTTCAAACCTGGCACCCACAGAATTGAGGGAAATTCAGTGCTGCTTCTGTCTCTCAAAAAGTCAGCCCATAGTGGTTAAGTCTTGATGAGAAAAAAAAAAAAAAAGATTAAGAGCAAGCAGGCACATAGAAATGCTTTATTATTTTAACATAAATTCCAAGAGGAGGTTGTGCTTTTTTAGAAAAGGACGGGGGTGACACACAAGGAGGGTACATGCACAAGCAGGAATACACCCCAGGCGAGGTGAGGCTGGGTGCCTCTTCCCCAGCTTCTTTGGCAGATGCTCTGGGGAACATGGACTGGGTGCCAAGGGCATGAGAATAAAGACAGCACTGCATAGCTAGGGGGTAAAGCTGGGGTCCCCCTCCCCAGCTGCCCTGGAATTGAGTGATATGGGGTCAAGGGTGAGCCTAGAGGACAGGAGGCTGCACTGGTGGACAAGAAGGGTTGGCTTGGACTGAAGGGAACTGGTGGAGTGGGGGGAAGGAGGTTGGTGGAGTGAGGTGGAATGGAGAAGGTTGGAGTGGGAGGAGAGAGGTGGTTGGGAAGGGAGTGGGTTTGGGGAGTGGTAGACTGGGGGAGAGTGAGGGGAATGGGGGGTGAAGTGGGGAGGGGTGGGTTGGTGGAGGGGTAAAGTGGGGGAGAGGGAATGGAATGGGAGAGGTTTGGAGTGGAGAGGGAGGGGTAATGGGGAGGGGGTAGGTTCAGGGAGGAGTAGAGTGGGAGGTGTGGGATTTGAGGGGGGAGGGGTGGGATGGGGATGGGCTGGAATAGAGGAATGGGGAGGGTTGGGCAAGGGGTTTAGACTGGGAGATAGGGAAGTTTAGTGGGAGGGATGAGAGTGGTCTGGTGCAGGCTGGAGGTTGAGGTCAGATGCATAGTCCAGAGTTAGGCTGGGAGCACTCTCACCAGCTCTCCTGAAATCAGGGCTGTGAGGGAAAGGGATGTGGGGGCGGGCGGGTGTGAGGGCAGCGCATCACAGCTCAGGTGAGGCTGGGTGCCTTCACCCCTGCCACCTTGGCAGCAGGTGCTGTGAGGTTGAGGCTAGATTGATGTTGGTGGTGTGGGTGGAGGACAGCACTACACCCTAGGTTGAGGCTACATAACTCCTCCCCACAGCTGTCACATTATGCTCTGGGGTGCAGGTGGACTAGGGGGAGGCTGGGGGTGATCAGGCACACATGGATTCACAAAAGGTGGGAGGACAGACACAATCTCCTCCGCAAGCTCCCAGATGGCATCCTGCTGGAGTCCCAAGACAACTGAGAGGCGAGGATCGGACTCTGGCATCACAGGAGCATGCGATACCCTGGCAAGTGTTTGTTATAAGGCCAGAAGTGGGTCTTGCCCTTGTTGGACGGGTCTCGCTGACACTGTCTGCAGTGTTTGTAGTCATTACACTGATCCAAAATAAATAGTTTGTCTGGGGCCCTGCAGGGGAGGAAGCACAAGTAATAGTGAGAGGCCTTCCTCAAAGCTGTGAAAAGGAGACAAGGACAGTGACCCCCCCCCCCAACTACCTGTTCCCCTTGCCCCCAGCCTGCCCTTCTCCTCTCACTCACTGCCACAAATGACGGCCCTACATGGGAGAGGGGGAGGAAACACCTTCCACTAAAATCAAAACATCTTCTCTAGAACAGATTGTATCCCAGTGGGAAAGCTAGCATGGCAGTTGTGCAAAAGACTTGCATGTCTGAGGCTCTGAGGTCCCAGGTTCAATCCTCTGTATCATCATTAGCCAGAGTGAAGGAGGAGTAGAGAGAGGAAGAAGAGTAGGAGGAGAGGAAGGAGGAGGAGGAGTTATCCATGGGTCACCTAGGATAACAAGTCGCTAATTGGTCATTTAGAATACTTGGGGCTAGGGAGATAACATAGTGGTCTGCAAGTGACTTTCACTTCCTTTTAAGTTTCAGTTTAATTCCCAGCTCCACTATAAGCCTGACCAAAGGTCCAGGAAAAAAAAGTTTGGCATATTGAGGCTTTGCTAATATCTGAAGGGATAGGCTCCATCTGATTCTGCAGGTTTTTCACATTCTCAGTCAGGCACATGTTAACTTTCCCCATTGGCAGATGAAAATAAGACAAAAGATCATCAGACTTTCCCAGGCTAGCTGTCAACCTCCATGGCCCTAGGCTCTGCTCCTGGGTGGTGAGTAGAGAGAGACAGGGCTGAGGAGAGGGGACAGGCACCCTCTGGGAGGATGGTCTTGTTTCCTGTTTCCTGCTGGGTGTCTCACTTAGTATAGCACCCATTACCCATGACTCCATTCCTAACTGACTGCCCATTTACCCATGATTCTTCAGCTCTGCTCTTAACACTCCATAAGCCTGGGTTGGAAAATAACTCACTGCTTGAAACTTGTTATTTCCAAAGAGAAATGCCCCACACTCTGTTCCCCACCGTCCACAAAAGGAAAACAAAGGTCCCTTGAGTAGAGGCAGAGGAAAACACAGTTGGTAGACATTTAGCAGGCAGCACAGCTGTCCCCACACTAAACCCAGACTTCTGTCCTCCATGGAGTTCCCTTGGCAATCCCCACTCATTTGCATGAAGCTCTATAGACCCACAGATCAGAGGAGAGGAAATGGGGAGAGAAGGCAACTTGCAACCCCAGAAGGCAATTACTTGTCAAAGGCCTTGGCATCTTCATCTCGCTGATGCTTCAGCACAACATCTTTATCCCATTCTTTTCTCAGGTGTTGATTGATGGTGTTCCTTCGATCCTCTTCTGCACATCTTTCTGCTAAATGCCTGGAGGGAAGGCAAGAGTCTGACTCCATCCACTGCCACCATCTCCCGCCTAGTCCTCTCTCCTTTGGATTCAGTGGGAAATCTGGTTTTGCTCTCACTCTTTGGAATAAGAGGTAAAGGTGGAGTCCAGATGGTGGGGCACCTAGCTGAAGGCACACATTGTAGTGTGCAAGGACCCACGTTCAAGCCTCAGGTCCCCAACTTCAGGAGGAAAGTGCAACAGGTTTCTCTCTACTTTTCTACCAATCTCAACCCAAAATAAATAAAGTTTTTTCAACAAAAAAAAAAAAAAGAAAAAGAGTCAATAACATGAGCAGATAGAGTGAACCCTAGTTAAGGGGTCCAGAACCGCTTGCTTTCAGCCAAAACCTTGTTTCTGTCAATGAATCACCACTCAAAGCTGTTTGTTTCCTTTAACTCATCTAAAAACACATCTCTTGGATCTACCCTATGATCCTGCAATTCCTCTCCCTGGGATATATCCTAAGGAACCCAACATACACATCCAAAAAGATCTGTATACACATATGTTCATAGCAGCACAATTTGTAATAGCTACCAGCAACCCAGGTGTCCAACAGATGAGTGGCTGAGCAAGTTGTGGTCTATATACACTATGGAATACTACTCAGTGATAAAAATGGTGACTTCACCATTTTCAGCCCATCTTGGATGGAGTGTGAAGAAATTAGGTTAAATGAAATAAGTCAGAAACAGGATGAGTATGGGATGATCTCACTCCTAGGCAGAAGTTGAAAAACAAGATCAGAAGAGAAAACACAAGTAGAACCAGAACTGCAGTTGCTGTATTGCACCAAAGTAAAAGACTCTGTGGTGCAGTGGGGGGAGAGTCCATGTCCAAAAATGATTACAGAGCATCTAGTGCAGTTTGTATTGTTATGTGGAAAACTGAGAAATGTTATGCATGTACAAACTATTGTATTTACTGTTGAATGTAAAACATTAATCCCTGGATATATACTCATCCCATAAGGTGGCTTGTGACATGCAACAGCCTCAGAAGTTGACAGGGGAGTAGAGATGAGAAGCAGGCTGGGGCGAGCTAGGGTCATTCATGACTCTCCACCTGTCCACACATGTTTCTACTAAGGTCGGTGTCAAGGGGTGGGGGAGGAGAGGGAGAGAAAGGAGGAGAGGATTATGGTGGGGAAGGAAGGGCCAGGCCCCTTACTTTTCTTGGTTTTTCTGGAGCATTTCTTTTTCTTGCTGCAGATTTTTTATGTGGCTGAGGATAAGCTGTCTTTTGTGGCCTGCAGCGGCTTCCACCTGCTGCTTCATGTATTCAATATTTCTCTGCCGCTTCTCGGCCTCCAGGGTCTTCTCATTCTGCCCAAAGTTGGTGAAGGTGCCCATGGGCTCATAGATGGGCAGTCTGGAAGGCCTGTGTTTCAGCTGGAACAGAGAGAGCCAGTGTGAAGGCTGCAGCATTGGGGTACACTGACAGACCCACTGTTTATAGGAAGGAGCCAGGGCACCCAAACTCACATGAGGAAACCTGCTAGGTGGGTGGGGGCCCAGTATTCTACCCTCCACACACCTATGTTCAGAGTGCTAGGAAGCAGTGTACAGTTCTCAAAATAGCAACCCGTCCACTTACCTGGTATTCCAGTGCTTTCTTATACATTTCTCTCTGCTCAAATTGATGTTTCTTCAGTTCAGCTTTTTGTTCATCAATCCTGATAATTGGAAGAGGAGGAGGTGAGACCACAGTTTATTCTAATGGAGACCAACATCATCAAAACACACCCAACAAGTTACAGTGGGAATAAGTTCCAAGGAATTAACAGCTGGCACTTCCTTCTGGAAACCTCCATTATACCTGATTGAGACGGGCCTTGGAGCCTGGTGGTGTCTTATCTGGGAGAGCACACATGCTGCCATGTGTAAAGACCTGAGAGCTCAAGGTCCTCACCTGGAAAGAAGATGCTTCACAAACAGTGAAACAGTGCTGCAGGTGTCTCTCCTGTTCTCTCTCTCTCTCTCTCTCTCTCTCTCTCTCTCTCTCAGTCTATCAAAGAAAGGACTGTCAGGTTTATGGCCATACCACCCTGAACACACCCGATGTCATCTGATCTCAGAATCTAAGCAGGGTCAGACCTGGTTAGTACTTGGATGGGAGAAAGGACTGTCAAAAATAGTGAAGTGTCAGGGCACCAGGCCCCAAATAACCATAGTGGCAAATAAGGAAGGAATGGAGGGAAGGAGGGAGGAAGGGAGAGAGAGAGAGAGAGAGAGAGAGAGAGAGAGAGAGAGAGAGAGAGAGTCTAGCTTTATGGAGGCAGGAATTACCTCCATTTGGGGGAGTATTTCCCACAGCAGTTTCCTTCACTTCTCTCCTAACCTCCTCCCTGACTCAAATGTTCAGCCTCAAGCCATGTGCAACAAAACACTCTCTTTCCTCAGAAGTGGGAAATGAGAGAAATGTTCATCCCTGTCTGAGCTACAGGAGAATGGCAGGTATGAGTATGTTGAATGCTTTCCATGATGGCCTGAACCCTGCTTCCAGTCTGGGCCCCCACACTCCTGACCTTGGCTCCAGGGCCCCCAAGAGACTGATGATAAACCTACACTGGGAAGGGTCCCTGCCTCAGACTGGCCCCTTCTTCCTCTACTAACACCACTGACCACAAAGCCAAAGGCCATGGTGCTGACTGACAACTGTGCCTGGCCACTAAGGCTGTCCTGACACTAAGCATGGTGGCGATGACGGGCTGCATGGGGATCCTGGTTGGCTGCCTGAGATGTGCTGAAGCACTAGCTGTGCTGCCCAACCCTTCCCCACCGGAGTCTCCCTGCAAGTCCACCAAAACTCACTCTTGTTTGAGTTGCAGCAGTTCTAGCTGCTCCAAGACTTCCTGGCTTTCTTGTTTTTTCTTGGCCAGTTTACTATTGACATCTATTTGTTTAAGAAGGTTCTTAGTATACTCATTTTTCTTTTCAGTGACAATAGCAGCACTTTCTGGTCGGTTCTCAAAGATGTATGGATTCTAGGATGAAAGAGGAGCAGTTCATTTCTTTGAGCTGAGCAAGAAAGAAACTGATGGGCTAGGAAAATAGCTGGCTTATACAGTGACTGCTTTGTCGTTGGTAAGACCTGGGTTTCAGCCCTGCGCTACCACACTGAAGGAGCCTCAGTGCTGTGGTTGCTTTCTACATCTATCTAAAAGAAAGAAAAGTCATTTTTCAAAGTGCTGATGAAGCAGCTACATGTTGAACTCACCTGCTCCAAGGTGACTCTGAGCAGAACTGACCAGAGGTCACAGGTCTTTTTTTTCTTCCCCATGGTATGTGTATGTATGTATGTATATGTGTGTGATGTGAATATGTGTGTGTGTGTTTGTGTGTGTGTGTGTGTGTGTGTGTATGTGAACAATCTAACCCCAGGGCCAAAGGTGTGCAATCATAGGTTCTTCTACTAAGCTCTACCCTAGGCCCAAAGCCCTGCATGGTGAACAAAGGCAATACAGTGGACTATCTATCATGTCCAAGAGTTCTCAGGTTAACTAGATAATGGTGTGAAAAAAGGATGATTTAGGTAGATAAAAAAAGAAGCCAAAGTGACTAAAAACATGAAAATGGTGGTGAAGCATATTCACTACCATCTGTAATGAGGTTTCTCGAAACTTCTGCACCTAAAGCTCACCTGAGGGTCTTACACCTGTGGAGACCTCAGTTCTGGGGGTGTGGGGAGGGGCCCAAGATTCTATGGATTCTATGAGCTCCCACTCAGAAAGTAAGTGTCACTCTTGTAAAGCCCACTGGAATACCTTTAATCTGCCCTCCAGAGGGTGGGTTCAAACATTCCCAGACAGGGTTATATGCAAGTGAGAGGCAGAAACAATTCTTACAGAAAAGTGGCATTTCTGATTCCTCTGTGATTTTATAGCATCTGCGACACCAAGGTTATATGCAGCATTCTTCATGCATTCTTCTTTTTCTGATTTTAGTCTCAACTTTGCAAGGAAAAAGAAAATAAATAAATAAAACCAACAGACACTGAAAATGTCATTCTGTTTCTGTGGCTACTAACCTTTCTCTCTACAAAGACTGTGTTTCAAATGAGTCCAAACTGATTGGGCTTTTCTATGTTTGTTTTGCTCCCTGACAAAATGTTTCCCAGTCAAGACCTTTCTTTTTCAAACCCAAGGCCTGATGGGTCAAGCAAGCCAAGCAGAATGGCAGCTGAAAATGGTGGCTATCTATGTTCTTCCCTGCACTCATGCAGCAGAGAAGAGTAAAGGCATTAATCCTCCAAACCCCTCCCCAGGGCATTTATATAAGCTGTGAAGAGATCAAAAATTAGCTTCAGCTCCTAAACATAGTGCACCAAACAAGACTTTAGTCTGTTCCTGGAAACCTGGACATGACCCAAACTTTATTCTCACATGAAATGCCTGATTTGGCACACTGCCAGGGAGACATGCGCAGGACATCTGCAGTGGCCTTGTCTTGTCTGCTGCCCCCACTGCACCACCTCTCAATCAATGCATAACACTACCTGGTCTTTGAATGCAGTGTCCTTGTTGTTCATTATCTGGTATTGATGTAGAAATTGCTCGTCCTGTTCTTCTTCTTTGTTCTCGACTTTAGAATACAGTGTACTGTTGGCCTTAGTGCGCTGCATACACACGTAACAAAGTTCCTACAATGACACCAAGGGTCTGTTCCTATCTTTTGCTTTCTTATCTTCACACTTCTTCCTGTGCCTCCCCCATGACTGGATTTCTCCAGTCTCAGGAGTGTGTTTGATAAAAGGACATTTAACAGCGATTGGCATGATGGGTTTGATAGGCTGAGTCCTCGGGTTGCAGGAGTGGCCACAATCCCACTTGATGTGCAGGGTCTATGTTCACTCAGAACCCTTGTTCTCCCAGCCCTGTTTGTGTTCAGTGGCACCCACCCCCATCATTTGCTTGTCTGAGGAGACTGGTACCTGTCCTGCTTTCTCATGATCCCTACAAGTTGTAGTCTCAGAGGTCTTAGGTTCTGTTTTGGTGTTCTTTGATGGACTGGGTGGATGTGGCACACTATAAGAAAACAACAACAGGGAGTCGGGCAGTAGCACAGCGGGTTAAGTGCACATGGCGCAAACAAAAGGAGCGGCCTAAGAATCCCAGTTTGAGTTCCTGGCTCCCCACTTGCAGGGTAGTCGCTTCACAAGAAGTGAAGCAGAACTGCAAGTATCTATCTTTCTCTCCCCTCTCTCTGTCTTCCCCTTCTCTCTCCATCTCTCTATGACCTATCCAACAATAAAGACAACAATAACTACAACAATAAAACAACAATGTCAGAAAAAAGGAATAAATAAATAAATAATTAAAAAACAACAACACATTTTCACATCTAGAGTGAAATTAGAGGCAAATATAACCAATGGAAGACAGCTGAGTGGTTCTCTTCTGAGCTCTGCATTGTATAGGTTAGTGACCTATGTGTCTGATAACCCTGGATTTCAATCTCAGCATGCTTGTTTACACTTGACTTTTGAGCATTACTGACTGCACTTTCTCAGGCATGGGAGGTACAGTGAACACGCACACACACACACACACACACACACACACACACACACACACACACACCTTCTGCCTGTGGAATTAACATTCTAAAGCAAAGTTAAACAAGGTAAGTGAGGTCTCCAGTGTGTTTGGCACTGCTGACGACCATGCACACCTAGCTTCCCTCTGATAGACTGTGAGCCCTGGACATCCCTGCAGTCCTCACCATGGAGCACAAATGCAGGGACACCATGTGAAGGCATGGATGGAAACATCTAATATCCCTGAATCAAGATAAGACTCAAACTACACTTAGTACAGTGTAATCCCCACACTCCACAAAAGACCAGCATGTTACCTTTTGGTCCCTGTTTTTGTAAAGACAGTCTTATTAGGCTCCACTGAGATAGGCAATATTATGGGAACAATATTTCCAGTTGCTGGAATGGGTTTTTGACCTGGAGGTCTAGGTAGAAAGTTGTCTGCGGAATAAGAGATAGAGTTAAGTTTCCTTTCAGTCGTTTCCTTTGAGGCTTTAATGGTCATAGATACAATGAAGAGAGAAAATTACAATAGGAACATATAACACATTCTTACTCTACACCAACTGTGCTAAGTGCTTAATATAATGCATAATGGGCCAGGGAGATCGCATAGTGGTTATGCCAAAGACTTTTTTGTGTCTGATGCTCTGAAATCACAGGTTCAATCCCTGGCAGAGAGACACAGAGACAGATACAGAGAGAGAGAGAAAGGAAGAAAATGAAAGGAAAAGATTGCATAAATAACAACTTAAGATAACAAATAGTATCTCTTTATGAAAGGAACAGTCCTCAAAACATTGTCTGGCAACTTCTAGCTATCTCTAGTAACTTAGAAAAAATAAATAAAACCTTTGTTATTTCTACATATGTTTCAACCAAAGTCACATCAGCTACAGACATGAGAATCCTACTATTTTCTATTAAGCCATATAAGACAGTTGTAAAACTCATACTCAGAATATATATATGGAACATGTTACATGCAGCTCACTTGATGTATTTCTGTTACCTACCTAGGCCACTCCACTCCCCCGGTAGCCATATGAACTTGAGTCTTTTAAGTAGTATAGAGACAGCAAAGAGTCTTAGTTGAGAATCTCATGGATTTTAGTTAAGGTGTGATAGAAAATTCTAGAAGAGCTCTTCTTTTTTTTGTTTTTATTGTTGTAGTTGTTGTTGATCCCATTGTTGTTGGACAGGACAGAGAGAAATGGAGAGAGGAGGGGAAGACCAAGAAGGGGAGAGAAAGATAGACACCTGCAGTCCAGTTTCACCGTTTGTGAAGCAATTCCCCTGCAGGTGGGGAGCCGGGGGCTCGAACCGGGATCCTTACACTAGTCCTTGTGCTTAGCCACCTGCGCTTAACCCGCTGTGCTACCGCCTGACTCCCTAGAAGAGCTGTTTCTTAGAAGAGCATATTTCTTGGGAGTCGGGCAATAGCGCAGCTGGTTAAATGCAGATTGCACAAAACACAAGGACGGGTATAAGTATCCTGGTTCAAGCCCCTGGCTCCCCACTTGCAGAGGAGTCCCTTCACAAGCAGTGAAGTAGGTTTGCAGGTGTCTGCCTTTCTCTCCCCCTCTCTGTCTTCCCCTCCTTTCTCCATTTCTCTGTCCTATCCAAGAAGGACATCAATGACAATAACAACTACAACAACAATAAAAAACAGGCAACAAAAGGGAAAATAAATAATTATAAAATTTAAAAAAAAAAGAAAATTCTAGAAGACCAGTTTCTTAGAAGAACACATTTCTTATAACTCTAATGGTACTGATTTTCGGCACAGGAGTTGCTCAGCAACAATGCCCTGCTGCTTAGCAGAAAAGAGAAGACAGCTAAAATCTTTGGCTTACCTTGCACATCATCTTTGTCTGACTTCATTCTTAACACGGATTTCCTCAGTTTAGGTTGTTCAATTTTTTCCAGTGTTTCATTATTTCCTTTTAATTCAAATTCAATTCTAGGAATGGACCAAAATGTTTGCCTGCTCACTGGATCTGAATAAGATACTAGGAGAATTCTCAGTTCTGAGCAGCACCCCAGCCAGCATGATAATACTGAAATAAACCTACTTCTCTTCCATGAGTGAGTGCCTGGACTTTGTTATGCAGAAGTCACAGACTGAAGACTCTTTTCTTTTTTAGCCTGAGTCTGACTGTGACCTGCCTCTTCTAAACTGAGGTCTCAAAAGTACTCCGGGGGGCGGGGGGGGAAGGAGGGGATGCCTCTGGGTTTTGGTTTCAGTTTGAATGTGTCTTTTCTAGTTCTGTCACCAGATTCAGTACAGGGCTGTCAGAGTGGTATGTGGTTGGCAGAGAGTTTGGGAGGCCAGAGTTGATAGGTCCATGGAACCTATGGGGCAAGGCACTCACCTGGGGAAGGAAAGAACACAGTTTGGATTTCTCTTCGAAGTTTTGATGTTTGCTATAGTTGAATTGACATTTTGAGTTTTCTGGAAAATAGGGAGAGAGGAGATTTATACCTGGTCTACATTCCAGGACATAGATGACTCAAAGGCTCCCTGGAAGCAATGCTACTGGAAGGCTGGCTTGTTGGGTGCTCAGTGACTAAAGCCTCAAGCTTACCGTCCATTTAATAACGATCTCCCTACTCTTCTCCCAGATCCAGCTTTCTAGTCCCTTTTCCAACTATTACACCATTTCCCCAGACAATAACCTGTGTCCACCTGCATATTACCTGTTAGGTTCAGGCAAAAATGAACCCCTTGGATAAACCTAAAATAGACCTGCTTTTTCCAAAATAGAGACCCCAAATCTTCATCTGCAATATCCTTGCCTTTAGGTTCATGATTAGTCAAGAATATGTTCAGCTTTCTATATTAACTCTTTTTCAGCCACCAGGTTCCAGATGATACCATGATGCCAACCGACTTCCCTGGACAGACGACTCTACCTGGAGCCACACCTATCTCAGATCTCTGCCCCACTAGGGAAAGAGAGAGACAGGCTGGGAATATGGATTGACCAGCCAATGCCAATGTTCAGTGGGGAAGCAATTACAGAAGCCAGACCTTCCACTTTCTGTACCTCATAATGATCCTGAGTCCATACTCTCAGAGGGATAAAGAATAGGGAAGTTCGTTCCCTATTTCCTATTATACTTACTGCCAAGATATCCTTATCAAAGAAAGGACTGCAAAAGCTCAATAAGGGCAAGAGACTAGCATACTTTAACAATGACTCTTTGTCACTATCAGGCCACCCCAGCATGCTTCACTTCAGACTGTGTCCAGAGACTTCAGGTGTGGGACAACAACCCTTCAGCTTCATCACTCAGGTAAGACCTTTCCTTTCATAGTATTCTCTAATTCCATTCCAGGTGGTCCACTCCCCAATAAAGTCCCCAATCCTAGATATAGACCAGATCCCCTGAGATAAAGCACATGTTCACATGTGTCCATAAACCAGGGAAAAATATACACCTGAAAGCAGAAGTACACAAGAGTCTGCAGTGAGTACCCCCCCAACACCTCATCTGCACTATTCCAGCCTTTAAGTCCATGATTGTTCAACAATTTGTTCGGCTTTGTATGTTAACTCTCTTTTTAGTTACCAGGTTCCAGATGCCAGAATGATGCCGACCAGACTTCCCTGGACTGAAGTCTCCACCAATGTGACCTGAATCCCACTTCCCCAGAGACCAACCCTACTAGGGAAAGAGAGAGGCAGACTGGGAGTATGGATCGACCAGTCAGCACCCATGGTCAGCAGGGAAGCAATTACAGAAGCCAGACCTTCCACCTTCTGCAACCCACAATGACCCTGGGTCCATACTCCCAGAGGGATAGAGAATAGGAAAGCTATCAGGGGAGGAGATGGGTTATGGAGATCGGGTGGTGGGAATTGTGCGCAGTTGTACCTCTATTATCCTACAGTTCTGTTAATGTCTCCTTTCATAAATAAAAAAATAAAGCTAGAAAAATGAATATAACTAAAATATGCCCATTAGATATCCACAGAATGGAGACCAACCCCAACTCTTCATCTGTACCACTCAAGCCTTTAGGTTCATAATCAGTCAACAACATGTTTGTCTTTATATGTTAACTCTCTTTTCAGCCACCAGGATGCAGATGCTAGCATGATGCCACCAGACTTCCCTGGACAGATAACCCCACCAATGTGTCCTGGAGCTCTGATCCCTCAGAATCCCACAGCCAAAATCATAGTCAATGGTGAAAAACTGTAAGCATTTCCACACATATCAGGTATTAGACAGGGCTGCCTACTATCACCATTACTATTCAACATAGTGTTGGAAGTTTTTGCCCTAGCATTCAAGCAGGAGCAAGGAATTAAAGGCATACAGATTGGAAGAGAAGACATCAAACTCTCCCTATTTGCAGATGACATGATAGTATACATAGATAAGGCTAGGAAATCCAGCAAGAAGCTTTAGGAAATCATCAAGCAATACAGTAAGGTGTCAGGCTGCAAAATTAACATTCAAATTCAGTGGCATTCTTCTATGCAAACACTACGTTAGAAGAAGAAAAATTGAGAAATCAGTTCTTTTTACTACAACAACAACAAACAATAAAATGTCTAGGAATAAACCTAACCAAAGAAGTGAAAGGCTTGTATACTAAAAAGTATGAGTCACTAATCAAGGAAATTGAAAAAAGGCACAAAGAAGTGGAAAGATAATTCCATGTTTATGGGTTGGAAGAATTATCATTATTAAAGTGAATATACTACCCAAGGCCATATACAAATTTAATGCTATCCCCATCAAGAATTCAAACACATTTTGTAGGAGAATAGAACACATTCTACAAATGTTTATCTGGAACCAGAAAAGACCTAGAATTGTCAACAATAATCTTAAGATAGAACAGAACTGGAGGGATCATACTCCCTGATCTCAAATTCTTTTATGGTGCCATTGTAATCAAACATGCTTGGTAATGGAACATGAATAGACACACTACCCAGTGGAATAGAACCAAGAACCCAGAAGAAAGCCCCTACACATTGGACATCTAATTTTTGACAAAGGTGCCCAGACTATTAAAGGGGAAAGCAGAGTCTCTTCAACAAATGGTGTTGGAAAAATGGGTTGAAACATGCAGAGGAATGAATGTGAATCACAAAACACAAAAGTAAATTCTAAATGGATCAGGGACTTAGATGTTAGAGCAGAACCTATCAGATACTCAGAGGAAAATATTGGCAGAACTCTTTTCCATATAAATATTAAAGACATCTTCAATGAAATGAATCCAGTTACAAAGTAGACTAAGGCAAATATACACCTATCGGACTTCATCAAATTAAAAAGCTTCTGCACAGCAAAAGAAACCAATACCCAAACCAAGAGATCCCTCACAGAATGGGAGAAGATCGTCACATGCCATGCATCAAACAAGAGGCTAATAACCAAAATATATAAAGAGCTTACCAGCCTCAACCACAAGAAAACAAATGACGCCATCCAAAAATGGGGAGAAGACATAGACAGAATATTCACCACAGAAGAGATCCAAAAGACCAAGAAACAAATTAAAAAATGCTCCAAGTTTTTGACTGTCAGAGAAATGCAAATAAAGACAACCGTTAGATACCACTTCGCTCCTATGAAAATGTCATACATCAGAAAAGGTAGCAGCAACAAATGCTACAAGGTTGTGGGGTCAAAAGAACCCCCCTGCGCTGCTGTTCCTTGGTGCAACCTCTATGGAGAACAGTCTGGAGAACTTCCAGAAGGCTAGAAATGGACCTACCCTATGATCCTGCAATTCCTCTCCTGGAGATATATCCTAAGGAACCCAACATGCCCATCCAAAAAAGATGTGTGTATACCTATGTTCTTGGCAGCACAATTTGTAATAGCCAAAACCTGGAAGCAACAAAGGTGTCCAATAACAGTTGAGTGGCTGAGCAAGTTGTGGTCTATAAACACAATGGAGTACTACTCAGGTTTTAAAAATGGTGATTTTACCGTTTTCAGCCCATATTGGATGGATCTTGAAGAAACCATGTTAAGTGAAATAAGTCAAAAACAGAAGGATGAATATGGATGATCCCACTCTCAGGCAGAAGCTTAAAAACAAGATCAGAAAACACAAGTAGAAATTGAACTGGAGTTGGTATATTGCATTGGATCAACCTTCTCATGGTGCATCCCGTGAGTACCCATTTATTGGGGAAACTGACGATCCTTCCTAGCCGACTGAATCCACATTGGATCCCAGTCACTTTCAAAGCCAGCAACAAGCAGACATCAGGCTCAACCTGACGCTGTTGACTGGCTACGGAAGAAGGGCAAACGCTAGAAGAAGAATGTAAAAGATTCCGTGGTGCAGTGGTGGTTGAGTACAGGTCCAAAAAGGATGACAGAGAACCAGGTGGGGATTTTATTGTTGTGTGGAAAACTGAGAAATGTTATGCATGTACAAACTATTGTATTTACTGTTGAATGTAAAACATTAATTCCCCAAGAAAAATAATCAAAAAGAAATTATGTGTGTGAGATACTTTTATCTATTTTTATATTTATTTATTCTCTTTTTTATTGCCCCTGTTGTTTTATTGTTGTAGTTATTGTAGTTATTGAAGTCTTTGTTTTTGGGTAGGACAGAGAAAAATGGAGAGAGGAGGGGAAGATGGAGAGGGGGAGAGAATCATAGACACCTGCAGACCTGCTTCACTGCTTGTGAATCGACTCTCCTACAGGTGGGGAGCCAGGGGCTGAAACCAGGATCCTTATGCCAGTTCTTGTGCTTTGGGTCAACTGTACTCAGCCTGCTGCACAACTTCCCAACTCCCAATAAGATACTTTTAAACCATATTTTTCCCCTGGCCTTGGCTCAGACCTTCAGATTGTTTTGTCCTTCTGACTATTTTATCTGAGTAAGACACTTAGAATCAAGCACTTCTTTGCCCATGGGGCACTTGTCATCTAAGACAGACCAACAACTGAAGGATGACACCTCTGTAGACAACAGAGAACTGTAAGAAACAGAAACAATTAGAAGGTCAATATTACCTTTGCAATATCTTTCTCCAGATTGCCACTTGTATTCACTGCAGACAAGAAGTCCTGAAAAAATTTCATTTTTACTTTGTCATTTTCAATTGTAAGGATACCGATTCCTTGGAAAGTAAATTCAACTTTCTTTCGTGTGCAGATTGATCGAGATAAGAGCTGCAGAGTTTCTTTAATGCATCCTTCGACTGTGTCCCTGCTATAATGCCCCGCTATGGCAACCATGATAAAATTCAGTGGTACAACGGGGATATCCCCTGGAAGAGAAAAGGACAGTTGTGTGCGGGAAAGACAGTGAGCGGATGGCAGATACTCAGAAGTAACTGTCTCTCTTTTAATGGGAAGGCTTAGCCAGTAAAGGGACTTACCAGGTGTGTGGATTTTAGTTTGTCGTAGTCCGTGTAGCTGCAATAGCTTCTCTGACATGATAAAGATCGGTATCTGGATAGAGCTAAACCTGTTCCCAGCATCTAGTTTTTGCCACATAAAAGTAAATGTCCCAAAAGCAGGTATGTAGATCCCCTAGAAATGCAGCAAAAAGAAGGTGGGAAGAAAAGATGCTGACTTCTCTGAAGGGATAATAAAGAAGAATCCTGAGAGAATTTTAGACTCAAAGTTTTCACATGATTCTTGCATAAAATATAACCAATTAGAAGGCTATGATATATTTTTTCTTTTTAAAAAAATTATTGGGGAATTAATGTTTCACATTCAACAGTAAATATAATAGTTTGTACATGCATAACATTTCCCATTTTTCCATATAATAATACAACCCCCATTAAGTCCTCTGTCATCCTTCTTGGATCTGTATTCTCCCCATCCACCCACTCTAGAGTCTTTTACTTTTGTGCAATGCACCCATTCCAGTTCAGGTTCTACTTGTGTTTTCCTTTCTAATCTTGATTTTTAACTTCTTCCTGAGAGTGCAATCAACCCACATTCATCCTTCTGTTTCTGACTTACTTCACTTAACATGAATTTTTCAAGGTCCATCCAAGATCAGCTGAAAAAGGTGAAGTCACCATTTTTATAGCTAAGTAGTATTATATATATATATATATATATATATATATATATATATATATATATATATATATGCCACAGCTTGCTCAGCCACTAATCTATTGTTGGACACCTGGGTTGCTTCCAGGTTTTGGCTATTACAAATTGTTCTGCCAAAAACATATGTGTACACAGATATTTTAGATGGGTATGTTGGGTTCCTTAGAATATATCCCCAGGAGAGGAATTGCAAGATCATAGAGTAGGTCCATTTCTAGCTCAAAGGCTATAATATTAAGAGAAGCTATAGGGATGCCATAGTTGCATATATATATATATATATATATATATATATATATATATATATATATATATATATATATATATATGGAGAGAGAGAGAGACAGAGACAGAGAGAGGTGAGAGAGCATGATACCAGAGCACCACACCAGCACAGTCAGTGCCAGGCTTCACACTCAAGATCTCAGGCATGTGTGCAGGGTCTGTGCTCTACTGCCTTGTCACCTTCCTAAGTCCTACCTTTTGCAGCCTCAGCTGTCGTAGAATAAAGTCACAAACATAGCTCCATATCACAGAGACTTCTGAAATTCAAAGAAAACAAAAACATAATTTTATTTATGTAAGTGCCCCTGTCACTATCCAAATTCAAATGGAAAACACTCTGTCAAATAGCAAGTCATTCTCAGCTAGGAACAGACAGAAAATAAGGTCCTTCCTGAAAGTCTGTTTCCCTGATTGTTTAACTTTACCCCTGCTAAGCTCTGTAAATATGTAAGAAATAGCACATCATGATGTGTGCTCGAAGAAAGTCTTTCTGGAATAAAGCAAACTCTCACTCAATTCATTGGAATATTTCCTCCACCCCCAAACCACTACCCGAGACAGAGATACCATAGTCTTTCACTTCCAGTATGTGGAGGTTATACACAGTCTTTCTGATGTCCGAGGAAGGAAGCACAGGTTGTTCAAGGAGAACTAGTAATTGCTCTTATGGACATTGGAGACAAACTTGGTGGTGGAAACCTACCCCAAAACATATGCTATGATAAGCCAAGTACTAAAGGTAAGTAAGTCAAATACTAAGATTTTTGCCCTATCCTCTAAAACATGGTCTAAATCATAGCTAATCAATGTATTAAAACTAATCAGGGCATGTGAGGGCAATCTGGCTGTGACATCTGTCACCCCATTGATTGTCAGGTTGATTTGGCTGATCTGGCTGGCTAGGCGGGTGTCACCTTCCTCCCTCACCACTCCATGTGTGATCCTCCCAATGTCCTGCACTCGGTCGAGGAGGATGGCCTTCCCTAAGTAGAAGTGACTGGTCTTTGGTTGAGGGCAGAAGAGTAGCTGTGCTCCCCTGCTAGAACCTCCAAACAAGCTCTGAATCTGATCATTTATTTCCTCTATCCTGTCATATTTTCATCACCAAAGAATTCTCCTCCTAGAAGCTAAGCACAAAAGAGATCCTCCAACCTATTCCAACTTGTACCCACCAAGTTAAAATTTTCATCATGATCAAATATACATAGGAATAAAACAGAATCTCACTATTTGGATCTAAGGGAGCCCTTTCCAAGTTAGTGCGTCAAAATCACTGTCTTTCACATAGATTTGTGGCAGGCAGCTCAGATTTCAGGAAACACATCTATTCAAAAAGAAAATGACCTAGTTGGGACCCAGAGAAACAGTATTTCTTGCAACCAAATGCGAGTAGAAAGGCTTGTGAGAGCTAAATTGGAAATGTAAGAGTCATGTTTCTTCATCTGGATACTATACAAATCCACTGTGTGGTTTTGCTTTTAAGAATCTAGTAGATGTTCTAATAAGAGCAACATTAAATTCCTTTGACCTGATATTTCCTACTTCTCATTGAAGACAGAGAACACATGCACAGTATTCACTCTCAGAAGTTTTTCTTTTTCTTTTTTTTTCCTCCAGGGCTGTTGGAGCTTAGTACCTACACTATGAACCCATTGCCCCTGGACACCTTTTTTTTCTTTTCTTGGATAGGACAGAGAGAAACTGAGAGGAGAAAATACTGCAGAGAGGAGAAAGGTAGGCACCTGCAGACCTGCTTCACCACTTGTGAATAGACTCCCCTGCTCATGGGGAACCAAGGGGTTGAAATGGTATGATTGTGCAGCTCCTTGCAGTTTGCACTATGTGCACATAAGCCGGTGAGCTACCGCTTGCCCCCCTCTAGAATAGTTTCAGGCCTCTGCAATTCAGTTGGTATAGATTTAGAAACCTTACAGACTTGATTTCGAACTAGTTTTTCTGATGACCCAATATGTCAGTGTGTCAGAGAATTGGAATATGACTTTTATATTTAAAAATACTTCTCTACCCTTCAACCAATGAGGCTTTTGCAGCAGTCACTGACACTGTTACCTTGCCAACAAGCTCACCGAGCCTGCATCCACTGTGCCCTGGAGATGAGGGCTTGTGGCATCAAAGGCTGGCTTTGTGGCATCATTCTCTCTTGGGATTCCCTATGTCTCTCTGCCATTTCTTTTCAGTTCCCTCAGCAGGTTCACTTGCTCAGTTTTGACATCAGTGCTGGAGCTTGTTGAGGTCTAGCCCCACATTCTCTTTTTTCCCTCCATGCCCTCTGCTTACATCATGCCCAGGACCTTGCCAACCATCACTATGCAGATCTCTGCCAAAGGCAAATTCAGAAGCCTAGGTTCCCTCCTGTCAACCCCCTACCACCAACATACACACAATCACCTTTTGACTTCCTACCTGAATATCCCACAATCGATATGCTTCGATTGGAGAAATAAATAGCACAATGGTTATACAAAAAGACTCAAGCCTGAAGCTCTGAGGTGCAAGGGTCAATTCCCAGCACAACCATAAGCCTGCAAAGGTCAGTGCTCTGGGAAAAACCACACACAACTCACTCAAAACTAGAATCGGGCTTCCATTAAATCTTGTTTTCGATTCAGGTTTTTGCTCTCGACGAATAGCATCATCACTTGATTCACTTGCATAGACCCGAGCTCAAAAGCTGCTTGGAAAGTTCCTCTCTGCTTTATCCTGTCGTGTACTCCATCAACGTAACCAATAGATTTTCATGTCCCACTGGACTTTGAGTCTGTCCACGTTCTACACTTCATTCTACCAATTCATGCCAGTTGCCATCCTTTCTCTCTTAGATAACTCTGAAAGGAAACAATTGTTCCACGTTAGGTCATCCATTGTTGCCTAAGTGGCGCACATGCTTCACTAGTGCGTGGCCTTTTCATTTTCCTGATTAAAGTTTAAAACACAAGGAGGGGTGGGGAGGGGGAACCCTATGAGGAACAGAATAAGTAGAGAGAAAGAGACAGAACCAGAGAACCATTCTGGCACATAGGATGCCTTGGCATTATTCTCAAGACCTCAAGCTTGAAAATCCAACAAATTGAGTTAGCAAAATGCTTCCTTGGACAATGAAGTACTTTGCATGTGTGCTATCCAGGTCCAAGCCCAGCCTCTAACTCCTTAAATGAAATTTTGTTCTTGTGAGCTTTTGCACTCTCTATGCAAAAGTATAACAAATACACGAGAGTTCAACATCTTATCCACTGTGCCACCACCTGAGCTGTCACTTAGATCACTCTTAAAGGCACTCCCGACCTCCACTTAATTCTCCACACTACCACCTGAGCCAGTGTTTCCCAGCACAGATCTTGGGGGTTCATTCCTCTTCTACCCCCTCATTAGGATTATCCTCAATGCCAACCTATGTGATGTGACTGACAGTGCCCCAAATAACATGACTTTTCCCTCTCATTAAACAGACACTTTGGCTGCGTGTCATGCACCCAGTTAAGTGCACATAGTTTTTTGTGCAAGGACCTGTGCAAGGACCTGAGTTTGAGTCCTGGCTCTCCACCAGCAGTGCGGATGTTTTACAAACAATGAAACAGGACTACAGGTGACTATCTTTCTCTCTCCCTACTCTCTAAATTCTGCTGTCTTAAAAGGAAAATATGGCTGCCAAGAGTGCTGACTTTGTATTACCAACACGACACCCCAACTATAACCTTGGTGGGAAAAAAATCACATACTTCCATGCCCAGTCAGACAGCAGCCATAGTGTTGTCATTCACCTCCTTTCACACACTGTCCACCCACCCTCAGTCAAGTGTGTTTGTTCTCCTTGTTCCCTCTACCAAAGAAAATCCTCCCCTCCTGCTCCACTGATCCTGATTCTCACTTCACATCTCCCCCTTCTCTAGTCAACATTGAAACATACCCCACCCTCACCCTCTGTAAAAGTCTTCCTTGTAGTTCAGATCCTGGAACATGATGGCAGAGTACCTAGTGGGGGTTGTATTGTTATGTGGAAAAATTGAGAAATGTTATTCATCTACAAACTATTGTATTTACTGTTAACTGGAAAACATTAATCCCCCAATAAGGAAATTTTAAAAAATAGCATTCCTAGTAACCATACAAATTACAGCTCACACTCACTGTACATGTGTGTTTATATCTGTGCTTACTGGGTTTTGTGTATCTCCCCCTACTAGGTTATAAATTAAAAAAAAAAAAGTTTGACTTTGATCAGTTCCCCAGTACCCAGCACACAGCCATACACTTGGAGGTGCTGGGAAATGTCCACCTTTATGACCTGGGACCTGGCATCCAGGCTGACCTTTGTCACATACTGGTCTCCCCAACAGTGCCCACGTTTTTTTTTTTTTCACAGTTCACAAATGTCATTTTTTTTCTTTATTGGGGAATTAGTGTTTTACATTCAACAGTAAATACAATCGTTTTTACATGCATAACATTGCCCAGCTTCCCATATAACAATACAAGCCTTTATGACCTGGGGACTGGCAGTCAGGGTGGCCTTTGTGACATAATCATCTCCCAGGCAACCTGACCTCTAGCCAAATGGCTTGGTGGAAGGAATACTAGCAGAAATCAGAAAGAAATCAAGAAAAAAAATGAGAAATTTGCCCAGGCATAGATTTCTTAAGACACATAACATCGGGAGTCGGACTGTAGCGCAGTGGCTTAAAGGGGTGTAGCAGGTCAGCTGCAGCTATCTATCTTTCTCCTCTCTCAATTTCTCTGTGTCCTATCCAACAACTATGACATTAATAGCAACAACAATAACAATAAAACAAGAACAACAAAAGGAAATAAGTAAATAAATATTTTTAAAATAATTTTTAAAAAGAAGACCCATAAAACCATTACCTGTTATGTTTCATTTCAGAATTTGTTTGGGGGGAAAAAATAACAGATGTTTAGTAAGAAATGTTTTAACTATAATTTAATGGAAATATGAAAACTGGGAAAGTAATTAAATGTCCAACAGAGGAAGATGACTTCCAGTGAACCAAAACACCATAGCTCTCCTGTTCCTGACAGCAGAATAAAGTTCTTATAAAAATATGGAAGTCGAATAGATGCCAAGGAAGGGAAAGAAGAGATGCCTCTTCCTGGTTTATCTCACATCATTTAGTGAGAGTCTGGGCAAGAGCCCAGTGACTTAATGGTAATGGTGGTGCCATTCATGAGGCACCTGTTTTGCCAAGAGCTCAGCACCCCCCTGGGGTTCACTTTCAAACAAGCCTAGAAAGTCTTCTAGGAGATGCTGCTCTGGTCCTCTCCCAAACATTAAGCAGCTCTTTTTACGTTCACCCCCACTTACTTTCCAACAGAGGGGGAAAACAGAGAGAAAGTGCAAGAGAAACTGAAGAGATAACCTGCAGCACTGCTCCACTGCTCCTAAAAATCTCCACCCTCTGAAGGTGGGAACTGGGGCCTTGAACCTGGGCCCTCCTCACCCCAGTTTCTTAACACAAGCCCAGGATTCAGGGATGCCACCGGCCGTCTTTTCCTGGCCAGGAAGCTTGGAGGTGGCTGTGGTGAGTGGCATTTATTGGGCACAGACTTGTTGCCAGTATACAGATCATATCAGATTTTGGGGCACCCCAGGCTGTCAGAGTGTGGGTTCCCCCTACCCGCCCCCCAGCCCCACCAGCCTGCCCATGGAGAGGAACACAGAGGGGTGGGTGGTGTCCTTACCATCCCGGCTCAGCCGAGCTAGGGTGTGCAGCTTGTTCTTATTCATGTGCTGTCGCCAGATGGTCAACTCTTCTGCAGTGGCACCCATGGCGGCAGAAGGGCCGAGGCCTGTCTTGTCCGCAGGGCGCATGGTTTCCACCCTCCCCACGGAGGTGGGCGGTGGGGCTCGCCCACCAAGGCAGGCACTGGGGTTGTCTGACTTCTGGCTGTGCCTCCAAATTACACTAAAACTGAATGGGCAATTTGATTTTTTTTTTTTTAATATAGGGCAAAGGCTCTTCCTAGACTCCCCTCCACACCCTCTGGGCTCAGTATTTAGGGCAAGAGTGCCAGAAGGGCAGTGCTACAATGGAGCTGGGTTCCTGCCCTCCTACACTCTCAGGATTCAGAGAGAAAATGTGGGCAACCTGCCGAAGGGGCGTGGCCAGGCAAGCAAGCAACAAAGAACAAAGGCTCAGAGGTCATCACCTGGGCCCCCAGCCCCCACCCCGTTGCTAGAATGCTGCTGTCAGATCTGCTCCACAGGTTGTCATTCTGGCTTTCTCTGTTGAAGGTTTTTCCCCCTTTCATACTTTTTTATTTCATTTTAATTTTTATGTTTTCACTTATTGGGGGATTAATGTTTTACATTCCATAGTAAATACAATAGCTTGTACATGCATAACATTTCTCAGTTACATTTCTCAGTTTTACACATTACAATACAACCCCCACTAGGTCCTCTGTCATCCTTTTCCAGGACCTGTACTCTACCACTCACCCACCCCATAATCTTTTACTTTGGTGCAATACACAAACTCCAGTTTAGGTTGACTTTTTTTTTAATGTTCTGTTCTTAACCTAAAAAATGAGTTTATAGCTGGGATGAACCTTTTTCAGTATTATCATCATCAGTGATCTGATAGTGGCTGACAAGATGATAAGATTACAAGGGTATAGTTGCACATTACACCCACCACCAGAGTTATGTGACACCCTACCCCCACCACAAAATAACCATAGTTCTCACAAAGTTTTTTTTGTTTTGTTTTGTTTCTGGTGTTATTGCTGGGGCTTGGTGCCTCCACCAGTCCTAGAGGTTTTTGTGCCCCCCCCCTTTTTGTTGCCCTTGTTGTTTTATCATCCTTGTGGTTATTATTGTTGTTATTGACATCGTTGTTGCTGGATAGGAAAGAGAGAAATGGAGAGAGGAGGGGAAGACAGAGAGGAAGAGAGAAAGGTAGACACCTGCAGACCTGCTTCACCACTTGTCAAGCAGCCCCCTGTAGGTGAATACCATGGGGTTAAAACCAGGATGCTTACACTGGTCCTTGTGCTTCAGGTCATGTGTGCTGCCACCTGACCCACCTCACAAAGTCTTAGAGACAATTTGGTTCCTCTTACCACCCACCCCCTTCACCTGTCTTCTCCTTTCTTCATTCTCCTTCATTATTTATCATTTCTCCTCCTCTTTTCCCCCTCCCTTCCATCCCTTACCCCCTCCTTTGCTAAGTTTGTGTTTCAACCCTCTATATTCCACACATGAGCAAAACCAAATGGTAGCTGCCTTTCACTCCCTTATTTCACTCAGCATCATCACCTCCAATGGTCTTTTTTTAAATTACAAAGCAGTATTTGTCTCATCGCACTTGACACTTCTTTATCCAGTTGCCCCTCCATTCCCTTACCTGCCCCACCATCCTGCACTGTTGTTTTTCACACTCTTCACTGCTAGCTATGACTTCTCACACCTTAAACACAGTCATGTATACCTTGTTGTTGGTATGCATGAGACCCCTTATGTTTCATTTGGTTTAAATCCCCCCTGCTTAACACTATTCTATTTACATAACCACTTCATTCTATTTACATAACCACTGTTAACAAGTACCACCCTCCCTCCAGGGCATTTGTGGTTCAGTGATAGGATTCTCGCCTGCTCCACCCCCTCCTTGTCACACTCTGATTTTCGCCAGTCACTTTTCTCTCCACCCTCTCTATGTCACATCCTGTTTCCACACTACTTGGCAAGTATATATAAAGACAGCATTGTGAGTTGTACTGTACTGTACTTTGAGTTTAACTTAGCTCGTCTTAGTGCTGCGTCCTGCATGAATAAAGAGATACTGCCTACAGCTCAACCATGAGTCCCTGGTCGTCTGTTACCCGCCCGTGAAGCCAGCCTGGCGAAAACAACATAACCCGTCGAAAACAACACCTTGCCGAAGGCAAGAACTAGAACTTCATCAGTAATAGAAACAGCTGCTCCGGGGAGCTGGGCAGTAGTGCAGCAGTTTAAATGCACATGGCGCAAAACCCAAGGGCCAGAGTAAGGATCCTGATTCAAGCCCTAGCTCCCCACCTGCTGGAGGTAATTTCCTAAGTGTTGAATCAGGTCTCCAGGTGTCTATCTTTCTCTCCCACTCTCTGTATTCCCCTCCTCCCTCCATTTCTCTCTATCCTATGCAACAACATCAACAACAACAGCTATGCCAACAAAAACAACTACAACAAGCACAACAATAAGGGAAACAAAATGGGGAAAATAGCCTCCCGTGGATTCGTAATGCAGGCAGTAACTCTGGAGGAAAAAAAAAAGAAAGAAACAACTGTTCCATCCTGCTCCCCAGTCTGTCCCAACAGAGACTAGAGACTAGTTGGACTCTACTCGGGGTGCAGAACACACAGGCTTCAGTCCACAGCAAAGCTAGGGCACCCAGGCTATTTCCCTGCCAACAATCTGCTCTGCAAAAAACAGGAGAAAAGTTCAGTGGGAACAATGCCAAACTTATATGCCAGGTGGTACAAAGTTAACTATGAAGTTTGTTCCCTGGCATAAGTATACTGTGCAAGCCTGTATAAGTCTTTGAGGAAAGATACACTAAAGTGTTGGCTGTGATTGTTTGGGAACCATGTGACATCGTATGTGAAGGGGGAGGAAGAGTTCAGGGAATTATTTTGCTTATTTTTCTCTCTTATTTATGTTAGCGAGCATAAATCAAACCACCATCCACTGTAAGGAAGCAAAGATGTTTATTGACGAATTGCAATCCGGGCCGAGATGGTGACTGGTGTTAGTCTACCAAGCTCGACCCCGAACAGGGCTCAAACCATACAATTTATAGGAATTCAGACTACACTCAGGGAGGGGGAGCACATCACCTTATCAACCTACATCCAATAACAGGCTATAGCAAACACAAGATCCAATCATTTCAAACTTAGCAAAAGCATGATCCATTCAAAGCAAAGCGCGGGCTATTTTCAAATATAGTAAGATCACACAACCAATAGAATTCAACCAGGCAGGGTTGCCACATCCTCCTGCCATGGGCTATGACCACCCATCCGGTAGACAGCACACCACAAAGTCTGTGCAAAGGTCCTGATAAGGCTTGTCCCCATGCAGGGTCCTTCAAACAACTTACAAGACAATGGGTGGCCTTCACTGATTAGGTCCTGATAAGGCTTGTCCCCAGGCAGGGTCCTTCGAACAATGGGTGGCCTTCACTGATTAGGTCCTGCTTATTCAAGGGGGAAGGGGCAAGGAATTTTCCACCTCATACTACAAGCAACTCATACTAAAAGCACTTAACAAACAACTGCATAAAAAGGGAATTTCAAGGCTACTGCCTTTTACATTCCCCACTTGTCTTAGCCGAGAATCAAATCTTTGATTCATCTTCATCTTTTTTTCTTTTGGGTCAGTGGGATCAGCAACTGTCCTCTTCAAAGGAGTGTGATGAATCTAGTGGCACTTTCCGGCAACCTTTGCAGCAGTTGGTGTACTCAGGATCACAATATAAGGTCTTTCTCACTGGGTGTGCCTTGTGGAGCAGGCAGCAGGTGACAGGGTCCTTCCCAAAGGCTTGTAGCACAGCACTCTAATTGTCCTGCAATATAGTCTGGAGATCTGTAAGAACTTGGTAACAGTTGTGGGATAGATCAGAGACAAGAGCATCACAGATCATGACAGCAGCAGTCTGCCAAAAAACATTTCAAAGGGAGACAGTTTGTTTACAATGGGAGACAGTGTACTCTCAGAAGGGCCTGAGCCAGGAGTGATACCCATCCCCTGCCAGTTTCAAGGGTTAATTTAGTTAAAGTCTCCTTTAAGGTCTAATTTATCTCTCTACCTGCCCAGGGATATGGGGCTCGTTAGCATAATGAAATTTCCAATTTGTTCCCATTTCTCGGGCCACTAACTGAGACACAAAAACAGTGAATGTCTGCTTACCAGAACCAATGGTGAGAGGGAACTCTCCACCTGGGCACTGTTTTATCTAAAATTTTCTTGCTCACCATCTATGCCCCCTCAGACTTTATTGGTTAAACCTCTACCCAACTTGAAAATGTGTCTATAAATATCAGCAAGTACTTATACCCAAAAGTCTCTGATTTTACTTCTGTAAAATCTATTTAGTCTCTAGTCCTAATCTCTTGCCCATCTTATTTCTCCTTACTGTATCCAGGGTCCTTTGGAAGCAGGGAGCCTAGTAGAATCAATGTCAAGGCTGGCCCTGCTTGTTGTGTAGCTGCACAAGTGGCTTCATCTGCCCTCTAGTTTCTTTTCTGATGTCCGGAACAATGGGTCACGGCTGCTTCTTGCAGGGTCCATGCGGCCTCCAGTAGGTTCTTTTGCTGGATCATCTTCCCGGTGGGAGTCAGGAATCTTCTCTCCCCACATGCTCCATGCACACGCCATGTAGCAAAGGCATACCTCTTGGCAGTCATGCTTTTGTAGGGAGCCTCAGGATCCGTCTCCAACATCAGGGTGGCAGGGTTCAGGCTGGTGGCAGCACTGAATTTCACCCATGGCTGGTCTAGGAACAGAACTTGGTAGCAGGTTAGGTGGGCATTGGACTTGCCCCAGTGATGGCTTGTCTGCTTTCCTTACCAGCTGTGCCACAGGTGCTATTGTCCTCAGGCATTTTGTCCATCCAGCAGCCACAGGGTCCAATATTTGACAAATAGGCAATGGGTCTGTGCCATGGCCTAAGTTTTTGGGTCAGCACTCCCCGGCTTATGCCTTTAAGTTCATCCACCAGCAGTCTAAATGGCTTGTTGATAAAACAGCCTTTCTTCCAGTGTCCTTTTTCTTTGCAGTAACATCACTGATCTTTCTCTACCCTTAGCCCCTATTTTCTGACTTTCCTTTTCCCTCTGGGCACTGCCCCAACTTTCTCTTTCTTTCTTTCTTCCTTTCTTTCTTTCCAAAGTCTAATGTCAAAACATTTACCAACTTCTTAAAAACCCTCTGAGCAATCTCTCAGCTTTTCTTTAAAATCTTTCTGTCTTCTGTAACTTTTTTCTAACACCTGGGGCAGATTTGAGCAACAAAAGGCCCAGTTTAGTGTCATTCTATTTACCTTAGAGAAATTTGTGGGCCATTTTACTGCCTCTTGGAGACCCCCTAAGAGAACCTGGCAGTATGATTGAAGGGGTATCACTGCCGTACTCGTACATTTGTAACCAGTAAGACATACACAAAACCAGATTAAGAGCTTACCAAAACTGACAATCTAATGACCAGAATTTGCCTATACATCTCTATGTAATTTTAGAAGGTCTTTTTAACAAACAGATATACCAGTATAGTATATAAAGTCAATATCTAATGTGTTGACATAATAAAATGATCACCATTTTTTAGCATTATTTTAAACTGCTTGGACAATTTAAGCACAATATCAAAACAGTTTTTGTTAAGATCTTTACTCATCACAAAGCTATCATGAATAAGTGTAGATATAAAACTCTTAATAGATTTTACCCCTTAGAACTCTAATATGGCAACTTAAAGGGCTAAAATAAACCTCATAACTTAAATATTTAAAATAATAATTTTGTTAAATCAGGATTTGCCAAAACAAATCTATCAGACCAAAAATACCATTTGTCAAGAATAAATCTCTGACAGTGTCTTAAAACAAACCAGATAATTTTTAAAAGCAGAAAGATATAAAACCAGAGCAAAAGCCTCAGGCTAGAAAATCATTAATATAACCACTGTGTTATTTTTCACTCACCTAAGCCAGTTCTACTTCTTTAGTTGAGAAGGTATTTTAAAACGTTTACATGTCAATAACCTTCCTGCCATTTTTCACACAAGAGATAGAGACACATCTTCAGTGTGTGATACCTAACTTGAGAGACTCTGTTTGAATTTTAAAGAGCATACATTTAAAAGTTATTTTTTTAACCTCCTGTAGCAATTTCCATAACCAGGATCTCTAAACCAAATTCAGTTTAACTAAATTTTTCTTTAAACTTTAAACAAACTCTAATTACTTAGAGAGTTAACACATACTAGTGACTTCTCAAAGCATTTTCAATGTCAGACAAATGCCAAATTTGCTGTGGACCAATATCTATAAAATAGATAATTTGCATATCAATTTGGAGAAGATGAATTGTCACATTAAATACTCAAGACTTTAAATCTTTAGCTGTCTTAGCAAATGAATTTTTTACCCTTATATTACCACATAAGAACTGTATTGAAAACTCTTTTTTTTAAGAACTTTGATAAGAATGCAGCTTTAAAGTTACTTACACTTTTAACCTTAAGATTAACATTTTTAGGCCACAAAAACAAACCTAAAACACACATATAAACATGTAAGACATCTCATAGCCACCTTTTTATCATTTATATATCTGGGCTGATTGTTTAAGGGAAAAGAGCAGCTTTTAACCAGTACAGACACATCTTAGCAACATACCTGGTCAAACACAAATTTAGATCTGCACTCACACAATTTTTCAAGATGAAACATCTCACATTTATATACTAAGATTTTTCTTTTTATCCAATAGCTCCTAGGACAACCTTAACTAGCCCTAAAAAAACAAGGAAGAAGAAACAAATTCTTTCAGCTTCTCTCCACGAGGAGCCCAAGAGGACCAAGGACAGTTTTCAGACAGCTCCAGTCAGCTCCGGGGGCATGGGTAAAGCCACACACATGCTAGCACTATCACCCATCTGCACCCATGGGCCAGTCCCAGGTCACAGCCACACCGAGGCAGGGCGGGGTGTCGCCCCTGCACTAGAGCTGCTGCCTGGCCTGGCTCCAGGCCCCTGCTGTGACCAGCCAGCCTGACTCCTGTGAGGGCAGGGCGGGGTGGCACCCTCAGGGTCCTGCCTGGACTAGCCTGAGGACATGATTCTGCTACTCAGGCTTAAAAGAGAGACAAAGACAAGGCAAAATTCAGCTGGCAACTTCAGGCCGGAACCAAATCTGGTCCCGTCGCTCTGAGATGATTTCTTAATGTTGACCAAAAAGACACAGGGACACAAAAAAGCACAGAAACACATCTTACATTGAAGGTGAGCCTCTCTGAGGAACAAAAAGTCATGAGTTTATATTTATGCACTCCTACCCCCAAACTATGAGTAACCAGGTCCAGTGGGGTAGATGCCGCCTGGCCCATTCCTGCAAAGTGAAAGTAAGTGAACACGAAACACAGACTGACAAACAGACAAGACACACACAGACAGACAAGCGCGCTTAACAAATGTCCAGACAATATCTAACACCCCAGATTTCACGGGTTCTTTTTATACTTTTTCTTACAGCCAGCTGGCACACCATTTTCTCATTCTCACACACTTTTTCCCTATCAACCCAAAGGGTGTCCACTTGGGACCTTCTTCCCTTTTTAGGTTGCAAGTAGTTTTTATTAATGGAGACTCCAGTTTTTCTAAAATTTTTTAACCTTTAACCTCCTGTGGTACCGTAACACAAAATAAGGGAAGGAGACAAACAAAAAGACAAACCGCAAATGCTGCGAGACCAACAAGGCAGATTGTAAGTGGGGAAAAGGAACTGACATCTGACGGATGTCAGGCACACAACGATGCTCGCCTGGCCGGGCCCCTCGCGGGACCTTAAGGGGTCTTAGCTTAGGGGTGACCGTATGATCCCCGGTCTAGGTCTCAACTACATTGAGAACCCCCACTTAGCTGAAACGACCCCACGGACACGCAGGTTAGAGCCCACTCAAGCCCCGTAGCTTTTCAGGCCGTGAGGCACATAACATTCACACACACGCAGCAGACCATCCATTCAGTCAAGATTGGGCAATTACCATTCCAGCCACCGCTACTAAGGAATATTGCCAGTTAGGCCTTCGGGAATCACCAGAGAGTAGCTCTGGCCAGACCCCCTCAGCTGCACTATCAAGCTCAGCCTTTTCGCGAATTGCCAAAGGGTGAGAGAAAGAAAAAGGACAGACAGAGAGTGGCCACACAAGACAAATCGCGGTCAGGGAGTGAACTATCTCTCAAGTCCTATTACCACCCTGCCTAACCGGGGCTGTCGGATCTTCTTCCAGATCCCTAGGGTGTCGATCCTCTTTCAGATTCGTCACCAGTCTGACCTGCCCCAACGGCCTGGAAGTCGTCACTTCTCAGCACCGCGGTCTGGGATTACACCGCGGCGTCCCGCAATCCACAGACCCTCAGGCCCCGCGGGGACGTGCACCAAAAATCAGGCCTGATCTACCAGTCCTCCGGAGGCACAAAACTGAAAACAAAACGGTACCGCACAAAATTTAGGCCTAACTTACCGGCGCCGGGCAGGGCTTCCAAGGCCTCTGAGGGTCCGGACCCGGGATGGGGTGTCCTCAGGAATTCCCATCTGAGGGATCTCGCTGGAGCCTCCAAATGTTAGCGAGCATAAATCAAACCACCATCCACTGTAAGGAAGCAAAGATGTTTATTGACGAATTGCAATCCGGGCCGAGATGGTGACTGGTGTTAGTCTACCAAGCTCGACCCCGAACAGGGCTCAAACCATACAATTTATAGGAATTCAGACTACACTCAGGGAGGGGGAGCACATCACCTTATCAACCTACATCCAATAACAGGCTATAGCAAACACAAGATCCAATCATTTCAAACTTAGCAAAAGCATGATCCATTCAAAGCAAAGCGCGGGCTATTTTCAAATATAGTAAGATCACACAACCAATAGAATTCAACCAGGCAGGGTTGCCACATCCTCCTGCCATGGGCTATGACCACCCATCCGGTAGACAGCACACCACAAAGTCTGTGCAAAGGTCCTGATAAGGCTTGTCCCCATGCAGGGTCCTTCAAACAACTTACAAGACAATGGGTGGCCTTCACTGATTAGGTCCTGATAAGGCTTGTCCCCAGGCAGGGTCCTTCGAACAATGGGTGGCCTTCACTGATTAGGTCCTGCTTATTCAAGGGGGAAGGGGCAAGGAATTTTCCACCTCATACTACAAGCAACTCATACTAAAAGCACTTAACAAACAACTGCATAAAAAGGGAATTTCAAGGCTACTGCCTTTTACAATTTACTGATCACCAAGAGTATGGGTTACTTTTCAAGTAGTCCAAGAGTTGGTCAAGGTAAGAAACACACAGAGTAAAGTGCAGGGAGAGTATAGGGATTTAAGCAAACAGACAGAAATGAACTGGGTCAGAGTTTTCTAAGCTGCCTCAATGCACATATGCTTTTCTGCAAGCTCTGACTTGCATTGCAAAACCCACATGACAGTCACTTTTTCATTCAGATCCCTCAGCAGCCACACAAACCAAAGACTCACACTCTGAATAAAGACAGTCTGGGGATGTATCTGAAAGAGAAGACATTTACAATGCGCTCACTTTTGTAATATTCAAAACCTGCCAGAAAGTTAACCCATGTCTACTGAGCATATATTAGCTTTTACCAGGCACTTGGCTGGTTGCTAAGATACAAGAGGCAAGATGGTGAGGCAGAGACAAAACCCTCCATGCAAGAGGTAGACAATTCATTTATTCCCCACTTGACACATATTTATTGAAGAAAAAATAATATAGTGAAGGAAAAAACGGGAGCACTTAATATCTCAAGGAGTGGTGGGTAAAGCAGGGGAGCACAGGGCCTGCAAACATGAGGTCCTGAGGTCAATTACTCAGAACAGTGATCTTTCTCTCTCATTAATAAATAAATCTTTTAAAAAAAGTTGAGGAATGTGGGAGAAAGGCATTGGCACATACAGTAGAATGCACACATTAATATGCACAAGAACCCAAGTTCAAGCCCCAGTCCTTACCTGCAGGAGAATGTAAAACTTTTTTAAAAAAAACTCTTGGGTGGGGCAAATAGCATAATTGTTATGCAAACAGACTCTCAAGAGAGAGGCTCCAAAGTCCCAGGTTCATTCTCCACACCACCATAAACCAGAGCTGAGCAGTGCTCTGGTGAAATATATATATATATATAAAAAAATTCTCTTCAATATTAGCTATTTTAACTTAAATTTCTTGTCATTCTTTCCTGTTAAAATATTTCCAGGATCAATAAATATATTTTCTGTAGCATGTATTTATTAATGAACATCAAATAATATAACTTTATGAACTTCTGCATTATATTAATCCTTGCATATTAAATCAGTGTATATAGTACACAGAAAATACATTTAATTATCATATATGGCATAGAACTTGCTTTCAAACCACTCATTAGGAAGTAACTCTTATAACTACCCTTTAGTTTGGTTTTCTTCATGGTCTGGTCTTCTTCTTCTTCTAGCGTTTGCCCTTCTTTCGAAGCCAGTCAACAGCGTCAGGTTGCGCCTGATGTAAAGTTTCGAGACCTCCTTTGAATCTGGAGAGGTGGCAGTTGTTGACTATGTGGGTCATAGTCTGTCTGGAGCCGCAGGGGCAGTTCGGGTCTCTGGCTCCCCAGCGATGGAACATAGCGGCGCACCGGCCATGGCCTGTTCAATAGCAATTAAGGAGGGCCCAATCATAACGTGCTAGGTCAAAGCCGGGTTGACGCTTGCAGGGGTCTGTGATGAGGTGTTTGGTATTTACCTCAGCTGACTGCCAACTCTGTTTCCAAGAGTCTGGAACAGAGAAGTTCAGTGTAGGTGGAGGGGACCAGATTGGGTGACCAGACTTCAAGCTTTGGACAGGGTGGGTGAAGATATCCACGTATATTGGCAGGTCTGGTCGAGCGAAGACGTGGGAAATGAACTTAGATGATGGCACATCCCGACGAATATCTGTTGGGGCAATGTTGCTAAGAACTGGCAGCCATGGAACTGGGGTGGAACGGATGGTTCCAGAAATTAACCTCATGGAGGAATATAATCTGGAATCAACCAAGTGGACATGGGGGCTACAGAAGCATACTGGGGCACAGTATTCTGCAGTGGAATAGCATAATGCCAGAGATGATGATCGTAGTGTGAAAGCGCTCGTGCCCCATGAGGAGCTGGCCAGTCTTGCAATGATGTTATTCCTTGCGCCCACCTTTGTTGCAGTTTTTATGAGATGTTCGTGAAATGACAGAGTGCGATCGAGAGTAATGCCAAGATAGACTGGCTGGGCTTCATGACGGATTCTCGTATCGGCAAGCTGCACATTAAGCTCACGCGAGGCCGAGGCATGGTGTAAATGGAAAACAGATGATACCGTTTTTGCAGTGCTAGGATTAGTCGCCATTTTTTACAGTAATCAGATATCAGAGAAATGTCTTTCATGAGTGTTTCCTCGAGGATGTCAAACTTGGATTCCTGAGTTGCACAGCAGATGTCATTGGCGTAGATGAACTTCCTTGAAGAAGTTTCTGGGAGGTCATTGATGTAAATATTAAATAGCGTAGGAGCCAGAACAGAGCCCTGGGGGAGGCCACTTGAGACAAGTCTCCATCTGCTAGACTTGTCACCCAGATGCACCCGGAATCTTCTGTTTTGGAGAAGAAACGATATAGTGTTGGCCACCCATGGAGGCAGGCATCTTGAGATCTTGACTAGGAGACCACGGTGCCAGACCGTGTCATAGGCTGCTGTGAGATCAACAAAGACAGCCCCCGTCTTTAACTTCTTCTAGAATCCAATTTCAATGTAAGTTGAGAGGGCCAGGGCTTGTTGGCAGGTAGATCTTCTGGGCGGAAACCAGCTTGGGCGGGTGATAGGAATTTCTCTGTAAGAGGAGAAATACGTGACAGAAGCAGCCTCTCAAGGAGTTTGTAACACACGGAGAGGAGAGAAATTGGTCTATAGCTGGCGGTCAGTGTTGGGTCTTTCTTTGGTTTCAAAACTGCTATTATCTTGGTACGACGCCAAATTTTGGGCATAGATTCGGATTCCAAGATGTGGGACAGGAATGTAGTGAGCCACTTCTTTGCCGCGGGGCCCAAGTTAAGAATGAGTTCTGGGGTTATGTTATCATAGCCAGCAGCTGTTCCCGGTTTAACCCTCTTCAAAGCATCTTCCAGTTCAGACAGTGTAAAGGGAGAGAGTTTTGGACATAGACAAGACAACCGGAAGTGGGATGACCACTCATGGGAAATTTCTCTTTTCCAGACTGGGTCGATCTTAGCACGTCCAACTTGAGTTAGGTGACTGGCCACTGAGTTTGGAGATACGGGAGGATGGGAGACTGGAGGGGGTTGGCTACCGGCACCCAGTCTGTGAAGAAGCTTCCAGGCCTTCCATGAGTTGTTGCCAGCGGGCTTGGCGTGCTGCATCCAGGGAGGCAATGAGATGGTCAGCCACATCTGGGTCACCCGACTCATCATACTGCTTTAGTAGTTGCTCGCATTCAGCATCAAGACAAGGTGTATAGTTAGCACGTCTCCCACGAGGAATAGCTTGGGAAGCTGCTTTGAAGATGGCTTGGTGGAAGCGCCTGTAGGAATCTTCAGAGGGGATAGAGTTAATTGGAATTGCAGGAATAGATTTGTTGGTAAGATCACTGAACAGACGCCAGTTTGCTTTCCGAAAGTTCCATCTTAGTTTCTCCGAGCACAGTGGGAGCTGGAGACCAATGTGGATGATAGCTGGATAGTGATGACTGTGAAAGAAGATGTTGAGAACGAACGTGTCTCGTAGAGGGAAAGGCTTGGCCGTTGACTGTGCTAATCCAGCACAGGTCGGGTGACGCATCTTTATTCCATCTAGCACTGTGAAAAGAGTCTTTATTCCATCTAGCACTGGCTGTTTGGGATCGTATAATAGGGAGAGGTCATTTGCTGAAGACCAGTCGGCTAAGATAGAGCCGTCAGCACGAGTGGAGGAATATCCCCAGTCTTGGTGATGACTATTAAAGTCTCCAACGTAAATGGCTGGGTGATTCGGGCTAGGCAGGACCTCATTATCCCATGAGGCACTGGGAGGCTTATATACATTGACGAGCTGAATAGTTCCAATAGTAATGGAGTCATAGAAGGTCGAAGAGGCCTTATGGTAAACGTCCGCAAGACACGATTTGGCGTAGATGGCTCGGCCGTGTTTACGATGGAGATTATAGCATATTAAATCAAATCCACTGATGGTGAATCAAGCAGCTTCATCAACTGCTATATGTGTTTCTTGTAGGCAAATAACATCTGCCTGATGCTGTATCACCAATTGACCAATAAGAACGCGTTCGGCAAAGGACAGCCCCTCAACATTAAGTTGGAGGACTCGAAGAGCAGGACCAACAGCTTGAAAGTTGTCAAGAACTACTTGTTGCTGGCTTTGAAAGTGACTGGGATCCATGTGGATTCAGTCGGCTAGGAAGGATCGTCAGTTTCCCCAATGAATGGGTACTCACGGGATGCACCATGGGAAGGTCGATCCAATGCATCCCATCTGGTGTTCTAGTAAAGATCTATTCTAAGCATAATGCTTATGCAAAGAGACTCTCATGCCTGATGCTTTGAAGTCCCAGGTTCAGTCCCCCATACCACCATAAACTAGAGCTGAGCAGGGCTCGGTTAAATGAATATGTGAAGAAAACAACAACAACAAAAAAAAAAAGCAAAAAGATCTCTTCTAAATTTGTTTCAACTGCATTTGTTTCAGCTGATCAGGTGATAAGAATATATATGTTGAGAAACATCTTTGGTGCATTGGTATTCCTTTCTCACTCTCTCAAGTCATTGAATATTTTAAATAGATAACATCTTAGAGATGAGTTATCAAGACTAAATCAATGGTAGTATATTTATAGGACTTCAGAATGAGACATACCTTTCAAAACCCAGAAATTTCTTGCTTTGTTTTACCTAGTAAATAAAGTACAACATTGTCAATAAAAACAGTATGTTCTGAATCACTTTGTAAAACAATAACAGTAAGAACAAAAACGCCACCACCAACAAGCAATGGATTTAAGCAACCTGTATTTTGAGTTTCCAAAAATGTTATGACTTTCTATATTAAAATACAATGATATATATTCTTTATTCTAAACTACTAACTCTATTAGGGATGAAATCTCTTCTGTCTTCATTAAGAGTAAATGCAAATTATAAGAACATGATTTACATTTAATGACAGCAGAAATTGAGAGGGGAGACTGAGTTAGAAAGGAGAGACAGAGAGACAACTGCTGCCATGCTTCGCCACTCGTGAAGCATTCCCCCTGCAGGGGGGAACAGGGGCTTGAACCCAGGTCCTTTTGCACTATACTGTGTGTTGTTATCTAGGTGCACCACCTAGCCCTAAGATTCACACTTGTTGCTTAATTGGTAGGACAATAGTCACCAATCAAGAGGAGATAAGTGGCTATGTGTATGTGCTCAAATAAAATCCCGTGTGTGTGTGTGTGTGTGTGTGTGTGTGTGTGTGTGTGCGTTTTTTTTAAATAGAGGCATAGAGAGAGAGAGAGACAAATAGACAGACACACCACAGCACCAAATCTTAATTCAAATCATTGAGGGCCAGGCTTGAATATGGGTGCACACGTGGCAAAGCAGCACATTACCCATTAGCTATTTTTGAAAAATCAATAACTAAATAAAAATGACTTGTTTTATTGGGTAGAGCTAGAGAGGTTTACAGACAGAGACACCCACAGCCCTGCATCACCACCCATGGAAGTTTTCCTCCTGCAGTTGGGAACTGGAGGCCGTGGCTCGATTCCCCACAACATACAGCAGAAGGCCAGCTCCTTTGGGCTGGCGTCGGGGGGCTCCTGCAGGATGGTGTCGGGGGGCTCCTGCAGGCGGGTGGGGGGGGCTCCTGTGGGTTGGCGTCAGCCTCCTGCGGGCTGTGGGGCTGCGGGCGTGGTATGTGGGGTTGTCTGGGTGCGGCCAGCTGGCTGGCTGGCTGCTCCACCAAGTGGAAATGGCAGCTCCACGCCTCGCCCCCCGCCTGCTGGCTTCTCCCGACTCTGCTGGCTGTTCTGAGTGCGCCTGAGGAAGTGGAAACCACAGAGTGGTCCAGAGATAAATGTTCCAGAAACAGCAAAACAGCCTTGTGAAGAAAGGGCAGAGGCGTTTGGAGATCTCTTGACAAGCAGAGGAGAAGGCCATAGTACATAGGTAGTCAAAATCTTCACTTATCTGGGAGTTGCGCAGGTCCGGTCCCATGGTGTAGGCGCCATATGTTGTTTTCGACAGGCTGGCTTCAGCAGGCTGGGCTAGCTTCACGGGCGGGTAACAGAGACGACCAGAGACACACGGCTGGGCCTGGAAGCTGTATTTCTTTATTTAAGATCAGCGATTTATAAACTAAACCAAACTAATCACCAAACAGAACTCTCCTGCCTCCTTCTCATGCGGTGGCACCAATTACCACTCAACTCTGGAACTCTGTTGGGGTTTCTTCCTAGGGCGGGGACAAGCGGCCCCACCAAAACTAGCAAGACTAAACCACAATCAACTAGAGATGGGGGGAGGGGGACCGAAGCAATACCAACACTGGAGTGCTTGAATTCCTGTACATTTTAATGCACATACTTGGGCAGGTGCATCACCACTTGGACCCTCAACTTTACTACTTCACCACCCACCTTCCTACTTTTAAAAAAACAATTACTGGGGTAGGGATGGGTGGTAGCACAGCGGGTTAGGCACACATGGTGTGAAGCACAAGGACCAGCATTAAGGATCCCAGTTCAAGTCCCTGGTTCCCCACCTGAAGGATGGGGTTGTTTCACATGTGGTGAAGCAGGTATGCAGGTGTCTCTCTCTCCCTTTCTTCCCCTCCTCTCTGATTTCTCTTATCCTATCCAACAATAATAACAGCAATAACAATAAGGGCAACAAAATGGGAAAATTGGAAAAATGGCTCCCAGGAGCAGTGGATTCACAGTGCAGGCACCGAGCCTCAGTGATAACCATGGAGGCAAAAAAAAAACAAAAAAAACTTACTTATTAACATGAGAGAGAAGGGGAAATAATCAGAGCGTCACTCTGGCACAAGTGATGCTGGACACTGAACCCAGAATCTCATGCTTTGGAGTCGAGTATTCTAGCCATTGCCCAACTTCAGGGCCATAAAAATTTATTTTCAGAAAAGGAAGAAAGAGACAGAACTAGAGTTCTGGCACTTTAAAGTTAGGAATCAAACTTCTTTATTTTTTACTTTATATTTTATTTGTTATTGATTGTATAAAGACAGAGAATATAGAGAGGGAAGGGAGGAGGGAGAGAGAGAAAGAAGAGAGACCCGAGATACTGCTTTACTACCCCTCAAGCTTCCCTGCTGCATGTGTGGATGGGGGGCTTGAACTGGAGTCCTAGCACATGGTAACATGCATACTGAACCAGGTGCTCCACCGCCCAGCCCCCCAGGAAGCAGACTTCTTAAGTCCAGAGTTAGAGCACAGTGCCACATTGTGAGCTGTGAAGCCCCCTTAAATGAGTCTTGTTCGGCTCTCCTGAGACTTGAATTGATACACATATTCAGTGTATCAGCTGCAAGCTAAGTGAAGGAGCTTCTGAAAGGTGGGAAGATGGTGTGCCAGGAAGATGTGAAGGGAAATTACATCTAGCTGAGATGACCCACCGGAATGCTAAGTCAGTCACTTCAGACTTCATTTAAAAGGTGTAGTGATTCCTGATAGTCCTGGGATAAGAGGATGGCCTTAACACTCACAGACAATTTCTTCAATTGTTTAGCATAGCACTAAAATAGACTTTGCATTTCATGGCATGGCACAAATATATGACAGGGACAGCCAGAGGAATTTCTGAGATAAAGTGGCATGAAACACCTGAAAGATTAAGTATTCTTTTTTTTTCATTCTTTTTTTTTATTTCAGAAAGGATTAATTAACAAAACCATAGGATAGGAGGGGTACAACTCCACACAATTCCCACCACCCAATCTCCATATCCCTCTCCCTCCTCTGATAGCTTTCCCATTGTCTATCCCTCTGGGAGCATGGACCATTGTGTGTTGCAGAAGGTAGAAAATCTGGCTTCTGTAATTGCTTCCCCATTGAACATGCGCGTTGACTGGTTGGTTCATACTCCCAGTCTGCCTCTCTCTTTCCCTAGTACGGTGTGACTCCGGGGAAGCTGAGCTCCGGGACACATTGGTGGGGTCTTCAATCCAGGGAAGCCTGGTCAACATCCTGATGGCATCTGGAACCTGGTGACTGAAAAGAGAGTTAACAAATGAAGCCAAACAAATTGTTGAGCAATCATGGACCCAAAGCTTGGATTAGTGGAGAGGAAGTGTTAGGGAGGTACTCACTGCAAACTCTAATGTACTTCTGCTTTCAGTTATATATTTTGCAGTAGTTTATGTATATGTGTGAACATATGGTCTCCCTCACAGAAACTGGTGCAATATTATTTGATATGGATTGGGAGAGGCATACGGGAAAGTGGGCCCTATCCAAGGGTTCCAGGACTGGGGGAAGTAGGGGCTCTATAGTGGAGATGTGAGGTTCCTGCTGTCTCAGGGTTCACAAAGACAATCGATAGTTAATGTTATCATCACATTATTTGGTAATTGGGTTAACTTTGAAAAGTCCTTTTGTTATGGTTTGCTGTAGAGTACCCAGTATCTTGTATATAGCTGTGCTATTAGATGCTTCTGATCTACTTGGTCTCGGCTTTTGAGAGAGTTCGCATATCAAATACACAGCCTATGTATTAAAAGGATTCAGGTTGTGTTTTGAAAAACTTTGAGACATACAATTGATTTCCCCCTCTCATATTAATTAACTAGTGATTTATATGTCTACATTTTGCTAGGAGTGTACATAAACACCATTCCCACCACCAAAAGACTGTGACCCATCCCTCCCACCCACTGGCCTGGGAAGCTGCATGTCTACCCCTCAGCACAAGGTTTTTACTTTGGTGCCCTACTTACAATTTGATCAGGTCCTGCTTTTAGTTTCCCTTTCAGATCTTCTTACTCAACTTCTGTTGATGAATGGGATCATCCCATACTCATCTTTATCTTTCTGACTTAGCTCACTTAACATAATTCCTTCTAGCTCTGTCCAAGATGGGTCAGAGAAGGTGGGTTCATTGTTCTTGATAGCTGCATAGTATTCCATTGTGTATATATACCACAGCTTTCTCAGCCACTCATCTGGTGTTGGGCACCTGGGTTGCTTCCAGGTTTTAGCTATTATGAATTGTGCTGCTATGAGCATAGGAGTACACACCTCTTTTTGGTTGGGTGTTATGGAGTCCTTGGGGTATAACCCCAGCAGAGGAATTACTGGATCATATGGAAGATCCATGTCTAGCCTTCTGAGAGTTTTCCAGACTGCTCTCCACAGAGGCTGTACCAATATACATTCCCACCAGCAATGTAAAAGGGTTTCTCTGTCCCCACAACCTCTCCAGCATTTGTTGCTGCTGTCCTTTTTGATGTATGCCATTCTTACAGGAGTGAGGTGGTATCTTAGTGTTTTCTTAATTTGCATTTCTCTGACAATCAATGACCTAGAGCAGTTTTTCATATGTTTGTTAGCCTTTTGGATCTCCTCTGTAGTGAATGTTTTGTTCATATCATCTGCCCATTTTTGGATGGGGTCATTTGATTTTTTGGTGCTAAGTTTGCTGAGCTCTTTGTATATTTTGGTGATTAGTTTCTTGTCTGATGTATGGCATGTGAAGATCTTCTCCCATTCTGTGAGGGGTCTCTTTGTTTGTGTGATAGTTTCTTTGGATGTGCAGAAGCTTTTCAATTTGATGTAGTCCCATTGGTTTGTTTCTGCTTTAGTCTTCCTTGCAATTGGGTTTGATTCATCAAAGATGTCCTTGAGGTGTAGGTGGGAAACTGTTTTACCAATGTTTTCCTCTAAGCATTTGATTGTTTCTGGTCTGACATCTAGGTCTTTGATCCATTTGGAGTTGATTTTTGTTTCTGGTGAGATAAAGTGGTTCAATTTCATTCTTCTGCATGTTACAACCCAGTTTTCCCAGCACCATTAACTGAAGAGAGCCTCCTTTTTCCATTTAATCCTTTGGGCCCTCTTATCAAAGATTAGATGTCCATAGGTGTGGGGATTTATTTCTGGGCTTTCAATTCTGTTCCACTGGTTTGTGTGCCTATTTTTGTTCCAGTACCATGCTTTTTTGATGATGATGGCTTTATAATATAATTTAAGGTTTGGGAGTGTGATGCCTCCATTTCTGTTTATTTTCCTCAAGATGGTTTTGGCAATTCTAGGTGTTTTTAGGTTCCAGATAAATGAGTGTAGTGTTTGTTCTATTCTCTTCAAGATGCCTTTGTGGAAATTTGATGGGTATTGTAAGGATTAAGTATTCTAAGTATTGCTATGGTGACAACTGATTGTGGCTTTTTGTTTTTCCTTTTTGTCATCAGGGTTAGCACCAAGGCTCAGTGCCTGCAAGTCTCCACCATTTCCAGAGTCCATTCTTTTTATTATTATTATTTTAAATTTTTCTTTATTTATTTTATAGAGACAGTCAGAAATCACAAGCGAAGGGGGAAATAGAGAAGAAAAGAGAAAAAAATACCTGCAGCACTATTTCACTACTTGCAAAGCTTTCTCTGTGCAGATGGGGACAAAGGGCTCCAACCTGGGTCCTTGTAGGTTGTAACATGTGCACTCAACCAGGTGAATCACCCCCTGGCCCCAGAGACCTATATTTTTTTTCTTTGGTTAGATAAAGTCTGGGGGTGGGGGGAGAAACAGAAAAGGGAAGACACTACAGCACTGTCCACCACTGATGAAGCTTCCCTGGGTCCTCTAGATGCTCCCATGTGGGACCTAGGACTTGAATGTGAGTCCTCCTGCATGGTAATGTGTGCACTCAGAGGAACCCACCTGCCAGCCCCTTATTAGCTTTTGGTGGATAAAACACAAGGATGTGATTCAAGTAAAGAAGGGTCAGTTATATAATGTGACCAATGAGGGTGCTGTGAGATGAAGATTTGGTTAGGGTTTGGGCTCTGGAGCTGTGGCATCCATAGACACTAATTAGTGTTTGAAAATTTAGATGTCATCAGCCTTACAGGGTAGTTAGGCCATGGGTTGTGAAAACCTGAGGCAGCTACAAACCTGGCATGCTAAGATGCTGTACTTCTTGTGGGGAGGCCTCTTCTTGGGCACAGACTCCCGGCTTACCTGCCCTGCTGTACACCAGATGCTGGGGCCTAGGAGAATGTTCGGTGGCAGCAGGAGTGAGCCTACAGGACTAACTCAGTGTCCGGTGCTAGTGCAGTGACAAGAGATGACCCAGGGACTTGTGTCTGATAACAATCCATTTATTGAACAGCACATCAGGGATTATAAGGGGTCATAGGAGGAAGTAAGTTATCCATTCCATATATGGTTTGGGAGAACAGGGGCAAAGAGAGGTAATGGGTTGGGAAAAGAGCAGAGCATTTCTATCAAATGTTGAGCAAGGGGTTTAATTGATCAAAGGAACGAGGAAAGTAAGGTTATCAATAACTAACATACAGAAAGGGTCTGAAGGGCAGAGAGAAGATAGATCATGTAAAATTAAAGGGACTGGAAGGGGTGGATGAGTAAGGAAAATGCTCCTAGTTATTGTTTGACGGAGCCGAACAATAATATATGGGTCATATGTGATCAAGGAAGATGAACTTCCATTTACTTCTGAGTAAGTAAACCATCTGGTTTGGGAACAAGGAAATTGACTGCATTCAGAGTCTTTGTGACGCAGAGAGACTGACAGAGGGGACATTTCCTGGTGGTTGTTTTCCTCCATGCTCAATCTCAGGTAGAGAGAGACTAATAGGAAGGTCGTGCCATGCAGGCCCCCGTTTTTCAATGGGAGGTCCCACACCATGCTCAGCCATATCCTTACAATTTCCCTACACTAAGATATATACATTTACTCCTACACTGGATCATCAGGTAATTTCATTTTTATTAAAGGATCCTCCAGTCTTCCAAAGGAACTGCAGAGTTTACATTCCCACAAGCAATATAATAAAGTCCCGTTGTCTCCACAACTTTACCCACATTTGTCATCTCCTGTTTTGTTGATGTAGGTCATTCTCCAGGTTTAATGTGGAATCTCAGTGTAGATTTTAGTTTGTGTGTGATCAATACTGGGTCACAAGAAATTATAGGACATAGTTCTACACCACACCTACCACCAAAGTTCTGTGTTTCAATCTCAACTCTGCTCACACAGTATGGGTTTTTACCTTTTCTTTTCTTTTCTTTTCTTTTCTTTTCTCTTATTCATGAGTATCAGTTCTCTGGATTCCACAGGAGTGAAACTATCTGGTAGTTTTCTTTCATCTCTTTATTTATTGCTGAATTATAAGGTAATGGAATTTCAGTGGTAAGGTAAGTGGAATCTCAGTGTAGTTTCAATTTGCACTTCTCTAATGTTAAGTATTTCTTCAGGTGTCTGTGCGCCATGTGAACCTCTTCTTTCAACAACTGTTCAGTTATTTGGCCACATTTTTGTGTTTGTTTTTTTCCTCCAGAGTTATTGCTGTGGCTCAGTGCCTGCACCATGAATCCACTGCTCCTATAGGTTATTTTTTCCCCTTTTGTTGCCCTTGTTGTTTTATCATTGTTGGGGTTATTGTTGTTGTTATTGATGTTGTTGTTGTTGGATAGAACAAGGAGAAATGGCTAAAGGAGGGGAATCCAGAGATGGGGAGGGAAAGATAGACACCTGCATACCTGCATCACCTCCTGTGAAGCGACTCCCCTGCAGGTGAGGAGCTAGGGGCTCGAACTGGGATCTGTGAGCCCTGCCAAGTGCGCTTAACCCACTGTGCCATCGCCCGGTCCCCTTGGCCACAATTTAAAAAAAAGTCTTATTAGAGATTTAATCACGATTAACAAAACTACCAAATAATAGGGCAACAACACCATACTTGCCACCACCAGAGTTCCAAATCCCATACCCTCTGTTTGAAGATTGCCTATTCTTTATCCCTCTGGGAGTATGGACCAAAATTCTTTACAAGCTACAAAAAAGGGAAGGTCTGGCTTCTGCAATTGCTTCTCCTCTGAAAATGGTCATAAGCAGGTCGATCTATAACCCCAGGCTGTTCCTATCTTTACCTAATGGGGTAAGGCTCTGGGGAGGTGAGGTTCCAGGACACATTAGTGATTCTGTCTGCCCATGGAAATCAGCATGGCATCATGGTAGCATCTGCAACGTGGGGGGGAAAGGCAGTAAGATATAAAGTGGGACAAATTGTTTAATGAACAGGAACGTAAAAGTAAGAAGAGAACAGATAGCAGTCCGGGAGATGAAGCAGAGATAAAACTTTGCACACTCAAGCATGGGATCCCGAGTTCTATCCCCAGCAGCACATGTGCCAGAATGATGTCTGGTTCTTTCTCTCTCTTCCTTTCTCATAAATAAATAAAATCCTTTCAAAAAAAAAACAATAGAACTGATAAAACTAGGTGTCCTCATATGGAAAGAAACTAGGAAAGTCTATTTTAGGTTGTATCCAAGGGTTGGGACATATTTTTATTGCTGTTTTGTTCCCCTTGTAATTTGTACCAGTTCCCTATAGATATTTAGTATCAGTCACTTCTACAAGTAGGAAGTGCAAATATCTTCTCCTAGTTACTGTGTCACCTGGTTATCCTTGGATAGCTTTTTCTTTTTCTTTTCTTTTTTCTTTTTTTTTTTTTTTTTACAATGGGAGGTACATACTTCAGGGGGAGATGTCATAATCAGTGGCTGTGGTAGTCATGCAGGTAAGAGTTGAGATGAACCAGAATAAGGCAGTAGCAGTGATGGTACAGAAGAGACTGAGGTATTTTGAGGCATAATCTAAACAGACTAGCCCCTGTCACAGGTGAGGAGGAATTAGGAGACAACTTGGAGGCATTTCTATTTTAGAGAATGGTGATAGTTGGTGGTAAAAAAAAGACTGACCAATTTATTTTGGAGGAAAGGTGTAGGGGGGTTCAATGCTTAACTTAATAGAGACAAAAAGCCTAGTTGGCTGAGATTTTGAACTGGCCACCCTAATGATATGTAAGGATCTGTCTGTCTTGTCTTTATTTTTTTAATTTATTTCTTTATTGGGGAATTAATGTTTTACATTCAACAGTAAATACAATAGTTTGTACATGCCCAGTTTCCCATTTAACAATACAACCCACACTATATCATTTATCATCCTTCATGGACCTATATTCTCCCCACCTACCCACTCCAGAGTCTTTTACTTTGGTGCGTTATACCAATTAGATTTCAGGTTCTACTTGTGTTTTCATTTCTGATCTTGTTTTTCAACTACTGCCTGAGAGTGAGATCATCCCATATTCATCCTTCTGTTTCTGACTTATTTCACATAAGATGAATTTTTCAAGGTCCATCCAAGATCGGCTGAAAATGGTGAAGTCACCATTTTTTTTACATCTGAGAAGTATTCCATTGTGTATATAGATCACAACTTACTCAGCCACTCATCTGTTGTTGGACACCTGGGTTGCTTCCAGGTTTTGGCTATTACAATTGTGCTGCCAAGAACATATGTGTACACAGATCTTTTTGGATGGATGTGTTGGGTTCCTTAGGATATATCCCCAGGAGAGGAATTGCAGGGTCATAGGGTAGGTCCATTTTTAGCCTTCTGAGAGTTCCCATAGAGGTTGGACCAACTGACATTCTCACCAGCAGTGTAGGATGGTTCCTTTGACCCCACACCCTCTCCAGCATTTGCTGCTGTTACCTTTTCTGATGTATGTCATTCTCACAGGAGGGAAGTGGTATCTTGTTGTTATCTTTATTTGCATTTCTCTGACAATCAGAGACTTGGAGCATTTTTTCATGTGCTTCTTGGCCTTTTGTATCTCTTCTGTGGTGAATATTCTGTCCAAGTTCTCCCCCCATTTTTGGATGGGGTTATTTGTTGTCTTGTTGTTGAGTTGGGCAAGCTCTTTATATATGTTGGTTATTAAGCTCTTATCTGATGTATGGCGTGTAAAGATCTTCCCCATTCTGTGAGGGGTCTCTTGGTTTGTGTAGTGGTTTCTTTTGCTATGAAGAAGCTTTTTAATTTGATGTAGTTCCATAGGTTTATAATTGCCTTAGTCTTCTTTGTAATTGGATTCCTTTCATTGAAACTGCCTTTAAAATTTCTGCGGAAAAGAGCTCTGCCAATATTTTCCTCTAAGTATCTGATAGTTTGTGGTCTAACATCCAAGTCCTTGATCTACTTGGAATTTACTTTTGTATTTGGTGAAATACAGTGATTCAGTTTCATTCTTCTGCATGTTTCAAACCATTGTCTCCAACATCATTTGTTGAAGAGACTCTGCTTTCCGCATTTAATAGTCTGGGCACCTTTGTCAAAGATTAGATATCCATAGGTGTGGGGCCTCATTTATGGGCTCTCAATTCTATTAAACTGTTCAGTGTGTCTATTCATGTTCCAGTACCAACCAGTTTTTATGACAATGGCCCTAAAATACAGTTTGAAATCTGGGAGTGTGATGCCTCCAGTTCTGTTCTTTTTTCTCAAGATTGTTTTGGCAATTCTATATCTTTTCTGGTCCCAGATAAACATTTGTAGCATTTGTTCTGTTCTCCTAAAAAATGTGCTTAGGATCTTGATGGGATAGCATTAAATTTGTAGATGGCTCTGGATAATATATTCATTTTGATAATGTTAATTTTTCCAACCCATGAACATGGAATATCATTCCACTTCTTTGTGTCTTTTTCAATTTCCTTAAGTAGTGGCTCATAATTTTCAGTATGCAAGTCTTTCACTTCTTTGGTTAGATTTACTCCTAGATATTTTATTGTTTTTGTTGCTATAGTAAAAGGAATTGATTTCTGGATTTCAATTTCTTCGAACTTAGTGTTTGCATAGAGGAATGACACAGAATTTTGAATGTTAATTTTATAGCCTGACACCGTTTCTGTATTGCCTGATGATTTCCAAGCGCTTCTCGCTGGATTCCTTGGGTTTTTCTATGTATACTATCACGTCATCTGCAAATAAAGAAAGTTTGACTTCTTCTACTACAATCTGTATGCCTTTAATTCCTTGCTCCTGCCTGATTGCTATAGCAAAAACTTCCAACACTATGTGGAATAGTAATGGTGATAGTGGGCATCCTTGTCTAGTACCTGATCTGAGTGGTAATGCTTCCCTTCCAGTTTTTCACCACTGAGTATGATGTTGGCTGTAGGTTTGCTATATATAGACTCCACATATATCTTTTTGATATACTGCTGTATCCGGTTGGCTAGAATTTTGTTCAATATTTTCACATCTATGTTCATCAGAGATATTGGTCTGTAGTTTTCGTTTTTGTTGTTTCCCTGTCTGATTTTGGTATCAGAGTGATGTTGGTTTCATAGAAGCTGACAGGGAGTATTCCAGTGTCTTCAATCTTCTGGAAGACTTTTACAAGTAGAGGTATTAGCTCTTCTCTGAAGGTTTTGTAGAATTCATTTGTAAAACCATCTGGTCCAGGACTTTTATTTTTGGGAAGATTTTGATAACTGTTTCAATTTCATTAGCTGTGATGGGCCTGTTCATGTTATACACTTTCTCTTTACTTAGTTTTGGAAGTTGGTAGGTATCTAGGAAATCGTCCATTTCCTCCAGGTTCTCTATCTTGGTGGCATTTAGTTGTTCATAGAAACCTCACCTGATATGCTGAGTTTCTGCAGTGTTTGTTGTGGTATCTCCTCTTTCATTTACTATCTGATTTATTTGGGTCTTCTCCCTTTTTTGTTTTGTGAGTCTGGCTAAAGGTTTGTCGATTTTGTTTACTGTTTCAAAGAACCAACATTTACTTTCGCTGATCTTTTGTAAGGTTTTCTTATTCTCAATGTTATTTATTTCTGCCCTAACTTTAGTGATTTCTGTCCATCTGGTTGCTTTTGGGTTCCTTTACTGTTCTTCTTCTAGGTCATTAAGATGTGCAATCAGGCTGTTTATTTGTGCTTTTTCTTGTTTCCTAATGTGTGCTTGTATAGCTATGAACTTCCCTCTTAGTACTGCTTTAGCTGTGTCCCAAATATTTGGATAGCTTGTGTCTTCATTTTCATTGAAGTCTTGAAACATTTTGATTTCTTCCTTTATTTCCTCTTTGACCCATAAGTTGTTAAGAAGTATACTGTTGAGCTTCCATATTTTGGGAATGTTACTAGTCTTTTGATGATTGTTAAGTATTAGTTTAATTCCACTGTGGTCTGAGAAGATGTTTGGGATGATTGCAATGCTCTTGAATTGGCAGATGGTGTCTTTGTGGCCTTGAGAATGACCCAATGGATTTGAGTAAAATGTGTATTCCAGTTTCTTGGGATGAATGACTCTGAAAATGTCCAATAGTTCTAGTTTATCTATCTCTTCATTTAGCTTCCTTATGTCTTTATTGATCTTCTGCCTGGATGATCCTTCAAGTTGAGAGACTGGGGTGTTGAAGTCCTCTACTATGGTTGTGTTGCTGTTTTAATATTGCTGTAGCTCTTTCAGTTTGATGTATTTAGATGGCTTCTCATTGGGTGCATAGATGTTAATAATTGTTAAGTCCTCTTGATTGACTGATCCTCTAAGCATTAAGTAGTGTCCATTCCTATCTTTTTTAATCTTATCTATTTTAAAGTCTATCGTGTCAGATATGAGAATAGCTCTTCCTGCCCTTTTTGTGGGCCATTGGCTTATATGATAGTTTTCCATCCTTTCGCTTTAAGTCTGTATTTGTCTTGTTGAGTTAGGTGGGTTTCCTGTAGACAGCATACTGTTGGGTTGTGTTTTCTGATCCATCTTCCTACTCTGTGTCTTTTAATAGGTGAATTCAGGCCATTGACATTTATTGATATCAAAGATTGAAGATATTTTAACGCCATTGTTGTAGAGTTTTAGAGTGTTTTGATATATGTCCTATTTGTGGTCGTCTGATTGTTTAAAGGAGACCTTTCAGAACTTCTTTCAGGGCAGACTTGTTGATAGTTGATTCCTTCAACTGTTGCATGTCTGAGAAGGTTTTGATGCCTCCATCTAGTCTGAATGACAGTGTATCAGGATATAGTATTCTTGGTTGAAAGCCTTTCTCATTGAGCACTCGATAGATATCTTACCATTCTCTTCTGGCCTGTAGTGTTTGTATGGAGAAGACTGCTGCTAATCTTATGGGTTTTCCTTTGTAGGTGTCTCTTTGTTTTTCTCTTGCAGCCTTCATGATCCTTTCTTTATCCTTATTCCTTTCCATTCTAAGTATGATATGTCTTGGTGTGTTTGGGTGTGGGTTAATTCTGTTTGGGACCCTCTGGGCTTCTTGAATCTTTATGTCTTTGATGTTGTCTAGACTAGAGAAGTTTTCAGCTATTATGGCTTGGAAAACACTTTCTTCCTCTCCTTCTTTCTTCCTTTGGTATGCCAATAATGCATATATTCTTTATTTTGAAGTCATCCCATAGGACTCTGTTGTTGTTTTCAGAATCTATTAATCTCTTTTTGAGATCTCTTACTTCTTTTTTTAGTTATCTCTAATTCATCATCAATATTGCTAATTCTGTCTTCAGCCTCATTGATTCTATTCTCTCTGCCCTCTACTGTTTTCTGGAGTTCATCTATTTTGTTGCCCTGTTCTGACACTGTTTTAGCTTGTTAAGCTAGTTGTGCTCTTAGCTCAGTGATTTCAGCTTTCAGCTCTCTAATAACATGAGTTAATTAGTAATTTCTTCCATAGTCTCATTTGTTGTTCCTGTATTTCTGATTACAATTTTTTTCAAATTCTTTACTCACTCCTGTTATTATTTCCTTAGCTAATGTTAGGAGGTTGAACGCATTATGTTATGCTTCACCCTTTGGTGGGCTTTTAGCTGGACTCTTGTCCTAGTTCAATTCTCCAATATTTCTTCTTGTTATTTTAACCATTTTATATATTATTTTATGAGTTCCCATTATCAGTACTTTTCAAATTACTGATCACTATTTCCTGGATTGACTTGTGTCTAAGTAAGTCAATTAAAGGGTTCACAGTGGTGGAAGTTAACAGTTGTTTCAACAGTATTTTAATGCCTGAGTTGGGTCTCAGAGATTTAAAAGCCTCTTTTTTTTCTTCCTTGTAGGCTATGGGAGTGTGAGTGCCTTTAAACTAACATTAGGCTTCAGCTTAATCACTGACTCCTGACCAATAGATAAAGCAGGGTGTGGCAGAGATTATCCAGTGGTTATGAAAAGAGACTTTCACAGCCCCTCAGCTATGCCACCGAGGTATGGGTCTTCTACTGAGTTTCCTGGTTAGATCTCTCTCCCCTGGTGTCCCTCCCTGTCGCTGCTCCAGATTCTGAGGGCAGTAGCAATGGAGACTCAGAGTTGCACTTGGTGAGTCTCTGGGGAGTCGTCTCCTCCCTTGTTGGTGGAGCAGACTAGAGGTGGTGTCTCAACTGAAAAACTGCTGGACTGTTAGCAGTCACTTAATATCTCCTTATGCTCCTCTCTCCTCTCTGTCACCAGCCACACGTGTTTGTACTCACCAGTGAGTAAGTGGGTTATTCTAGTATCCTGTGGTTATTCTAGTATCCTGTGGTTATTCTAGTCCTGTCTAGTTTCAGTCCCGGGTGGTCTCCTTTGGTATTCCTAGTTGATCCGGTAGAGGAGAGATGAGGAGAGGAGAGGAGAGGGGAGGAGAGAAGAGGAGAAGAGAGGAGAGGAGAGAAAGTGATTTGCTGCTGCTTATAGCTCTGCCTCCCCTTGGATAGCTTTTTCAATGTGTAGAAGACTTTTAGCTTGATGCAGTACAGTTTATTTACTCGTTTTCATTCATGTCCATAGAGCTGAGTCTCCAAATACATCTTGATCTGAAGATCCTACAAAATGTTACCAATAAAGGTGACTGTGACAGAACCTTCAGCTCACAACTCTGGCTACTTGCCTTTGTTTATAGAATACATTCTTGACATTAAAGAAAAAAATATTCAGTTGGAGAAGAAAGAACTTGAGAGTAGATAGAGATGCAGAGAGAAAGAGACATCTGCAGCACTGCTTCACCTTTTGTGATACTTTCCCCCTGCAGGTAGGAGCAGAAGGCAAGCACTTAGGGCTTGAAGTGAGTCTTTGTGTATTGTCATTTCTGCCCCACCAACTGCGCCACTGCATGGTCCCCATTCTTGACATCTGTAGATCAACACATCTCTCTTTTCTTTTCCTTTTTCTGGTTTCTTCTTTTTCATAATGGCATATATAGCCTACTGGGAACAATAATGACTATGAAAAAAAGGAAAAATCTTGAAAATGTTGGCACCTATATGGGAGGCTTGCAGGGGGTTTGTTTAAAAGATACACTATATATTTATGATTTTCATTCAAAGTTTATATTAGGGTTGATTGGTAGTGAAGTAGGTTGAGCATACATATTTCTAGGACCTTTTTTCTTATCCTTTAATTTTTATTAATGGATAGAGAGAGACACCTGCAGTCCTGCTTCACCACTCATGAAGCTTTGCTCCTACAGGTGGGGACACACAGGGTTTGAACCTGGGTCCTTGTATACGGTGATGTGTGTGTTTAACCATGCGAGCCACTACCTGGCCCCTTGTACCTTTTTTCTTTTTTTGTATCCATCAGGGGTATCGCTGGAGATCAGTGCTATGAATCCATCATGCTCGATGGCTATTTTGTCTTTTTTTCTTTTCTTTCTATTTTCCCTGTTTTATTTGATATGAAAGAGTAAAATTGAGAGGGAGTGGGAAGATTCAGAGAGAGAGAGAAAGAGGCACAGGGACCTGGTTCAAGTCCCTGGTACTCAACTGCAGGAGGAGCTTCACAAGTTGTGGCACAGTGCTGCAGGTATCTCTCTTCCTCTCTCCTTCTCTATCTCTCCCTCTCCTCTCAATTTCTCTCTGGCCATTTTTCAGGGAGGCCTTATCAAGACTGGCATAGAATGAGTATCTACTGGTCTGTTGTCCTTTTCTTTTCCATTAGAGGATGTTCACTAGGTAGAAACCACAGGCTTGCATTAACTGGAGCAAGGGAGCACCAGTCCAAAGACAGTCTGCACTAGATGTACCCGTGAAGGGTTTTCAGATCTAGTCTCTGGATTCCAGTCCAGAGGTCTGGAATTTGGCAGCTCTGTTATCATTTTCAAGACTACTGCATGCTAAATATGCAGTGCATGCTAAATATGCAGTGAACAAGGGTGTACGAAGACAGCTTCAGGGGCCTAGACATGAGTGTCTATTTGGAAGTAGTTCTATTTCTCCTTTTGTGAGCAACATATAGTCTGTTTCCACAGGGGCTTCTCCACTTTATCTACCCACAAACAGTACACCCAGGGCTCTGATTTCTTCTCCTCCCTGTCAGAACTTGTTTCTGTTTGAATAATATCCACCCTAGCAGGTATCGAGGTTTTGGCTTGCATTTCTCTGGTGAGTACTCAACTTTTCCCACAATCCTGTCGTAGATCTTCTTTGGAGGAATATCTGGTCAGTGGTTTTGCCTATTTATAAACTTGAGTTGTTTGGTGTTTGATGCTTTGAGTTCCAGGAGTTCCTTTAAGTTATCATTTTGAATATTAAACCCACATTAGATATTTGATTTGCACAGATTTTATCCTATTACATGCGTAGCCTCTGAAGGAGTCATAGATTCTAACTCAACTTAAAAATTTAAGAAGAGTAAACATTTCCTTCCTTTCCCTGCTACTCATTTGCCACCTTTCACTTTTTTAATTTCCATTTAACCAGAGTACTGCTCAGCTCCGGCTTGTAGTAGTGTAAGGTACTGAAGCTGGATGAGAGTCTCTGCATAACTATCAAGCTATCTCTCCATCACTCAATTACCATATCTGTAAATCATAAGTCTTTTTTTTTTAACCAGAGCACTGCTCAGCTCTGGCTTGTGGTAGTGTGAGAGTTGAACCTGGAACTCTGGATCCTCAGGCATGAGAGTCTCTCTGCATAACCATTATGCTATTTACCCCACCCTATACCTCATATTGTAAAATACTTTAATTATCATTATTGAATAGAGACTAAAAGAAGTGGAGAGGGAAGAGGGAGAGAAGAGGAGACACCTGCAGAACAACTTCACCACTTGTGAAATTTACCACTGCAGGTGGGGAGCAGGGGCTTGAATATAGGTCCTTGTACATTGTAACATGTGGACTCAACCAGGTGCATCACAGCCAAGACCCTGTAGTTATAATTCTAACTAATTAATTACCTTGTTAGTAGTCATAACTTGTTATTAGTCAAAATGTTCTGTGTCAGTTCTGGGATGTGGTGTAATAGATAAAGTGTTGGACTCTCAAGCATTAGGCCTTGAGAGTGATCCCTGGCAGCACATGCACCAGAGTGACAGCTGGTTCTCTCTCCTTCCTATCCCTCTCACCAAAAAAAAAAAAAAAAAAAAAAAAGTTTTGTACCATATACTTAAATTGCCGATGTACTGCATACCATAATCACAGTTGTACTTGCCTGGCTGAGAGTTTAGCTTTCTCCTGAAATAAGATGATGGAGAAAAGTTTTTGTAAGGTTAGGTAATTGGGGAATGTTCATAATATCACTTCTTTTAAAAATATCATGACCACAGAATGTGAGCTCAGATCTACAGGGACGCTGAGGTCACACAGGATCCTAATCCAAATATGGGCCCCACATCAGGTGAAATTAATGGGGTTTACAGACAACAATATTTATACTGTTTCTCATATTTGGGAGTACTTTCCTCCCTGATCCAGCTTTCTGGTTCTTTTTACAGCCAGGACAACATCTCCCCACACAATAACATGGGCCCACCTGCATGTCAGATGTCAGGCTCAGAAAAACAATAAATAAGTAAGTAAATAAATAAATAAAAATAAAAAACAGGAATATAGTCACAGACCTTTTGGATATAACTAAAATAGGGCTATAATCTACAAAACTAAGACCCTCATATCTTCATCTTCACTATTCCAGCCTAGGTTCATGATTAGTCAACAATTTATTTGGCTTATATGTTAGCTCTTCTTTCAGCCACAAGGTTCCAGATGCTACCATGGTGCCAACTTGACTTCCCTGGACAGATGACCCCACCAATACACTCTGTAGCCCTGCTTCACAAGAATCCCGCCCCACTAGGGAAAAAGAAAGACGGTATGGGAATATAGACTGACCTGTCAATGCCCATGTTTGGGGGGGAAGCAATTACAGAAGCCAGACCTTCAACCTTCTGCATGACATAATGATGCAGCAGCCAGATTCCCAGAGGGATAAAGAATAGGGGAGCCACAGCAGATATCTTTCTCTCCTCCTCTCCTCTCCTCTCTCCTCCTCTCCTCTCTTCTCCTCTCCCGGATCAACTAAGAATATCAAAGGAGACAACCTGGGACCGAAACAAGACAGGACTAGAATGACTACAGAAACCCATAAAAATCACTGGGGAGTACAAACACTTGTGGCTGGTTACAGAGAGGAGCCTAGGGAGAGACTAAGTCGCTGGTAACAGTCTGACAGTTTATCAGTTGAGACACCACCTAGAGACTGTCCCACCAACAAGGGGACAGCTGAAGGGAGGAGAAGACTTCCCAGAGACTCACCAAGTGCAACTCTGAGTCTTCATTGCTACTGCCCTCAGAATCTGGAGCAGTGGCAGGGAGGGACACCAGGGAACAGAGATCTAACCAGGAAACTCAGGAGAAGAGCTATACCTCGGTGGCATAGATGTCCGGCGGTGAAAGTCTTTTTGCATAATCATTGGAGTATCTCTGCCACACCCTGCTTTATCTCTTGGTCAAGAGTCAATGAATAAGCTAAGAAGCCTACTTATAGTTTAAAAGCCCTCAGGCTCCCATAGTCTACAGGGAAGAAAGAGAAATAGAGGCTTTTAAATCACTGAGCTCCAACTGAGAGATTAAAAACTATTGAAACAACTGTTAACTTCCACCACTGTGAACCCTTTAATTGACTTACTTAGACACAAGTCAATCCAGGAAATAGTGATCAACAATTTGAAAAGTATTGAGAGAGGGAACTCATAACATAATATATAAAATGGTTAAACCAACAAGAAGAAATAATGGAGAAACAAACCAGGAAAATGGTCCAGCTAAAAACCCCCAAAGGGTGAAGTACAAAATAATGAGTTCAACACCCAAAGATTAGCTAAGGAAATATTCACAGGAGTGAGTAAAGAGTTTGAAAGAATTGTAATCAGAAATACAGGAACAACAAATGAGACTATGGAATAAAACACTAATTATGTCAAGGTTATTAGAGAACTGAAAGTTGAAGTAGCTGAGCTAAGAACACAACTAGCTGAACAAGCTCAAACAGTATCAGAACAGGGCAACAAAATAGATGAACTCCAGAAAACAGAGAATAGAATCAATGAGGCTGAAGACAGAATTAGAAAGATCAAGGACGAATTAGAGACAATTAAAAAAGAAGTAAGAGATCTCAAAAAGAGATTAACAGATGCTGAAAACAACAGAGACCTATAGGATGACGTCAAAAGAAACAATATACACATTATTGGCTAACCAGAAGAAGAAAGAGAGGGAGAGGAAGAAAGCATTTTTCAGGCCATAATAGAAGAAAACTTCCCTAGTCTAGACAACATCAAAGACATAAAGATTCAAGAAGCCCAGAGGGTCCCAAACAGAATTAACCCAGACCTAAAGACACCAAGAGACACCTTATTTAGAATGGAAAGAAATAAGGAAAAAGAAAAGATCCTGAAGGCTGCAAGTGAAAAACAAAATGTCACCTACAGAGGAAAACCCATAAGATTAGCAGCAGACTACTCCACACAAACACTACAGGCCAGAAGAGAATGGCAAGATATCTATCAAATACTCAATGAAAAAGGCTTTCAACCAAGAATACTATATCCTGCTACAGTGTCATTCAGACTAGATGGAGGCACCAAAAACTTCTCAGAAAAGGAACAGTTGAAGGAATCAACTATCAACTAGCCTGCCCTGAAAGAAGTTATGAAAGGTCTTCTAGAAACAGTCAGACCACCATAAATAGGTCATATATCAGAACACTCTAAAACTCTATAAGAATGGCATTAAAATATCATCAAACTTTGAGAAATGTCAATGGCCTGAATTCACCTATTAAAGAACACAGAATAGGAAGATGGATCAGAAAACACAACCCAGCAATATGCTGTCTACAGGAAAACCACCTAACTCAACAAGACACAGACTCAACGTGAAAGGATGGAAAACTATCATACAAGCCAATGGCCCACAAAAAAGGGCAGGAAGAGCTATTCTCATATCTGACATGATAGACTTCAAAATAGATATGATTAAAAAAGATAGGAATGGACACTACTTAATGCTCAGAGGATCAGTCAATCAAGAGGACTTAACAATTATTAACATCTATGCACCCAATGAGAAGCCATCTAAGTACATCAAACATCTACTGAAAGAGCTACAGCAATATATGAACAGCAACACATTCATAGTAGGGGACTTCAACACCCCACTCTCTCAACTTGACAGATCATCCAGGCAGAAAATCAATAAAGACATATGGAAGCTAAATGAAGAGATAGATAAACTAGAACTATTGGACATTGTCAGAGTCATTCAACCCAAGAAACTAGAATACAAATTTTACTCAAATCCACATGGGTCATTCTCAAGGATAGACCATATGTTAGAACACAAAGCAGCATCAGAAATTTCAAGAGCATTGAAGTCATCCCCAGAAATATCTCAGAGCGAAGTGGAATTAAACTAACACCTAACAATCAACAAAAGATTAGTAATAGTCCCAAAATGTGGAAGGTCAAAAGTACACTTCTTAACAACTTTAGGGTCAAAGAGGTAATAAAGGAAGAAATCAAAATGTTTCAAGACTTCAATGAAAATGAAGACACAAGCTATCCAAATATCTGGGACACAACTAAGGCAGTACTGAGAGGGAAGTTCATAGCTATACAAGCATTAGGAAACAAGAAAAAGCATAAATAAACATCCTGATTGTACATCTTAAAGATCTAAAAGAAGAAGAACAAAGGAACCCTAAAGCAACTTGAAGGACAGAAGTCACTAAAATTAGGCAGAAATAAATAACACTGAGAATGAGAAAACCATACAAAAGATCAATGAAAATCAATGAAAGTAAATGGTGGTTCTTCGAAAGAGTAAAGAAAATCGACAAACCTTTAGCCAGACTCACAAAACAAAAAAGGGAGAAGACCCAAATAAATTGGATAGTAAATGAAAGGGGATATATCACAGCAGACACCACAGAAATTCAACATATCAGGCTAGGCTTTTATGAACAACTATATGCCAATAAGCTAGAGAACCTAGAAGAAATGGATGATTTCCTAGATCTCTACCAACTTCCAAAACTAAGTAAAGAGGAAGTGGATAACATGAACAGGCCCATCACAGCTAATGAAATTGAAACAGTTATCAAAAATCTTCCCAAAAATAAAAGTCCTGGACCAGATCGTTTTACAAATGAATTCTATAAAGCCTTCAGGGAAAAACTAATACCTCTACTTTTAAGTCTTCCAGGAGATTGAAGACACTGGAATTCTCCCTGCCAGCTTCTATGAAGACAACATCACACAATAACAAAAGCAGACAGGAACACACACAAAAAAAGAAAACCTCAGATCAATATCTCTGATGAAAGTAGATGCTAAAATATTGAACAAAATTCTAGCCAACCGGATACAGTAGTACATCAAAAAGATTGTTCATCATGACCAAGTGGGGTTTATCCCAGGCATGCAAGGTTGGTTTAATATACATAAGTTGCACAATGTGATCCAATACATCAACAAAAGCAAGACCAAAAACCACATGGTCATATCAATAGATGCAGTGAAAGCCTTTGACAAAATACAACATCCCTTTATGATCAAAACACTACAAAAATGGGAATAGATGGAAAATTCTTCAAGATACTATACAGCCAACATGATACTCGGTGGTGAAAAACTGGAAGCATTTCCACTCAGATCAAGTACTCGACAGGGCTGCTGACTATCACCATTATATTTCAACATAGGGTTGGAAGTTCTTGCCATAGCAATCAGGCAGGATCAAGGAATTGAAGGGAGACAGATTGGAAGAGAAGAAGTCTAACTCTCCCTATTTGCAGATGACATGACAATATAAGCAAAAAACCTAAGTAATCTAGCAATAAGCTTTAGGAAATAATCAGGCAATGCACTAAGGCTTAGGGTACAATATTAAAATTCAGTGGCATTTCTCTATGCAAACACTAAGTTAGAAGAAGATGAAATCCAGAAATCAATTCCTATTACTATAGCAATAACAACAACAAAACAATAAAAGACCTAGGAATAAACCAAACCAAAGAAGTGAAAGACTTGTATAATGGAAATTATGGGTCATTACTCAAGGAAATAGTAAAAGACACAAAGAAATGGAAAGATATTCCATTTTCATTGGTTGAAAGAATTAACATCATCAAAATGAATATACTACCCCCAGAGCCATAGAAAAATGTAATGCTATCCCCATCAAGATCTCAACCACATTTTTTAAGAGAATAGAACAAATGCTACAAATGCTTATTTGGAACCAGAAAATATTTAGAATTGTCAAAACAGACGTGAGAATACAGGTCCATGAAGGATGATAGAGGACCTAGTGGGGATTGTATTGTTATATGGGAAACTGGAGAATGTTATGCATGTGAAAACTATTGTATTTACTGTTTAATGTAAAACGTTAATTCCACAATAAAGAATTAAAAACAAAAAAGAAAGAACAGATCTGTAGGCATCACACTCCTAGATCTCAATTTTTATTATAGAGCCATTGTCATAAAAACTGCTTGGTACTGGAACATGAATAGACACACAGACCAGTGGAATAGTATACTGAGAGTCCATAAGTAAGGCCCCACATCATGGACATCTAATATTTGACAAAGGTGCCCAGACTACTAAGTGGGGAAAAAATGAGTCCTTTCAATAAATGGAGTTGAAATAATGGGTTGAAACATGCAGAAGAATGAAACTGAACCTCTATATTTCACTAAATACAAAAGGAAATTCCAAGTGGACCAAGGACTTAGATTTTAGACAAGAAACTAGCACAACTTAGAGGAAAATATTGGCAGAACTCTTTTCTGCATAAATTTAAAGACATCTTCAATGAAACTAATCCAATTACAAAGAAGACTAAGCCAAGTAAAAACCTATCAGACTTCATCAGATTAAAAAGCTTCTGCACAGAAAAAGGAACCAATAGCCAAAGAAAGACAGCCCTCTTTACATGTCAAACATCAGAGAAGAGTTTAATAACCAAAATATATAAAGAGCTTGCCAAACTCAATCACAAGAAAACATATAACCCCATTCAAAAATGGGGAGAGAACAGGGACAGAATATTCACCACAGAATAGGTCCAAAAGGCCAAGAAACACATTAGAAAGTGCTCCAAGTCTTTGATTGTCAGAGAAATTCAAATGAATACAACAATGAGATACCACTTATCTCCTATAAGAATGTCATACATCAGCAAAGATAGCAGCAATAAATGCTACAGAGGTTGTGGGGTCAAAGGAACCCTCCTCCACTTTTTGTGGGAAAGTGAATGGTCCAATCTCTGTGGAGAACAGTCTGCAGAACTATCAGAAGGCTAGAAATGGACCTACCCTATGATCCTGCAATTCCTCTCCTGGGAATATATCCAAAGGAACCCAACGCACCCATCCAAAAAAGATCTGTGTACACATATGTTCTTGGCAGCACAATTTTTAATAGCCAAAACCTGGAAGCAATCCAGGTGTCCAACAACAGATGAGTGGCTGAGTAAATTGTGGCCTATATACAAAATAGAATACTACTCAGCTATTAAAAATGGTGACTTCACCATTTTCAGCCCATTTTGGATGGACCTTGAAGAAATCGTGTTCAGTGAAATAAGTCAGAAACAGAAGGGATGAATAGGGTATGATTCTACTCTCAGGCCGAATTTGAAAAACAAGATCAGAAGATAACACACAAGCAGAAACTGGAATGGAGTTGGTGTATTGCACCAAAGTAAAAGACTCTGGGGAGGTTGAAGAGTACAGGCTCAAAGAGTATGACAGAGGACCTAGTGGGGGTTGTATTGTTATATGGAAAAGTGGGAAATGTTATGCATGTACAAACTATTGTATTTACTGTTGTATGTAAAACATTAATTCCCCAATAAATAAATTAAAAAAATATTTAGAACAGAAAGATTACATGTGACCATGCTTGAAAATTGGGGTTTAAGCCCTTAGTCACCAACTGTAGGGGGGAGCTTCACAAGTGGTGGATTAGTGTTGAGGGTATCTTTCCTCCTTCTCTATTTGTCTCATCTTTTATCAAAAAATGAAAATATGGTGGGTAGGAGTGATGGTTTTGCTGTGGAGGCAGCAAGCACCAGCAATAACCTTAATGGGAAGAGAGGGAAAGAAGAAGAAGGAGAAGTAAAGGAAAGAAAAAGGAAAAAAAGGTGTTTCAGGTTTCAAAAACACAATTACAAATCAGAGTATATTATTTTAAGGCCTTCCATTCTAATGCTCCATGACTTACTCCATTACTCTACTTGGTGAGCATATGCTCAGTTTGTGTTTTGTGTAGTGTCAAGCACACTGTCCCATCTTCATAAATCACTGCACACTGCATGAAAAGAATGATCAATTATGCACAGTCAGTAAGTAAATTTTCTTTCTTTTTTTTGCCACCATGGTTATTTACTTTTTTTTAAAATTTCTTTATTGGGGACATACATTCATTTATACTGATTCAGTATCCACACTTGAGGATAAGAAGTCTGATTAGCAACAGAATTTGATAACACAAAAGCATTACATTGTATGGGGTATTTATTTTGGAAATCACAATTTCTCTGCCAGACAAAATCACCTACAGTTCTAGGCCCTTTGGGGTCCAGAGACTATAAATGTTTTATAGGAGAAAGAAAATTACAAATTCTGTCTGAAAATGCATGGTTCTTCAATATGGGCCCTGCTACTTCACTATTTCATCTTTCCCCACCCAAAAGCTCATTGCATTTGTAATTTGAGGAAATTCATTTCACTGGACAACTGGTTAGTCATCTTAAGATTATTATGAATACTTACAATTTCATTTAAAGTTTCAGCAAAAAAAAAGATTAAGAGACTTGTAGTCATCTCTGAAAGTAGTGGTCATCTCACTGCTATAATCAGGAAGGACGTAGGCAGATAGTGAGGTGACTGCCAGTACCATACCCAAGAATGAAAGCAAAGAGGCAAAGAAGTAAGAGAGAGAACTGATTTTTGCAGAGGACAGTCAACAGTGTGCATAGGAAATTACTTGTTAAGAAGTATATGATTAGAAGCAATGAATTTTGATGGTGTAAAGAAATGTCACATCAGAGGATCTGGAGAAACACCTCATATGTTACACCTATATGTTAGTGTTTGAGACCACTAAAGTAGTAAAGCTGATGTCATGTGCATAGTGGAGATGAAGCTGCAAGCCTAAGAATATATGGTGAACATCCAGAAAAGGGTAATGTCAGTGAAAGCTCCCTGGTCGTGGAAATGAGGATGATGAATATAATGTGGTAGATAAACTGAACTCAAGAGTTTGTGAAGACAGCTCTACTATTTGTATTCTGAACATAATCTGCTGAGACACTGAAATGTCACTCAGAAACAATAGGATGCTCTGGATCTCCCCACCCCACCACTACCTTGCATTAAGAAATCAATTAAATATTTTTATATATCATTTCAACCTTTTATTTATTTATTATTGAATGAAGAGAAGTTGAAAGGGGAGGTGGGGCTCAAAAGGGAAAGGGGGGTCGTGCAGTAGTGCAGTGGGTTAAGTGCACATGGCACAAAGCACATAAAGATTATGGTACACAGCCCTCAACCCCCACCTGCAGGGGAGTTGCTTCTTAAGTGGTGAAGCAGGTATGCAGGTGTATATCTTTCTCTCCCCTTTTCTGTCTTCCCCTCCTTGCTGGGCTATCTTCACCAGAGAAAGAGACGAGGAACTTGTGGCAGTGTGGTAATACAATACTTTATTTATGTGGACACCTCAGAATCAGGAGTGAGCACAGTGGGTTTGGGCCACATGGAGCTAGCAAAAGCCACCTCCTACTATGCATGTCAGCCCTTCTCCAGGTCAGAACGTGGAAGAGAAGGAGAGTGAAACCAGAAGAGTAGCGCACTTTATAGGGTAAGAAACAGAGTGGGAAGCCTGAAATGGAAATTGCCAGGAAAGGGGGTGGAGAGAATAAAACGCATGCTGGGAATATGGAAGCATCCTTAGCAACTGCTGCAATGGTTTTAACTGAATTAGCAATACCCTGAGGGTATAACTTGGTGGGGATCTTTCAGGTAAAACAATGATTATGTAAATAGACCATAGTTTCAGCAATGGAGGATGGAGTATTGCAGGGAGGACTGGCTTTAGGCCTGACACTGCCTCTCTCGATTTATCTCTGTCTTATCCAACAACAATGACAACAATAATAACAACAACATTAAACAATAATGGAAACAAAAGGGAAAATAAATATGTTTTAAAAAGCTTGGACATTAGCTGTGTAAAGAACAAAAATAGGATTATACTGCAACTTTAAATATTTATATCTCATGTAAATTTACAGGTATGAGCTCAAACTTTCAAGAACAGAAAAAATATAACTCTAGGTCTTAAAAACATTTCAGGACAGGCAGAAATAACTTACATTCATAGTATGCTTACTTGGCCATGCACTTGGCCCCAGTTTGAGCCTGGCCCCCATAGTACTTCAGTGCTATAATGGCTTTCCCTAATGAGGAGAAATACTTCTGAGATGGTACTCATGGGTTTAAGTTTATACTGATATTATGCCAGCGGATCCTAACCACAGGCCTGATAACAAACTAAAGGGGGTAGCTAAGTTCATTAGATCACTAGTCATTAGATCATTAGATCATTCAGTTGATCACCTGAAATCCAAGAGGCTGATGGTTCAATTCCTGGTACTACTTTATGTCACAGATGGAGAATGCTCTGGTATATCATAACAAATAAAATAGATAAATGAAACTTTTAAAGATTGTTGAAAAATTTAATTTGATAGCACAAAGAAATCATGAAAGGGGAAGGCATAATGGTTATGCAAAAAGACTTTCATTCCTGAGGTACCAAAATCTGAGGTTCAATTCCCTGCACCACAAGCTTGAATTGAATACTGCTCGGGAGGGGGGGTGGTTCAAGGGGGAACTTCCTAGTGTGGGTGGAAACCATGGGTGTGAACCTGGTTCTGCTCATAATAATGTGTACACTTGACAGAACAGTAAAATCTTGGGGGGAAGGTTGAAAGGAAGGGGAACATGTAGATGTATAAGATTCCTATATTAAACCCAAAATACCAGGTGCCTGCATGACACCCTAGACTCAATTCCTGGCATCATACATGACAAATCTCTGCTCTGCTCTTATGTATTCTTTATCATGAGAAAATACAGGAAGTATTTTAATTTCTTACCACAACTTTTATGGTCCAGGTTCTCCACAACTTTCAGATAACACAGCTCCCAGAGAATTATGTTTTTCTTTAGAGAGTGGGAGATGGAGGTGAGGAGTAAATAGCATAATGGTTATGCAATGAAACTCTCATTCCTGATGCTTCCAGTTCCCAGGTTCATTCCCCCACACCACCATAAACAAGAGCTGAGCAGTTTTCTGTTAAAGAGAGACAGACAGAGATAGATAGATAGATAGATAGATAGATAGATAGATAGACAGATAGGTAGATAGATAGATAAGAGGATGGGTTAGGGAGGAGAAGGGAAGTGACACATAGCAATTCTTGACCCTTGTGAAGTCTCCCCAAACAGATGTTCCCATGTGCTGGTGAGGGTCTTAAACACTGATCATCAAGCATGGTAATGTACACTGCTGTCTACGAGGTAAGGTATCTACCAGTCCCACAAAAATAAACAAATTAATTAAATTAAATAGTTTTTAAGGAAAAGCCATGGACCAGAAGGTGGCACAGTGCCAAAAGTGTTGGGTTCAAGACCATCAGGTTATGTGCCAGAATGATGCTCTAGTTCTCTCTTCTAAACTACCCATGTGTAAATATCTACATCTTAAAAAATAAAGAAAAGAAAAAGGTGGTGTACATTGTCATTGAGAACGACCAACAGCAGTCTTGATGACAAAAAAAGAAAGAAAAAAAAAAGGAAGTCACAGGGTCAAAGAGTCAATGGAAAAACACATGCCAACCATATGTGAGGCCCTGCATATAAACAAAGAAAAATAGAACAGAAAAAAAATTTTTTTCAGGCCCAGTTAGTGGCACACCTACTTAGGCACACACACTATAGTGAGAAAGGACTCAGGTTCAAGGCCCTGGTCCCTACCTGCAAAAGGAGAGCTTTACAAGTAATAAAGCAGGGCTGCAGGTGACTCCCTGCCTCTACCCAATAAAAAATATTTTAAAACATTGTTTCTTCTTTATTTAAAAGAGGTATTTATTTATTTATGATAGGAGGGAAAAGAGAGAGAGAGCGGGAGTTGGTCGGTAGTGCCGCGGGTTAAGCACGTGGTGCAAAGCCCAAGGACTGACAAGAGGATCCATGTTTGAGCTCCTGTCTCTCCACGTGCAGGGGAGTTGCTTCACATGAGGCTCTGAAGTCCCAGGTTCAAGCCCTCACACCACCATAAGCCAGAGCTGAGCAGCGCTCTGGTGTAAAAATAAAAAAAATAAAAGATAAAAAATGGGAAAATAGCTTCATTTAAACAATAGTTCTTAGTCTGATTATGAATTGAAATTACCCCCCATTCTTGGATGGAAAAAACTCAGAAGAGCCACCTATAGCCACTCCTGTACCATTTAAATTAGCCAAGCACAAACAAAGATTTAAAAGATAATCCAATGTGACCCCAGATGAAAAATTTAAGATTGGCAAAAGTTATTTATTTATTTATTTATTTATTTTTTATTTAAGAAAGGATTAATTAACAAAACCAGTATTTGATTGTTTCTGGTCTGATATCTAGGTCTTTGATCCATTTGGAGTTGATTTTTGTTTCTGGTGAGATAAAGTGGTTCAATTTCATTCTTCTGCATGTTACAAACCAGTTTTCCCAGCACCATTTACTGAAGATAGCCTCCTTTTTCCATTTAATCCTTTGGGCCCCCTTGTCAAAGATTAGATGTCCATAGGTGTGGGGATTTATTTCTGGGCTTTCAATTCTGTTCCACTGGTTTGTGTGCCTATTTTTGTTCCAGTACCATGCTGTTTTGATGATGATGGCTTTATAATATAGTTTAAGGTCTGGGAGTGTGATGCCTCCACTTCTGTTTTTTTTCCCTCAAGATGGTCTTGGCAATTCTAGATGTTTTCAGGTTCCAGATAAATTATTGTAGTGTTCTATTCTCTTAAAAAAGCTTGGTGGAACTTTGATGGGTATTGAATTAAATTTGTATATGACTCTGGGGAGAATATTCATTTTGATGATATTTATTCTTCCAATCCATGAGCATGGGATATTTTTCCATTTCTTGGTATCAGTTTCTATTTCCATGAGTAGTGACTCATAGTTTTCAGCCTACAAGTCTTTCACTTCTTTGGTCAACTTTATTCCTAGGTATTTGATTGATTTTGCTGAAACAGTAAGTGGGAGTGATTTCGGGATGTCTTATTCTTCAGATTTAGTGTTTGCATAAAGAAATGCCACTGATTTTTGTACATTGATTTTGCAGCCTGATACCTTGATATATTGCCTAATAACTTCCAGTAATTTTCTGCTGGATTCTTTAGGTTTTTCTATGTATACTATCATATCATCTGCAAATAGTGAGAGCTTGACTTCTTCCCTTCCAGTCTGTATTTATTTGATTTCTTTCTCTTGCCTGATTGCTATGGCAAGAACTTCCAATACTATGTTGAAGAGTAATGGTGACAGTGGACAGCCCTCTCTAGTCCCCGATCTGAGGGGGGATGCTTTCAGCTTCTGTCCATGGAGTATGATGTTGGCTGTTGGTTTGCTATATATAGACTCCACTATCTTGAGGAATTTCCCATCTATTCCCATTTTTGTAGAGTTTTGAGCATGAATGGGTGTTGGATTTTGTCAAAGGCTCTCTCTGCATCTATTGAGATAATCATGTGGTTTCTGGCTTTGCTTTTATTGATGTGGTGAATGACATTGATTGACTTATGGATGTTGAACCAGCCTTGCATTCCTGGGATGAATCCCACTTGGTGATGTTGAACAATCTTTTTGATATGTTGTTGTATCCGGTTGACCAAGATCTTGTTTAATATTTTGGCATCTGTGTTCATCACAGATATTGGTCTGTAGTTTTCCTTTTTTGTTCTGTCTCTATCAGCTTTTGGTATCATGGTGATGTTGGCTTCATAGAAGGTGGAAGGGAGTATTCCTGTTTCTTCAGTCTTATGGAAAAGCTTAAGAAGTATGGATACTAACTGTTTCCTGAAAGTTTTGTAGAATTCATTTGTGAAGCCATCTGGTCCAGGACTTTTGTTGTTGGGAAGCTTCTTAATAACGGTTTCAATTTCTTGTCTGTGATTGGTGTATTTAGATTTTGTAGTTCTTCTTGGTTCAGTTTTTGAAGGGCATATGCTTCTAGGAATTGTTCCATTTCTTCCAGATACTCTAGTTTGGTGGTGTATAGTTCTTTATAGAAGTTTCACAGGATTCTCTGGATTTCTCTGGTGTCAGTTGTGATATATCCTCCATCGTTTACAATTCTATTAATTTGAGTCTTCTCAAATTATCTTTTATGTTTGGTGAGTCTGGCTATGGGTTTGTCAATTTTGTTCGAGAGTAACGCCAAGATAGACTGGCTGGGCTTCATGCCGGATTCTCGTATCGCCAAGCTGCACATTAAGCTCACGCGAGGCCGAGGCATGGTGTAGATGGAAAACAGATGATACCGTTTTTGCAGTGCTAGGGATTAGTCGACCGGACTTGCCAATATACGCAGATATCTTCGCCCACCCTGTCCAATGCTTGACGTCTTGTCACCCAATCTGGTCCCCTATGCCTACACTGAACTTCTCTGTTCCAGTCTCTTGGAAACAGAGTTGGCAGTCAGCTGAGGTAAAGACCAAACACCTCATCACAGACCCCTGCAAGCGTCAACCCGGCTTTGACCTAGCACGATATGATTGGGCCCTCCTTAATCGCTATCGAACAGGCCATGGCTGGTGCGCCGCTATGTTCCATCGCTGGGGAGCCAGAGACGACCCGAACTGCCCCTGCGGCTACAGACAATGACCCACATAGTCAACAACTGTCACCTCTCCAGATTCAAAGGAGGTCTCGAAACTTTACATCAGGCTCAACCTGACGCTGTTGACTGGATACAGAAGAAGGGCAAACGCTAGAAGAAGAAAAGCTGTATGAACAAAGTCAAATGAGAAATTTTACAGATATTATTCCACTAGCTTTAAATTCAGCACAATAAGTTTTCTTTCACCGAGATGCATTGCAAGGGTGAGTGGGAGGAGGGATGAGAGGAGAGACGGAGGGAGTAAAAGTGCACTACAACTGAACCAGAAACCTACTTTATGCACTCATTGCAATGGTGTAGGGAAATTGTGAGGATGCGGTTGAGCTTGGTGTGGGACCTCCCATTGAAAGATGGGTGCCTGGATGGCACGGCCATCCTGTTAGCCTCTCTCTCTCCACTAGAAACTGAGCAAGGAGGGAAACAACCAACAGGATCTGCCCCCCTGTCAGTATCCCTGCTTCACAAAGATCCTGCAGCCCCTGACACACAGCCCACTTCCTCGTTTCCAAACCAGATGGTTAGCTTACTCAGGGGTTACTAGAAGTTCATCTCTTTGATCGTATATGACCCATACATCATTGTTCTGCTCTCTGTCAAACAGTAACTTCAGGCCCTCTCCCAACCCACTCCGTTCCTTTGATCATACCTGATCCATCTTCTCTCTACCCTCAGGACTCCTCTCTGTCTTCTGGTCATTGATAACCCCATTTCCTCTTTCCTCCAACCAATTAAACCCTTTCTCAATAGTCATTAAACAAACCTTGAACTTTTCTCAATCTCTAACATTTCCCTCATTCCTTAGATCACTCACTAGAGAAGTCCTGACCCCCTGCAGACCCCTTTCCTTCCTACCATATATGGAATATACATGTTACTTCCTCCTACGATCCCTTAAAAATCCTGCTTTCCTGTTAAATAAACGGATCATTCCTAAACATGGTCTCCAGGTCATTCTATGTCATGTCACTAGCAATGGACACTGAGAATCCCATAAGGCCCTACTCAGGCTGCCTCGATTCACATTTTCCTATGCACCTGCTCCTGGTGCACAACAGGGTGGACACGCCAGGGAATCTGTGCCCAAGAGAGGCCTCTCCTCAAAAGCCCAGAATTATGGGACAATAATCCTAATTATGCCTCTAGATCCAGCCACAGCCAGCAGAGGATGGCTGATTGCTATCATATGACCCACCCTTCTCTCTCTCTCTCTCTGTCTCTCTCAATTTCACATATATTACTTTTTATTTATTTAGTAATGAACAAGTACAAATTGAGATGGGATTAGAGACACACCTGTAGCTCTGCTCCACCACTCATGAAGCTTCCCACTTTAGGCAGGGACCAGGGACTTGAACCTGGCTCTTTGCACACTGTAATGTGTATACTCAAACAAGTGTGCCTGGCTCCCTGAGGCCTTCTACATGTAGTTACAAGTCACTTCATTCCATAATGACTAAGGAAGACTAAATGGACATCCTTGTCTTTTCTTATTTTGCAATCAGATATGGAAGAAATATCTTATCAAGCATTATGTGGTATGTCTAACCTTTTTTAAAGAATATTTTACCCACTTTAAAATATCAGTGCAGTAGTGTATGCAAATGAGCACACAAAGACCCAGGTGCAAGCCCCATCTCGAACTTGTGAGGTGGAAGCTTCCCTAGAAGTGAACCAGTGGTGCACTTGTGAGTCAATGTGTGTCTCTGTCTCCCCCTTCTCTCAATTTCCATATCTATACAGTAAGTTTAGAAATACAAAATACAATCTATCCATTCAACCCTATTCTGTAGTATTTTGTTTCCTAAATGAATTTTCTTTCTCTTAAGCCTTTGGAATTAAATATTTTTAAAGCAGTCAGTTGTCATGCATGAAGCCAGCCCTCCTGCTCCATCCTGCATTGCTGATAGTACGGCCTATTTACATAATGATTGTTTTGCCTAAAAGATCCCCACCCATCCCATTGATGTATCTTATATTACCTCGAGACCCGCCCTGCATGCAGGGTAACATCAATCCCAAAAATGTAGTTGAGATCTTGATGGGGATAGCATTAAATTTGTGTATGGCTCTGGGTAGTATATTCATTTTAATGACGCTGATTCTTCCAACCCATGAACATGAGATATCTTTCCACATCTTTGTGTCTTTTTCAATATCCTTGAGTAGTGACTCCTAATTTTCAGTATACAAGTCTTTTACTTCTTTGGTTAAGTGTATTCCTAGATATTTTTTGTTTTTATTGCTATAGTAAAAGGAGTTGACTTCTGGATTTCAACTTCTTCTAACTTAGTGTTTGCATAGAGGAATGCCACTGACTTTTGAATGTTAATTTGGTAGCCTGACACCTTACTGTATTGCCTGATGACTTCTGAAAGCTTCTTGTTGGATTCCTTAGGTGTTTCTTTTTTTAATATTTATTTATTCCCCTCTGTTGTCCTTGTTTTATTGTTGTAGTTATTATAGTTGTTGTTATTGATGATGTTGTTGTAGGATAGGACAGATAGAAATGGAGAGAGGAGAGGAGAGGAAGACAAAAGGGGGGAGAAAGATAGACATCTGCAGACCTGCTTCACCACCTGTGAAGAGTCTCCCCTGCAAGTGTGGAGCCACGGGCTTGAATCGGGATCTGTATGCTGGTCCTTGTGCTTTGTGCCACGTGAGCTTAGTCCACTGAACTACTTCCCAGCTCCCTGATTAGGTTTTTGTATTTATACTCTCATGTCTTCTGCAAATAGGGAGAGTTTGACTGCTTCTCTTCCAATATCCATGCCTTTAATTCCTTGTTCATGCCTGATTGCCATGACAAGAAATTCCAACACTATGCTGAATAGTACTGGTGATAGTGGGCAGCTTCCATTGCACTTGATGATGACAGGACTTGGGGCCTGGTGGTGTCTCATCTAGAAGAGTACACATTCTGCCATTTGCAAAGACCTGAGTTCAAGGTCCTCACCCGCAATGGAGATGACTGACAAATATTAGAACAGTTTTGTAGGTGCCTCTCCTGCTCTCTGTTTCCCTCTAGCTCTCACATTCTATCAAAGAAAGGACTGCCAGAAATAGTGGAGAATCAGGACACCAGGTTCCACATAATATAGTAGTAAATATGGAAGGAATGAAGGGAGGGAGGGAAAGAGGGAGCACGGGAGGAAGAGAGACAGAGACTAGCTTCATAGAGGAAGGAACTACCTCCATTTGGGGGAGTCTTTCCCACAGAAATTTCTTTCATTGCTCTCCTAACCTGCTCCCTGACACAAATGCTCAGTGTCAGGCCAAGAGCAATTAAACACTCTCTTTCCTCGGGAAATGGAAATGAGAGATATGTTCATCCCAGGCTGAGCTGCAGGAGAATGACTGGTATGAGTATAGGGAAGGCTTTCCGTGATAGTCTGCCCTCTTCTTCCAGTTTGAGACCACACATTCCTGACCCTGGGTCCTGGGCTCCCAACAGACTGATGATAAACCTACACTGGGAGGGGTTCCTGCTTCAGACTGGCCCCTTCTTCCTCTACTAACACCACTGATCACAAAGCCAAAGCACATGGTGCTGATTGACAACTGGCCACTAAGGCTGTCCTGACGCTAAGCATGGTGGTGATGAAGGGCTGCATGGAGACCCCAGTTGGCTGGCTGAGATGTGCTGCCCGACCTCTCCCCACTAGAGTGTCCCTGCAAGTCCACCAAAACTTACTCTTGTTTGAGTTGTAGCAGTTCTACTTGCTCCAAGACTTCCTGGCTTTGTTGCTCTTTCTTGGCCAGTTGACGATTGGCATCTATTTGTTTTAGCAGACTCTGAGAATAGTCCTCTTGTTTTTGCAGAGATGACAGCAGCATTGGTGATAGGTCTTCAAAGATGTATGAATTCTAGGATGAAAGAGGGGCAGTTCCTTTCTTTGAGCTGAGCAAGGAAACAACTGATGGGCTAGTAAAATAGCTGGCTTAAACAGTCATTGGTGAGACTTGGGTTTCAGGCCTGCCCCCTCCACACTGAAGGAAACCTCAGTGCTCTGGTTGCCATCACTATCTATCAAAAAGAAAAAATAATAATGTTTAAATGTGCCAATGAAGCAGCTACATGTTAAGCTCACCTGATCAAATGTGACTCTGAGAAAAACTGACCGGAGGTCATAGTTTTTTTATTCTTCCCTATGATGTGTGTGTGTGTGTGTGTGTGTGTGTCTGTCTGTCTGTGTGTGTGTGTGTGTGTGTGTGTGTGTGTGTGAGATCAAACACCAGGGCCACAGGTGTGCATCCACAAAGTCTTCCACTAAGCTCTACCACTGGCCCAATGCCCTGCATGTTGAACTAAGGCAATACTCTGGACTATCTATTATGTACAGAATTGTCAGTTTAACTAGATAATAGTTTGAAAATAGGATGATTTAGGCAAATAAAAAAGGAACCATAGTGACTAAAAACATGAAAATGATGGTCAGACATGTTCACTACCATCTGAAATGAGGTTTCTTGAACCTTCTGCACCTACAGCTCACCTGAGGGTCTTACTCAGGAAAAGACCTCAGTTCTGGGGGTGTTGGGAGGGGCCCAAGATTCTATGGAATGAGCTCCCACCCAGAGAGAAAGTGTCACTCTTGTAAAGCCCACTGGCATCTCTTCAATCTGTCCTCCAGAGGGTGGGTTCAAACATTCCCAGACAGGGTTATATGCAAGAGAGAGGCAGAAACAACTCTTACAGAAAAAAGTGTCATTTCTGGTTCCTGTGTGCTTTCATAGCTTCTGCGACTCCAAGGTTATTAACTGTATTCTTTGTGAACTGTTTTTTTTTTTTTTTCTGATTGTAGTCCAACTTTACGGGGAAAAAATTTTTAAAAAATTAATAAATAAATAAAACACATGCTGGAAATGTATTTCTTTTTCTGGACTACTAATCTTTCTCTCTACAAAGGCTACGTTTCACAGGAGTTCAAATTATGGGCTTTTATATGTGTGTGTCTGTGTGTGTGTGTGTGTGTGTGTGTGTGTGTGTCTGTGTGTTTTCCTAGCTGAGAGAAGGTTTTTAAGTCAAGGCCTTTCCTTTTCAAGCCTAAGGACTGGCTCAAGCAAGCAAGCAGAATGGCACCTGATAATGTGTGGCTGTCTATGTTCTTCCCTGCACTCATGCAACAGAGTAGAGCACACCCTCCATTCATCCTCCAAAACCCTCACCAAAGCATTTATATAAGCTGTGAAGAGATCCGAAAGTAGCATCAGCTCCAAAATGTAGTGTACCAAACAAGACTTTAGTCTGCTCAGGGAAACCTGGTTCTTGAACACAGTGTCCTTGTCTTTCGTTATTAGCTATCTCCATAGAATCTGCTTGGTCTCTGGATCCTTTTTTTATGTTTCCTCCCGGCAGTACAGCAGGCTGTTGGCCTTGACACGATGCATGCACCCATAGCACAGCTCCTACAATGACACCAAGGGTCTGCTTGTACCTTTTTCTTTCTTACCTTCAGAATTCTTCCTGTGCTCTCCCAAGACTGGATTTCTCCAGAACTGTGTTTGATAAAAAGATGTATGAACAATGATCAGCACAATGTGTTTGATAGGCTGAGACCTCTGGTTGCAGGAGTGGCCACAATTCTGCTTGAAGTGCAGGGTCTACATGAACTCAGAACCCTTACTCTCCCAGCCCTATTTGTGTTCAGTGGCAGACACCCCATCATTTGCTTGTCTGGGGAGACCAGTACCTGCCCTGCTTTCTCATGATCCCTGCAAGATGTAGTCTCAGAGGTCTTAGGTTCTGTTTTGGTGTTCTTTGATAGACTATGGATGCGGTATTCTATAAGAAAACAACAACCACACAATTTCACATCTAGAGTAACTATCATCTTAGAGGCAAATATAGCCAATGGAAGATGTCTCAGTGGTTCTTTTCAGGGATCTGCATTGCAGAAGTTAGGGATCTATGTGTCTGATAAGCCTGGACTTCAATCTCAGCATGCTTGCTTACAACTTTACTTTTGAACATTACGGACAGCACAGTCTCAGGCATAGAAAATGCGGTCAGCACACACACACACACACACACACACACACACACACACACACTGCCTGTGGAATTAACATTCTAAAGCAAAGTTACTAAACAAGGTAAGTGAAATCTCTAGTGTATTTGGAAACACTGATGACCATACAGTCCTACCTTCTTCCTGAGAGACTGTGAGCCCTGGACATCCCTGCTGTCCTCACTACGGAGCACAAATGGTGGGACACTCTGTGAAGGCATGAATGGAAATATCTAATATTTCTGAATCAAGATACAACTCAAATTACATTTAGTAAAGTGTGCACTTCCACCCCCCCAAAAAAAAAAACAGCCTGTTACCTTTTGGTTCTTGTTTTTGTAAAGACAGACTTATTAAGTTCCAAGGTGATAAGCAATGTTACAGGTGCAATATTTCCGGAGGCTGGAATGGGTTTTTAACCTGGAGGTTTAGGTAGAAAGTTGACTGCAGAATTAAGAGAGAGAGGGAGAGAGCTGGTTTCCTTTCAAACTTTTCATTTTAGGCTTTAGAGGTCATATAGATACACTGAAGAGAGAATAATACAATAGGAACCTATAATACATTCTTACTCTACACCAACAGTGCTAAGTGCTTAATATAATGCATAATGGGCAAGGGATATAGGAAAGTTTTTATGCAAAATTATTTTTTGTGTCTGACGCTTTGAGGTGACAGGTTCAGTTCCTGGCAGAGGGGGGGAGAGATAGAGAGGGAGAGAGAGAAATAGGGGGGATAGGAGAGAATGAAAGAAGATTGCATAAATAGCAACTTAAGATAACAAAGAAAATCTCTAAATCGAAGACCAGTCCTCAGAAGGTTGTCTGACAACTTCTAGGTATCTCGAGCACCTAAAAACAAACAAACAAACAAACAAAAAACTTTGGATTTCTCCATATGCTTCAAGCAAAGTCATGAGCCACCGACATGAGGACCCTACTAATTTCTATTAAGCCACATAGCTCAGTTTAGAACTACAACTCAGGATATATATAATGGAACACAGTACATTCAGCTCACTTGATGCATTTCTTTCACCTACCTAGGCCATCCTTACCCAGCAGACATCTGAACTTTGACTCTTTGAAGTAGTAGAGAGTCACAAAGAGTCTTAGTTAGAGTTAAGGTGAGATAGAAAATTCTAGAAATCTCCTAGCTGGCTTGTTCATTAAGTCTATTTCATTCAGTACTAAATGGATATATTCAATTGCTTCCTATTGCTTTTTCACCAAGCTTCTTTATGGGGAGTGACAATTTTGAAGGTAGAACAGAAATATATCAAACTCTGCCAACCATTTTTTCAGAAGAGATCAGAATTGATGGCCAATATGCCAAAGTTTGGGGTAACATTTGTCAATCACCCACAAGTGTCTACACTGCTTGGGGAAGAGGATGAAGAAGAAGTGCTGCATTACCTGACAATAATTGAAGTGACAGAATTTGAAGATAGTGAATCAGGTAACAGAATAGACTTTTATTTTGTTTAAAACCCTTACTTTGAAAATAAAGTTCTCCCCAAAGAATTTCATCTGAATGAGAGTGGTGATCCTTCTTTTTGAAGGATCCACTAAAATCAAATGGAAATCTGGAAAGGATTTGATCAAATGTTCAATTCAAACACAAAATAAAACCAACAGCAAGAGACAGCATGAGGAACCAGAGACCTTCTTCACCTGGTTTATTGACCATTCTGGTGCAGATGCAGGTGAGTTAAGAGAGGTCATTAAAGATGATATCTGGCCAAATCCACTACAATACTACTTGATTCCTGATATGGATGATGAATAAGGTGAGGGGGAACATGATGATGATGATGATGATGATGATGATGAAGGAGAAGAGGAAGAAGGATTAGAAGATATGAAGAAGTGGGGGCCTGGTGGTGGTGCACATGGTTGAGCTCACGTGTTACAATGTGCAAGGACCTGGGTTCAAGCCCCCAATCCCCACCTGCAGGGGGTAGAGCTTCACAAGTGGTGAAGTAGTACTGCAGGTGTCCCTCTGTCTCTCACCCTCTCTATCCTTCCCTTCCCTCGTGATTTCTGACAGTCTCTATCCAATCAATAAATAGATAATATTTTTTTTAAAAAAGAAGATATGAAGGAGATGAGGATGAAGGAGAAGAAGATGGTGATTAGGGGGAGGAAAGAGAGGAAGATGAAGGATATGACTAATGAAACACTGATGAATTTCAGCATTTTAAAATTTTCTCCTGTCCCTGGGAGCAAGTTGTATTCTTTATTTTTTTCCATTTTTTCCCTCCCTTGTACACAGTCACCCTGTCTTTGAGGTCTTCTCTCTCCTTTATACGATAGTTATCAACTTATTGGGGGGGGATACTTTGATAAGAATAGTTGAAAAGAATCTCTATCCTTTTCTGTTCCAAACTAATATATTTTTTCATTTAAAACATTTTTAAGAAAACCTGTATCTTTCTGCAGTTAGCAGAAAGACAGACAGCTTTGTGTTGTTGTTGTTTTTCATTATTTTTATTTATAAAAGGAAACACTGATAAAACCATAGGATAACAGGGGTAAAACACCCTCATCCTTTTTCAACAAAAACTTTTGGAATCAATATCACCAAGCTCTGTGGGAACAAAAAACAACTTTCTGCTCCTTCAGCTCTGCTAGAAGCTGGGCGATTCTGTGTAGTAGTGCATAGAATTCTCGCTTTTTTCCTCCTTTCTCTCAGATCTTGAATCTGAGGGGATCATATGGCAAAGCAGGCACCTTCCCAGTTTTTGTTTGTTTGCTTGTTTTTGTTTTTGCCTCCAGGGTTATAGCTGGGGCCCAGTGCTGGCACTACAAATTGACTGCTCCTGGTGGCCATCTTTTGTCCATTGTTGCTGCTGTTATTCTTGTTACGACTGCTGTTAGACAGGACAGAGAAAAATTGAGAGGAGGGGAAGTTGGAGTGGAGGAGAGAAAAACAGACATCTGCAGACCTGGTTCACGGCTTGCAAAATGACTCCTCCCTCTCCCGCAGGGAACTGAACTGGGATCATTGTGCACATCCTTGTGCTTCACACTATGTGTGCTTAACCCGGTGTACTAGCTAGTTTTGAATCCTCATTCCCAGACTATTCCAGTCTGACTATTCCAGTCTATTTTCAGTCTGAAAATGTAATTCAGGAGCTAGGTGGTGATACACCAGTACAGTGCATATGACACTGCAGAAGGACCTGGGTTCAAGCCTCTGGTCCCTAGCTGCTGCAGGGAGGGAAGCATCATGAGTGATGATGCAGTGCTGCTGATGCTACTGCTGCATATGTTAGTGCTGCAGATGTTCCTTCCCTTTCTTCTCTAATTCTCCCTTCCCTCTCAATTTCTGTCTCTATCCAACAAATGAATAAAGAAATGAAATAGTAAAGAAGTGAGTGCAGATGTAAAAATAAAAATGCAATTTCATCAAACTTTGAGCTGTGGGAGTATCATAGCCAATGAGCTTTATCAGAGTTGAACTACCGTTAACTGGAGAAGAAAACCATCATAAAATTCCTTTTAAGAATCCCAATTGCCAGGAGCCATTTCTCTGCTTGATAGATGATAAGCTTTGAGATAATGGAACCCCTCAAGACAAGTGTTAATTCCCCCCTGGGCAGGCCATTTCTCCTCAGGTAAACCATTTATCAGTAATCAAGTGAGTCAACACAAGTGAGTCAACACACAGTTTGGTTTCTGCCATTTGTTGCAAGGAACATTCCTCTTTGAAGTTTGCTCCCCCTCCCCCCTCCTCCAGCATTCCCTCTCCTTCCCCAAAGCCTTATAATGCCTGTGAACACAATAAAATTTTGCAGCTTGATCAGAAACCTGTCCTGCTGTCATTCTTTCGTGTCTCGTGTCCCTTTCATTCCAGGTCTTTTTGGGTTCCTAGCCCCTGCTCACCACCCTGCTGGTTGGGGCACCAAATGTTACAAATAATCTTCTCAGTCACACTGAAAGTCACAGTAGATTAATTCGGAACCTGATACCAACTGCATTTCTATCAACAGAGCTTCTTGACCCATGACAACTAACACGATCAGGGCAGGTTAAGAAATGTACACATTGGGAGTCCGGGGATAGCGCAGCAGGTTAAGCGTACATGGCGTAAAGCACAAGGACCGGTATAAGGATCCTGGTTCAAGCCCCTGGCTCCCCACCTGCAGGGGAGTCGCTTCTTAAGCAGTGAAGCAGGTCTGCAGGTGTCTATCTTCTCTCCCTCTCTCTGTCTCCCACTCCTCTCTCCATTTCTTTCTGTTCTATACAAACAATAACATCAATAACAACAACAATAATAACTACAACAATAAAAACAACAAGGGCAACAAAAAGGGAAAATGAATAAATATTTTTAAAAATCTTAAAAAAAGAGAAATGTACACATCAAGGGTGGGTTGGTGGCACAGTTGGATTACACATGACTATGCACAAGGACCCAGGTTCAAGATCTCAGCCCCCAACTGCAGGGGGTGAAGGGGGGGAAGCTTCAGGAGTAGTAAGGCAGTGATGCAGGTGTCTTTATTCCCCCCTCAGAATTTCTCTATGTCCTATATAAGAAAACTAAAATAAAACAAAATAAAAAAAAAGAAAGCAGACACTGTATTACTGAGTCTCCTTGCATAAAAGTTCCTAAAATACTGGTATCTTCCCTTATGTATAAATGGTTCAACAGATGCTGACAGTATACCAGACATTATACCAGAGGCTATGAATACACATGCTCACATATAACATATACCTATGATTTCATATCAATACTTTAAAAGAAGCATTATTCTTGGAGGATGTTAAACGGAAATGAACTCAATTTCTGTACTTTTTCTGAAAACCTAAATTATTTATTTATTAGTAAGACACAGGTTATGGAGGAGGAGAGGGAGGCAGAGTGAGAACCAGAGCATCACTCTGGCATGAGATGCCAAAGCTTGAACTCAAAACTTCTTGCATGAGAGTCCAACATCACCTCTCAGGTACACAATCACCTTTAAAAAAAAAAAATGACATACAGGGCAGGGGTAGATAGTCTAATGGTTATGCAAAGAGACTCATGCTAGAGGCTCTGAAGTCCCAGGTGATCTAAAATAAGTATTTAAGATATCACCGAATGAATGAAATCTTTAAATAAAGAACAGATTTATAAGTATCCAAGGAGTCTCTAAAACAGCTGACTCAAGTACAGAGTTTTGTCATGTTCAAGAGCCAGGTTCCAGGCCCGGCCCAGCGCACTGGAGGAAGCCGCGCTGCTGTGGTCCTTAACACCATTCAACAAAGAGTCTGCAACACTGAACAGCAGCAAGAAAGCAGAGCTCTGGGACATTTCCAGGCGGCTTCCAAGGTGGCGAGCCAGGCTGCCTCCAGAGTATTCCTGACCATTTCAGGGGGTGACCTCGCCCCTGTCACACAATCTAGCCCAGTGGGCATCCTCTCTGGGGACCTTACAAGGAGTCCTGTTACCGACCAACACAGGGCGACTGGGGAGAACCTTAGGTCCTGCTTGCCCTGGACTCCTCCAGGCTACACCCGGCCGGGTAGGTCTACACTGTCCGAGCACGGGGGTCGTTAAAAAAACAGGGTCCTCAAACCAGATGAGAACTCCCGACTGTCGGCGGGTGACAGGAGCTCCGGCAGAGGTCTACACTGCCAGCCACACAGCTTGACCTGGGTGGGAACTGGAGCTCCTGGAGAGGGTGGTGAGCAAAGAAAGGCCCAGCCAGGATGCACCTGCAGAGGCCAGGTTTGGGGCCAGACATCCCTGCTCCCCGCCCAGCCTTGCCTCAACACCACCCCCACCCCGCCCTTCCTCACCAGTCTCCCAGCCACTAAGCAGTGAACATGGCGGAGACCCTGCGCCAGCTGGCGGGTGGCCAAAACCTTTGATGAGTCACGGATATGCCAGGCCATGTGGGGAGGAATTCTGTCCAGCAGATGCAGGAGGCTCAAGGGCCCATACTACAGGGCCACCCAGTGCATGACCTCTGTCCTCCCTCACAACTAGCGACCCACCCTGGGGACCAGTACTTCCGGGCAATGTGCCAAGCTTTGCCACTACAAGTGAGTGACAATCATCTATAGTGTGATTTTCTTTGGGCGGTGGGAGGGTGCATTCAATTTTGTAAACCGCTACTAATCACAATTTTCAAAAAGGAAAAATTAATATGCAATATGGTGTATTATCATGATCGTTGTTATATAAATAAGGGCCATAAACCTAAAAAAAAAAAAAAAAACTTGTCAAAAAAAAAATCAGTCTTTATGTTTTGTGATCACCTGACTTTTCTTTCCAGATCTTGAGAGAGAGAATCAGACATCTCTTTCTCTCTTAGGTACATGTGCTATAAAGGATGAAACTCACAGGACTTCATCCTTGGGATTCCAACACCCTGTCCACTGTACCACCTCCCAGATGGCATTTTACTTTCTACCTGCTTTACAGGCCTTCTGTATTGCCTCTGCTTTAGATACACTCATTTCATCTGCTGTCTCCGGATATTCTGGGATTTTATGGTCTTTTACCTTCTGATTTCATTTTTGTTTCTTAAACATAAATATATGAAAAATCATGTTGCCTTTGGGATAAAACAGCGATTGTCAGCTCTATGATATCCTCAACCAATTATTCTTAACCAATTTACAGGTGAAATAATTAACTTTAGGCATACTTGACATCATTGTTAGCCTTCTGCATTTGTTTCTACTTCTAACTTCATTCCTTCTTTAATATTCCCACTAAAAGTCCTATGGCAATATTTTACATATTACTAAATATTTTGCATTCAACTGTAGTCAGGAAATAGCTCATTAAATAGATGAGCTTATTGAATGTGAGGTCCTGCGTTCAAACCAGGTATGAAACAGGAGTACCAGAGATCACATGGAGAGTGGGAGGAGTGGCAGGAGAGCTCCATGAATGGTGGCATGGTGCTAGGTGTCTCTCTAGATAAATGGAAAGAAAAAAATGTGCTTGGGTACACTCACAGTCCAGAGTTTATTCCTCAGGGAACACTAATAAAATTATATATATATTAGAATTTGCAGGCCATCAAAATAACTCACTTTAATAGTGTGGTGTGGGTGGGGGGAGATAGCATAATGGTTATGCAAAGGTCATAATGGTTATGCCTCAGGCTCCAAAGACCCAGGTTCAGTCACCCACACTACCAAAAGCCAGAGCTGATCAGTTCTCTGGTTAAAATAAATAAATAAATAAATAAATAATAAAATAGATTAATACTGGGATGCTCTGACATGCCTAGAACCTAGGTTCAAGCCCAGCTCCCTCTGCATTGGAGGAAAGCATTGGTGATGAGTCTATTTGAAAGTCAGGTCAGAGTAGTGCAGCCATGCTGACAAAATTTTAAAACTAAAATTTTTAATAAAATTAAAAATGTATTTACGGTTTAGTGTAGGCTACATTCCAGTTGCTTTACATGTGTTAACTGACTGTATGGATACAATAACCCTATGAAGCTTATTATTCCATACATAAGGAAACTGGAACAAATTCTAAGATACTTATCCAAGGTTAGCACATGGTGGCAGCAAAATCTTATGTGTTTTTTTTTGTTTTGTTTTGTTTTGTTTAGAAGTAAATGATCCAAACTTTATTTGGACTGGCAGAACCACAATTTATGTCCTATCAGGAAAAAGAACTACAAAAATAAAGATCATTACAAAAAGGTAAGTCATATATTTATTACTTTCAACCATTCTTTTCATCACAATGAAGCAACACAATTTTACAAAAATAAAATTTTATTAAAAGCAGTAGAATCTGAGCAAGAGACAGTATAAAGAATGTGAACAGTGTAAACATCACTACATTCAGCTCACCTTGGTTGAATGCTGATAGACAACAATGGCTCTAAGTGCCCTTAATAGCCAGATATATTAGTTCTCCTGTACACAGAAAACACACGCTAATTTTGATTAGGAAAAGGTATTTTATCGAAGTCGGTCCCATCATCAAATGCTGCCATTGTCACAAATAGCTATGAGCATGCCACTGTCTCTGCTAAGCTGGTTTGACAAATAGCAACCCCACATTTATGATGAGACAATGTTGTACATCTAGGGAGAAAACATGACAACAGGTTATACTATTCATGCAGAATGCTTTCGTGTTTCATTCATTTACATCTAACTCACTTAAAACTGTGAATGAGACAGTGAACAATGTTCCACCTCATGTAGAAGGCATTCAAAACAAAACAGACTTCACACAAAGACTTCTGTCCAAAATGAGCATATTTTAAATTTAAGATGTACTGTGTAACTTACATAGAAAACTAATATTCCTTCACTATACTCCTGAAAAGCAATAAAATAAAAAAAAACAAAAAAGTAGGGCTGGGGAGACACCATAGTGGTTGTGTGAAAGATTTTCATGCCTGAGGCTCCAGGCCCCAGTGTTCAAACCATAGCACCACCATAAGCCAGAGCTGCGCAGTGCTTTGGTAAAAACTAAATAGGTGCATCAAAATAACTCTGGAATGATATAAGAATCTCTAAAGTGATAAAACATTTTAGAGAAAAGGATAGAAATTATGAATTTCTAAATACTTGCTTAGCTTTGTGAGGATCTTCAGCTTCTAAATCCCAAACATAGAGTTTGCCAACCCAATTGCCCAGTGCAAGCATCTGTATAAACCTATTTTTAAAACCATCAAATTATCAAAGTAAGGCCACTGAGTAGTCAAATTGTCCTAAGAAACCTGTCTACCTTTAGAAAAGTCACCTCTTGAAAATGAGTGTATTATCATTCTATTGCGTTTTTTACTTCTGATTTGTAAATGGGTGCAAGAAACATTGTAAATGGACTATGAAATCTCATCTGAAATTACCCTTTCCAGTAATTTGTTATGCCATGGCCAATTCTGATAAGAAATTACATGCTATTTGGTGGCAGAGAAACACAGCTTTTATTACAGTAATATTGCAACTGTCCCTTTGTTATTGCTATTAATCTCTTACTGTGCTTAATTTATAAACCAAACTTCACCATAGGTGTGTATGCATCTTAGGAAAAAGCAGGATATACACAGGTGCTACCTGAACTTTGAAAATTAAGGTATTATGCAAATCATTTGATAATGACTTTACAACTTGCACCAGCCAGTAGTTTCTTCTGTTGTAACAGTATAGCCAAAGCTATAGAAAACTCTTTCAATACTTTCATCCTAATATCAAATGTCCTAAGAATTTCAGATAGCTGCTATTTTTGTCTTTACCTTATGTACTGATTTTTTTCAAATTTTTCTGGTAATGTTACACAGATGGATTAATAATCTAGCCTCCAATATTAAAACTTAGTAACAGGGGGAAGAGCCAACATGGTGACTGGAATGTAGCAGCACCTGTGGGCGCTGACATCAACTGCTAGAAAGCCTTGAAATCCTGGCCTTCAGCGGGACAAGCAAGGAGGCATCCTAAAGGTAGACCATGGAGGTGATTATAATTCAATTTGGGTAAAAAATAAGAAAGTATATTTCTTGATTAACTCTCTTAGACGCCTCTCCCCATAACCAGACCCCAGGGGTAGGGAGCTGCTGCTAGAAGGCTCCCCGTGGAGCTCTTTCTTTACCAAGATTCCTGGCCCTCAGGGGTGCCATTAACCCTGCTTCCAAATTTCTAGGCTATTTCTGTTGTTCCTCTGATTAAGGGACTTAGACAAATTCAAATGATAATTAGCTGATCAAGCAAGCCTCACCCAGCCTGCTTGAAAGTTTTAATTTTCATATTTGTTTTGTATTGTGTTTTCTTTCTCAATCAGGTGTCTAGACTAAATGTACATAGGCTAACAGGGAGCTATCCAAGCTGAAGACACATTGCTTGGGCTTTTTATTCTGTTTTATTTTACAAATACTATTATATATACATGCATATCCCTTCCCTTCCTCAGGTGACCAAAATTAACTCTTAGTATACTTTCCATTGCTAGATGACAAGAATTACCACCCACTGTGAGAGAAACTTGTCTCACTTTTCATACCTCCTCTTAACACTATCACCCTTCTCCCACATTCAAGCCAATTAAAAAATATATATACACAACTCTCCTTTCACTACTTTTTTTCTTTTTCCTACTTTTCTTTTCTCTCTTTTTTTTCCACTGTCTTCCTTTCTCCCTTGCTCCTCCCTCTACCTTGTGAATTCACTGATACTTCTTTGTGAACACTTTCAGGGAAGAAGACTGACTCAGAGTGGACTCTCTTTGTGTGTGTCTCTGCTCTACTTCCCCTTCCCCTCTTGCTACTCCTAGAATCTATAGTGGACAGTAGATTTGCATAACTGTCTATTCCTGCTATCCCTTTTTTCCTTTCTCTTTCTTTTTCATTTAGATTTGGTTGCTATTTTTTTCTTGAACTGGAGACATTGTAGGACTAACTGGTATTGGTTATACTGCTTCAGTCATTGCTTTAGTTTCTACTGTAATTTCTGAGGGTGGTGATTGCATTTGTCATAAAGGTATTTAGTATAGTGTGGCTTGTACATAAAACAAAGCAACTGAGGAGCAACAGAACATAAAAATAAAAAACACATTAAAATGGGTAGATCAAGAGCAAATAGAACTGCTAATACAATAAATGAAGACAAGAGCCAAGAAGAAACTACAAATCAGACAGAAGTAACAATAGATAATAAAAAGCATGCAAGCAATAATAAATTTAGTAATCACAGAAATGAAAACAGCTTTGGATGAAAGGAATAGCACTTTAGGGAAACAATAGATGAGACCCTCAAGGAAAATACTAACTACCTTGAGGCAATTAGAGAACTGAAAGCTGAAATAGCTATAATGAAGAAAGCAGCCGAGGGAAGGGAAAGCAGACTAGCAGAAGCAGAAAACAGAATTAGTCAGACAGAGGATGAGTTAGAGAAAAATAATAAATAGTTGAAAGAGCTCAAAAAGAGATTGAGAGACACTGAAAACAGCAACAGAGACATATGGGATGATCTCAAAAGAAGTATCATTTGCATAGTTTGCCTGCCAGAGGAAGAAAGAGAGGAAGGGGAAGCAAGCATTCTAGAAGAAATTATAGAAGAAAACTTCGCAGACCTGAACAACAGAAAGGACATTAAGATCCAAGAGGCTCAAAGAGTCCCAAACAGAATCAACCCAGACCTGAATACACCAAGACACATTATAGTCACAATGAAAAGAAGTAAGGATAAAGAAAGGATCCTACAGGCTGTAAGAGAAAAACAAAAAATCACATGCAGGGGAAAACCTATAAGACGATCAGCAGACTTCTCTACCCAAACTCTAAAGGCCAGAAGAGAATGGCAAGATATCTATCGAGCCCTGAATGAAAAAGGGTTTCAACCAAGGATAATATATCCAGCTAGACTTTCATTCAAACTAGATGGAGTCATCAAAACCTTCTCAACAAACAACAGTTAAAGGATGCAACTATCACCAAACTGGCCCTGAAAGAGGTTCTAAAAACCTCTTACAAACAAGAACATCACTATAATACTTGCAACATATCATATAAAAACTTGTTGAACAATGGGACTACAACACATTAAATCCATAATATCAGTAAATGTCAATGGCTTAAACTCACTCATCAAAAGGCACAGAGTGGGATGATGGGTCAGAAAACATAACCCAACCATATGCTGCTTGCAAGAATCCAACTTGACCCAACAAGACAAACACAGACTTAAAGTAAAAGGATGGAAAACTATCCTACAGGCTAATGGAATACAAAAAAAAAAGGCAGGAACAGCCATTCTCATCTCAGACACAATAGGTTTTAAATTAAATAAAGTAATAAAAGATAGGCAAGGTGATTACATAATGATTAAAGGACCAATCAGCCAAGAAGGTATAACAATTACTAACATTTATGCACCCAATGAAGGACCATCTATATAATCAAACACCTTCTCAAAGAACTTCAAAAACACAACAATAGTAATACAATAATAGTGGGAGACTTTAACACCCCATTCTCACACTTAGACAGATCAACAAATCACAGAATCAACAAAGAAAAAAGAGAATTAAATGAAGAGATTGACAGACTAGAACTCTTGGACATTTTCAGAGCTCTTAACCCCAAAAACTTGGAATACACATTCTCTTCAAATACACACAACACATATTCAAGGATAAAAATTGCTCACTTGGATGGCGAGCTGCTGTGCCCCCACCACAATGAAGTAGCTTCAGTTCTTTGGTCTTGTGCACACACACTCCTCCCCCCCTTTATTTATTTGATAGGACAGAGAAATTGAGAGGAAGAGGACAGGTTAGGGTAAAGAGAGACATGGATCACTACTTCATAGCTTGTAAAGCTTCCCCCTGCAGGTGGGGACTGGGGATTTTACCCTGCACATGGTAAAAAAAAACTAGCAATAATATATATACCAGAGTACTGATTATCTCTGGCTTATGGTGGCACAGGGACTGAACCTGGGACTTCAGAGCCTCAGACATAATCATGCTATCTAACCCCTACCAAAATAATAAAATATAAAAATCTCTTTCATGATAGGCTGAAAGTATGAATCTCCACCCCTGTGAAACAATTACAGAAGCCAGACCTTCCACCTTCTACACCCCATAATGATCCTGGGTCCATATTACCAGAGAGATAAAGAATAGGGAAGTCTTCAAGGAAGGGGATGCAATACAGAGTTCTGGTGGTGGTAACTGTGTGGAATTGTACCCCTTTTATCCTATGGTCTTGCCAATTTTTCCATTCTATAAATGATAAAAAATACTTTAAAACTTAGAAAGCAAAAGGCTTACAATTCTACAGATATGAAAAAGAATATGAGAGGAACAAAAACCTCTCATGAAAATCCAGAGAAATATGAAAGAAATGATGTTTAGTCATTAATACTAGCTTTGCTAGGACAATTTTAAAAAACTAGCCTGAGAGATGGCACAGTGGCTAAAGCCTTGGGACCTCAGGCAAGAGGTGCTGAGTTCAATCCTGGTATGCATATGACTGTGATAATCGGGTTATCTCTCTCATTAATAAACAAATAAATATTCTTAAAATTTTTATTTAGGGTGGAGGCAGACAGCATAATGGCTATGCAAAGAGACTCTCATGTCTGAGGTTCCAATGTCCTGCACCACCGTAAACCAGAGCTGAACAGTGCTCTGGTAAAAATAGAAAATAGAATCAATAAAAGTTATAGTGGAAAGAGACAGAAATTAAGAGGAAAGGGGAGATAAACACACCTGCAGCACTGTTTCCGCACTCATGAAGCTTTTCCCCCTGTAGGAGGGGGTTGGCGAATTGGATCAGGGTCCTTATACAGTACGCTCTACCAGGTATGCCACAGCCCAGCACCAGGAAGGAGAATCTCTTGGCCTAATCATATATATTTTTAAATTTAAATTTACTTAATCAATAACTGATACTCCAAGACCAAAGCACTGCTCAGCTCTAGCTATGGGTGATGCTGGGGTTTCTATCTGGGTCCTTAAAGAGTCAGGGATGAATGCCTTTTGTATAATCATTTTGCTGTCTCCTCAGCCCGTAACTTTATACAAAAAAACAGCCAAGCCAACTACATAAACTTCAAAAACATCACAATTCAGTATTTATGCACACACCTGCATCTACCAGCTCACATCCAGGAAGACTTACTCTTTTGCTTCATACTGTTGGGAACACTAATGGATCCCCACCTTTACTGCGCCAGTTAAACTGAACCTCAAACAGTGGCTGTCTGTGACCTTCCTATAAAATAAAAATGAGGAAAAATATGAGTATTTTAGAAATCAAAAACAGGGTAAGCCACTTGACCATTTCTCCATACAACATTCTTCCAAAATACAAGCCAGTATTTTATATACCATCACTTTCTGATACATAAAGAGACTTAACAGTCCAGTTAAGACATTTTAAATAAATTTATTTTATTTTATTTATTTAATATTGAATAGAGATAGAGAAAAATTGAGAGGGAAGATGAGAGAGAGACAGAGACACCTGTCTCCCCTTGCTGGTGGGGGGGACGAGGGGCTTGAACCCAGGTCCGTGCACACGGTAGCGTGTGTGCTCAGCCAGGTGCCCCACCACCTGCTCCCCCCCCCCCCGTTATGACATTTTCAAATACTGGCTGCATGGTAACATTTTATTACAAACACTTAACTCAGAGGCTTGGTGACAAGTACTTATCTAGAAAACTGCTTGAAACTTGCTTTCTATTTTCTTAAACCATCATAAGATTTTGAATCAAAATCAGTACTTTTAATGACTCTTCCTCTGTGTGCTTTCACACTCACAAGACATAAGCTCCCCCTACACCTCAGTCAGCTTCTCAGCCCTTCTGCTAAAGAATGTGGTCTTCAGGACATCAGTGGGCTTTGGGAGCTCTCCCTCCAGAGCCCTGTAGCAGCCCTATCACACCACATCAGGTATGGGAGTAGCTCCAATCTTAATTCTGGTAGCGTTTTCCAGTGTCTGCACTCTGCACATGGTCCAGGGTGGACAACTGAGCAAAAGTTCTGACTCCTCTTTACATAGCAATGCTTCTTACCAACTTCCCCAAAGTAACCTTGGTGTAATGGAGGTCTCCTATGCAAACCTAGAGGTCAAACCACTAAGGAAGTGCCCTGACATTGGCCTCTTGTGGACACTATTTTTAGTACATATCAATGTAATGCATGTCCCTGCCCTGTTGACTATGCCAGGAGGGCCATAGCAAGAGAATAAGGTCAGCAGTGATACTCCAAGGACCCAAGCACACTAAGACAAAAGATGGTACCCAAGAATGACTCTCGTTTCAATAACCCACAGCTCCAAGATGGAAAAGGAACAGATGTAGAGGAAAACAACTAAAATCACCAGTCATCCCTCCCTCTTATCGATAAAATCTACTGAGGAAGAAGTTTTCACCTCCCCCCAGGGTTATTGCTGGGGTTCAGTGTCAGCACTACTAATCCACCTCTTCCAGTGGCCTTTTTTTGTTTTCATTTTTTACCCCAGTTTGACAAGACAGAGAGAAATTGAGAGGGGAAGGGGAGATAGAGAAGGGAAGGGAGAAATATGTGCTTCACTGCTTGTGAAGTGTGCTCCTGAGGTGGGGAATGTGGACTCAAACCTGGGTCCTCGCACTTGTACTTGGAGATAATGGGCACTAAATCAGGTGTGCCACCACCAGTCTCCCCCGAGGACGTAATTACTTATGTAACCAAGTCCGTCTTCCCCAAATACTCAACAATCAAAAATGTATTACATTTATATGCTCTCCTTACACACATACTGTCACCCCCCCCAACTTCTTTTTACTTCTGCTCAGCTCTGGCTTACAGTGGTGTGGAGAGTGAACTTGAGATCTTTGGAGTCTCAGACATGACAGTCTCTTTTGCATAATTATTACGCTATCTCCCCATCCCACATTTATACCCTTTCTTTGAAAGCAATCACAAGCAAAGAACAAAACATATATGTGGGAGTTGGGCAGTAGCGCAGCGGGTTAAGCGCAGGTGGCGCTAAGCACAAGGAGCAGTGGAAGGATCCAGGTTCGAGCCCCTGGCTCCCCACCTGCACGGGAGTCACTTCACAGGTGGTGAAGCAGGTCTGCAGGTGTCTGTCTTTCTCTCCCCCTCTGGGTCCTCCCCTCCTCTCTCCATTTCTCTCTGTCCTATCCAACAACGACGGCATCAATAATAACTACAACAACAAAATAACAAAGGCAACAAAATGAATAAATAAAAAAATAAAAATTTTAAAAAACATATGTATGAACTGCACAAAAATATCTTTCAATTCATACAGACTTAAGGTTAACTAGTCAACTATTTTCAGAAACAAGTGCTACTTATATATTTTTAAGATTTTATCAAAAGAGTAACATTTCCCACAATAGTTTCCTTGAATAAAAACAGAAAAAATAGTCTTATGTGCCAAGTATTACCCATTTAAAACAAAGTAAAAAATTAAGCAATACAAAATGACTATTCATCTCAACTACAAAACAGAAAACTTGAGAATAATCTAAATTGGAATTACTCTAACCTCGACAGTTTCTCAAAGATACTTTCCACTGCAAAGTAACTGTAATGCTTAGTGTTCAGCACATACCTTGAGACTATTCACACACTTGAAGGAGTATTTACACTTCTTTGACTTCCATTTCCTTTCCCCCAGCTTTACCTTCCAGGTGCATTCATGGTAATGGTATGTGTATCGGGGCATTCTGAACTTGTATCACCTTCTACACGGACAGCATCATACTGCAAGGAATAAGTTTAGGGGGAAAAATCCACCAAGTGTGAGCACACTTTTTTAGTAGCAAATTACTTTTACTGGGTAGCTTGATATAAAAAAAAACATTTTCCAAATAAAAAGCATATCAGCTGGTGTCAGCAGGTGGTTCACCTGTGGAGTATACAGGCTATCATGTCTAAGACCCTGGGTCTGAGTCCCAGGCCACCATAGAGGACAGTTTGTGTGGTGGGGGTGGGGCTTCTGGAGTAGTGGAGATGTGCTGTGGGGTCTATCCTGTCTCTCTATCTCTCTTATCACTCACCTATCATCTAGAGAAAAGAAAAAAGTGGCAGGGTTGTTGGCATTCAGGTGGGGTGACACTAACAGGAAAGCTAATCCAACTGGTTCCCTCCCCCCCTTCTCTCTCTCTCTCAAGGGATGACACAAAGCAGGGACACCGGAAATAACTGATGTGTTCTCAAATATCCTTTATTATCAGGTGGGCATGAGTTTAAATAGAAAACCAAACTAAGGACATTATTCAAATATGTCAGAAATTACAGGTTTCTTAAAGGTCAGCTTGCCCCTATGGTATGGGGCTGGTATCACAGGAATTGATGAGATACAAGACACTTATTCACCATGACGCAAACAACTTAATTATCCAAAGGTATTTGGAAGAAACATAGGGGTTAAACCAGTAGAGAGAGACAGAGAGAAGATGGATATCAAAGGCCATATAGTTGAGAATTTCTCTTGTCTGGGGTCTGAGGTGTATGATGGAGTGTATGATAAGGTGTGTTCTCCTCTGTGATCAGAAGGTGAGGTGAACTTTGAGTAAATGAATCTTAAGGTAGGCAGCCATGTGGCCTGCGGTTAATGGAGAGGGGTAGGGAGGTTTCTGTGGGCTTGAGAGTCAAAAAGGAAGAGCTAAGTATAAGAGATGTGGTTTCTCCCCATTGCTCACCTCAGCAAGGGAGACTTACAAGTGGGTGTCTTTCCCAGACCTTAATCCAGGGATGGGGGAGCTCTCCCTAAGCTCTATCAAGCTTACACATAGCCCCACACAGGGTGGGGACAGCAGGTGGCTTACCAGGGTGCCAGCACAAGTCACCACATGGTAACATCTTGGGTGGCTGGGGGAAGTTTGACAAGTGGTGGAGTGGTGTTACAGTCTATCTCATTCTCTGTTCCTTATCCTTTATCACAAGAAGAAAAAAAGAAGAATCTGGACACTACAAACAGTAGAGTCCTCTAAGCATTAAAGTCCCAAGTGAATTCTAGAATTGGTGCCTTAACATATCAGCAAAAAATACAAAGAAAGCACCCCCAATGAGAATGATGGGAATGATACTACCTTTATGTGGCCTCATGTGTGCCAGTCACTTTAATATTCTGGCTTATTTCACCTAACTGATCTTTTGCTGGGTAGGGTTGCAGGTTTCAAACTCACTTGCACTTAACCCACTGTAATACTACCAACTCCCTATCTGTGGGAATTCTAACCTACTACCTGTATCCAGTACCAGGTTCTAATCACTGATAAAATGCAAGGACCGGCTTAAGGATCCCAGTTCACGCCCCCGGCTCCCCACCCAAAGGGGAGTCACTTTACAGGTGGTGAAGCAGGTTGGCAGGTGTCTTTCTCTCCCCCTCTGTCTTCCCTTCCTTTCTCCATTTCTCTCTCTGTCCTATCCACCAACAACGATAACAATGACAACTGCAACAATAGAACAAGGGCAATAAAAGGGAACAAATAAATAGTTTACAAAATGTAAACTCCCAATACTGAGTAAGATTGGGAACACAAGCAGGAAAGGGAAAATGATGTAAAATGCAGTCTCCAGAAAGTTCAAGGATAAATCCCACAGACAAGCCCCCACTATCTTGAATACTTTGAAAGTCAAGGCCTACCTTGCAAAGGCTGTGTCTGTGCCAGTGTATTTCAGTGATGAAGACTCTAGGGACTAGATGTGTAAGATGCAACCTTTACTCCTAACATTGGTCCAACAAAAACAAACACCACACACCCTGAGAAACTTACACCAGCCTCCTGTAACAAACCAGTTTAAGCTATGATCTTGAGGTCTGTCAGGCAGCCCCCCCTGCTCCATCCTCCATTGCTGACACCATGGCCTATTTACATAATCACTGTTTTGCCTGATCTATCTTCTTTGTACCTTGAGATCTGCCCAGCCTTCAGGGTATTAATTAATCCCACCCACGGGTTAAAACCTTCACAACATTTGCTAAAAGAGTCTCTAACATTCGCCTGCTCTTTCCTTTTCTCCATGCCCTTTCCTAGTCATTTCATTTTCTGACTTGCCACTTCCGGTTTGTGTTGTCTCTGATCAATAAAACCCATTGCTTTCCATCTCTGCCAGGAGTTCCTGGTCTCTCTTCCTCTCCTGGTCTCTCTTCTGTTAGCTAAGCAGCAGCCCAGGTTGGCTCCGGTCCAGTTCTCTCCAACCCAGAGAGCAGGTGCCCAGGAAGAAACACCTGTATCCTTAGCCTAGCAGTGGTCTATCAGAAGAGGCTTCAGAATTTAGAAGAGCAACTTTGAACACATCGTCACTTAAGACAGTTTGAGGAGCTCACTGTATAGAAACTTCACCATGAAACTGGGCTTAGTGGTAACATTCATTTCTTTCTTTTCCTTTTTATCAGAGTATGGCTCAGCACCAGCTGCTGGTGTTGCTGGGGGCTGAATTTAGAACTTTGGAGCCTCAGGCAGAAATGTGATTGTGCAGAATCATTATGCAGGTCTCCCTTGCCCTAGTAATGCCAACTTGTTATTATTATTCCATGTCTCATGACTCGCCTCAACACAGTCAGTCACTGGGCCTAGATGAGTCATCAAGGTCCATGGCAGAGCTTTAAAAATTTAGTAATAGTCATCATAATCATAATCATAACAGTAATAGATTCGACTTTGGAGGTTGGGGAGGAGGCACAGCAGGCAGGGCCCAGGCTTTGCAAACACAAGGTCGCAGGTTCCATCCCCCACTCCACGCATGCCAGGTTCCTGCTCCAGTCTCATTTAGAAAATTATCATTGTTATTTTTTTAATGTGACCACGGGTGGTGAAGGAAGGGGAAAGGAAGAAAGAGAAAGGGTGATAAATGTCTGTAAAAACTCACAAAGCCAGGAGTCCTTGCTCTGACTCCCCCGCTGCCAGTGGGATGGGAGCAGAGCACACCCAGAGCCCTGCACTCCCAGACCACACTGCACTCACATTCTTGTCCCAGGACAGGTTCAGGTTGCTGTTCCAGTTGCTGCTCAGCTTCTGCTTCTTGGAGGCAGGCATGTAGCTTCCCACCACTACCACCACTGCCACACCTCCCTCAGACATGTTCCCCTGCCGTCACCAGTGTGGCAAAGGGCTCCCAGCCTCCATGGGCGGGCGGGCTGGCGAACTCCACACTGCTGACAAAGACACGTGCCCGCCCGCACGTGTCTGGCCAGTCAACGACTGAGAGTGATCGCTGGGCTCTGAAGGCAGCGCCTTGCCTCTCCTCTCCTCACAGGACCCCTGCCCACCAGTGCTTGGACAGCAGAGGTGGGCTCTGAGGGTCTCCCCTCAACCCCAGCTCCTACGCAAACGGTGCAGGAACACTGCCCACACCTACGTGCCCAGCCGCCTGGAAGACGCTGGAGTCTGGGCCGTGGACCAGCCCACTCAGCCTTGGTGGCCCACTACACGGCTCGGCTCTGTAATCTCCGATGCAGTAGTTAAAGCCTTCACATTATGCACAGGGATGTTCACAGCCCAACTTTTAAAAACTCAGATGGGAATTGAAATGCTAGAGGAAGCCAGACTGGCCTCCCCCATCCTGTCAGTGAAAGAGTCCCTGGCAGGTGCGCAGGCGCCAGTTGAGTTCTCCAGTGGTCCAGTGGGCGCTGATCCAGGCCACGCCCCGTCGGGCCACGCCCCCTCAGGCCAGGTGGATGTGGCCTGGGATGGGTTTCTAGGCCCCACCCCATGTTCTGCTCAGGGCCGCCCAATTCAGCCCTGATGCATATTTATGAGACTGAGTGATGGGTGTCCTCCAGGCAGTGCTCCTGCTGGCTGGGTCAAGTGGATGAAGTCATTCTAGAAGTAGGAATATAAGTCTAAACTCTCAAGTGCTCTATTTTTTATTAATTTTTAAAAAGTTAGCCAGAGCACTTTTCAGCTCTGGCTTAAGGTGGTGCTGAAGGTTGAGCCAGTGACATTCGAGCCTCAGGCATGACAGATATTATTATTATTATTAACCGCCATGATGTCGCCCTGGCATATTAACAGTAGTTAAAGCATCCTGGAGCTTGATTCAGGACTGTTGGAGCAAGTACTGAGGCTCCTAGGAGAGAAAGATTCTGTTCTAATTATAGTAAGGTCAGAGATTAGGGGTCATGAGGCAGTTGGGGGACGGGGGAGTCAGGACAAACTGCCCACAGTGTGTGGCTTTGGTACAGTGATGATTTTAGCAGAAGGCACTTGGATCAGGCTATCTCAGGACTCCCAGGACTCCACATATCTGACTAAAGACAGATCCTCCAGTGGCACGGGAGGTAGTGAAGTTCATAAATCAATGACCTGGCAAGCCTGAGGTCTTTTCTGAGCAATGTTCTTGTTCTCTCTCTCATCATTAATATTTTTTTTCTTTTAAAAGCATTGGGCATGAGTAGATAGCATAGTGGCTATGCAAAGAGACTGTCATGTCTGAGGCTCCAAAGTAACAGGTTCAATTTCCCGCAAGACCCGAGCACTGCTCTGGTGTTTCTCTCTGTATATTACTATCTCAGCATTGCTCTCAAAAATAAAATAAAATAAAATACTTTAAAAAATTAATTTCTTTAAAAATTTTATTTATATCACTGACTTAATAATGATTGACAATGATTTAATAATGATTGTGGGTTTAAGAGGGTTATAATTCCACACAATTCTGAAGGCTTTTTTAAAATTTATATAATTTTACTTTATAAAATGGAAATATTGACAAGAACATAGGATAAGAAGGGGATAATCCCACACAATTCCCACCACCAGAAATCTGTATCCCACCCTCTGCCCTGATAGCTTTCCTATTCTTTACCCCTCTGGGAGTATGGACCCAGGGTCATTATGGGGTGCAGAAGGTAGGTCTGGCTTCTGTAATTGCTTCCCCGCAGAACATGGGCATTGGCAGGTTGATCCATACTCCCAGCGTGTCTCTTTCTTTCCCTAGCAGGGGAAGGGCCTGGGGAGGCAGGGCTCCATGACACCTGATGGTGTCATCTGCTCAGAGAGGTCAGGTTGGCATCATGGTATCATCTGGAACTTGGTGGCTGAAGAAGAGTTAAGATACAAAGTAGATCAAATATTTGACTAATAATGAGCCTTAAGGCAAAAATATTACAGATGAAAATTTGGGGTCTCTGTTTTAGAAAAAGCAGGTAGGCCTATTTTAGGTATATTCCAAGGGTCCCATGACCATTAGTTTTTGCCTGAGTCTGACATCTGAGATGCAGGTGGACCCAACTTCTTCTCTGGGGAGATGGTGTCATAGTTGTAAAAAGGACTGGAAATCTGGATCAGAGAAGAGAGTAGCTTCCAAATATGGGAAAAGTATATAAATATTTTTAACTACAAACCCCACCGGTTTGATCTGGAGCCCATATTCAGCACAGAAGTCTGTTGTAACGTCTGTATCCCTGTAGGTCTGAGTTCACATTCTGTGGTCACTACTAGGAACACTCTGGGCTGCATTAATTTCAGAACCCATCTTCCTCTGGTGATAGGTAGAGTAAGTTATCCAACCTTCATTTGGAGAATGGAATAATAGTCCTACCATTGTTGATCCAGCTTGATTGCAAGGTCCTCAACATAATTGTTCCACAAAGGGGTCTATTATGTTGTTCCTGATGGAGATTACCAGTGACAGTGGTGAGAGAGATCACTTAGAGGTCTAGGCCCATCATGTCTCTGTGGGAATCCCAGGACTCCCTGACTAGAGTCCCAGGTGATGGGATGTCCTGGTAGTGACTAAAGAGACAGCAGACATGCACTGGTCTCCCCAGACAAGCAAATGATGGGGTGGCTTCACTGAACACACACAGTGCTGTGAGAACAAGGATTCTGAGTTGATGTAGACACTGCACATCAAGCTGAATTGGGGCCACTCCTGCAACCCAAGGAGCTCAGCCTACCAAAATCATCGAGCCTGGCATACCCTCCTACCTATGATGGTTGTGGGCTTCACCTGCTGCACCACCTCCTCCAAGGAGCCCTTATCAGCATGATCCTGGGCAAAAGTCTCTTTCTCAGGGCTCAGATGACTCCTCCCCTGCAGGAGAGGAAGAAGGCATGTGGCTGTGGGGAACCTGGGCAAAATTGCTGCATTTGAGCCACAGAGTGTACTCTTCATACTTCTTTGCGAGACACACACACACACACACACACACTCACACACACAGAAGGAGAGCCACCACAGCACCAGAGCTTCTCCCAGTACAGTGACACCCTCCCATGTGGTGCTAGGGTTTGAATGTGATTCAAGTGCATGGCAAGGTATCTACCCTGCCCACTGAAATATATGGCTCTCAGATGCATGTGTCCATAGTTCTTAAACTTTAATTTTATTATTATCATTATTGCCAGCAGTGTCATTGTCCAGGATCAGTGGTTACATAACTCCACTACTCATGGTGGCCACTTTGTTTCCTTCCTTCCTCCCTCCTCCTTTTCTTCTCTTCTTTTTTAAAAAAAAATATTTATTTATTTTCCTTTGTGTTGCCCTTGTTATTTTTTTATTGTTGTAGTAGTTATTATTATTGTTCTTGATGTTGTCATTGTTGGATAGGACACAGAGAAATGGAGAGGAAGGCTAGACAGAATGGGGGAGAGAAAGACAAACACCTGCAGACATGCTTCACCACCTGTGAAGCAACTCCTCTGCAGGTGGTGAGCCAGGGGCTCAAAGCATTCTCTTTTCTTTTTTCTCCCTTCTTTTATAGAGACAGAGACTGAGAGAAACGGAGTAAGGAGGGACATGTTCAGCCTGTTCTACTATTTGGGAAACTTTTCCTTTGCAGGTCAGGACCAGGCACTTGAACCCAGGTTCTCACAAATGGGAACGTGTGTGTTCTACCAGGTGTGTCAACTCCTAGCCCAGGTTTTTACATTTTAAGCTCTGACCTTTGAACTGTCTCTCCTGTCCCTCTCCCCAGTTTTCTATGCTAGTGGAATCTGGGACCTGAATTCAGGCTCTGAGTGACATCTGAGGGGAATCACTCTGTGCTGCAGATGTCTCCCCTTCTCTCTACTTCCCTCTCTTTTTTCCCTATGTATTCCTCTCTATCTCTCCCTTTCTCGGCAATAAAAATGGCATTCAGGAATAGTGAAGCAGTATGGTAACCCTGGTGGCAAAATCAATCAAGCCATCAATGCAAATAAAGAGCAGGCCCTGCCCTCCTCGACCTCCTCTCTCTCCTGCCTGCCAGGCTTGCCTCCTCACAGGTGAACACCCCATCTCCAGCTGCTGTAAGACACCCCATGTCTTGCCCCCAGACCAACACATCTTGACAATGAGTCCCCTGGAGTCCACCATCCAGATCTTCTTGGTGGCCTCAGCTACAGGGACGCCTTCCTTCTCCAGGGCCATGACCAGGAGGTGAGTGATGCCCAGGGCAGCCTGGGGGTACCACACAGGACAGGCTCAGACCCAGGCAGGCAGCAGCCAGCCCTCCTCCCTCCACACCTGGGGCACGCAGGGATCCTCAAGTGAGAGAGGGTGCAAAAAGCCCATAGGTCTGGAGGTTCCTCCAAGCAGTGGCCGTGCACATGGCAAAGGAGTGCAGTGTCCAGATGAGGCATCGTGCCAGGCTGCCTCTAGGATTCTCCATTTCCTGGCAGTAGCTACCTCCCCGGCTCCTTGGAAGATGAACACATGGCTAGAGAGCTGGCTTCTGGTGACCCACAGAGTCACAAGGATCCCAGCCACCACCATGGAATCCCTCTTGGACCTGTATTCTTCCCAGCCATCCACCACAGAGTCTTTTACTTTGATGCAATATGCAATTCCATTTCAGGTTCTACTTCTTTTTTTTTTTTTTCTGATCTTGTTTTTCAACTTCTGCCTGAGAGTGAGATCATCCCATATTCACCCTTAAGTTTCTGACTTATTTCACTCAACATGATTTTTTCAAGGTCCATCCAAGATCGGCTGAAAATGGTGAAGTCACCATTTTTTAGAGCTGAGTAGTATTCCATTGTGTATATAGACCACAACTTGCTCAGCCACTCATCAGTTGTTGGATATCTGGGTTGCTTCCAGGTTTTGGCTATTAAGAATTGTGCTGCTAAGAACATATGTACACACAGATCTTTTTGGATGGATGTGTTGTGTTCCTTAGGATATATCCCAGGAGAGGAATTGCAAGATCACAGTGTAGGTCCATTTCTAGCCTTCTGAGAGTTCTCCAGACTATTCTCCACAGAGGATGGACCAACTGACATTCCCACCAGCAGTGTAAGAGGGTTCCTTTGACCCACGACCTCTCCAACATTTGCTGCTCTTACCTTTTCTAATGTATGACATTCTCACAGGAGTGAAGTGGTGTCTCATTGTCTTTATTTGCATTTCTCTGACAATCAGAGACTTGGAGGATTTTTTCATGTGTTTCTCGGCCTTTTGGATCTCTTCTGTGGTGAATATTCTGTCCAAGTCCTCCCCCCATTTTTGGATGGGGTTATTTGTTGTCTTGTTTTTGAGTCTGACAAGCTCTTTATATATGTTGGTTATTAAACTCTTATCTGATGTACGTCATGTAAGGATCTTCTCCCATTCTGTGAGGGGTCTCTTGGTTTGGGTAGTTGTTTCTTTTGCTGTGAAGAAGCTTTTTAATTTGATGTAGTCCCATAGGTTTATACTTGCCTTAGTCTTCTTTATAATTGGATTTGTTTTATTGGTGATGTCTTTAAATTTTATGCGGAAAAGAATTCTGCTAATATTTTCTTCTAAGTATCTGATAGTTTGTGGTCTAACATCCAAGTCCTTGATCCACTTGGAATTTACTTTTATATTTGGTGAAATACAGTGTTTCAGTTTCATTCTTCTGCCTATTTCAACCCATTGTTTCTAACACCATTTGTTGAAGAGACTCTGCTTTTCCCATTTAATAGTCTGATCCCCTTTGTTGAAGATTAGATGTCCATAGGTGTGGGGTCTCACTTCTGGGCTCTCAATTCTATTCCATTGGTCATGGTGTCTATTCATGTTCCAGTATCAAACAGTTTTGATGACAATGGCCCTGTAATACAATTTGAGATCTGGGAGTGTGATGCCTCCAGTTCTGTTCTTTATTCTCAAGATTGTTTTGACAATTCTATGTCTTTTCTGGTTCCAGATAAACATTTGTAGCATTTGTTCTATTCTCCTAGAAATGTGCTTGGGATCTTGATGGTGATAGCATTAAATTTGTATATGGCTCTGGGTAGTATATTCATTTTGATGATGTTACTTCTACCAACCCATGAACATGGAATATCTTTCCACTCATAAAGCCATGTATTTTGTCAAAGGCTTTCTCTTCATCTATTGATATGACCATGTGGTTTTCAGTCTTGCTTTTGTTGATGTGCTGGATCACATAGTTCATGATGAACAATCTTTTTAATATACTGCTGTATCCGGTTGGCTAGAATCTTGTTCTGTATTTTAGCATCTATGTTCATCAGAGATATTGATCTGAGGTTTTATTTTTTGTTTATGTCCCTGTCTGCTTTTGGTATCAGAGTGATGTTGACTTCATAGAAGCTGGCAGGGAGTATTCCAGTGTCTTCAATCTTCTGGAAGACTTTTACAAGTAGAGGTATTAGTTTTTCCCTGAAGGTTTTGTAGAATTCTTTTTTAAAACCATCTGGTCCAGGACTTTTATTTTTGATAACTGTTTCAATTTCATTAGCTGTGATGGGCCTGCTCATGTTATCCACTTTCTCTTTACTTAGTTTGGAAGTTGGTAGATATGTAGGAAATTGTCCATTTCTTCCAGGTTCTCTAGCTTGGTGACATATAGTTGTTCATAGAAGCCTCACATGATATGTTGAATATCTTCGGTGTCTGTTGTGATAGCTCCTCTTTCATTTATGATCTGATTTATTTGGGTCTTCTCTCTTTTTTGTTTTGTGAATCTGGCTAAAGGTTTGTTGATTTTGTTTATTCTTTTGAAGAACCAACATTTACTTTCATTGATCTTTTGTATGGTTTTCTTATTCTCAATGTTATTTATTTCTGCCCTAACTTTAGTGATTTCTGTCCTTCTCGTTGCTTTAGGGTTCCTTTGTTGTTGTTCTTCCTGGTCTTTAAGATATGCAGTCAGGCTGTTTATTTGTACTATTTCTTGTTTCCTAATGTGTGCTTGTACAACTATGAACTTCCCTCTCAGTACTGCCATATCTGTGTCCCAAATATTTTGATAGTTTGTGTCTTCATTTTCTTTGAAGTCTCGAAACATTTTGATTTTTTCCGTGATTTCCTCTTTGACTCAGAGGTTGTTAAGAAGTGTACTGTTGAGCTTCCAAATTTTGGGACTATTAGTAATCTTCTGTTGATTGTTAAGTGTTAGTTTATTTCCACTGTGGACTGAGAAGATGCTTGGGATGATTTCAATGCTCTTGAATTTGCTGATGCTGTCTTTGTGGCCTAACATATAGTCTATTCTTGAGAGTGATCCATGTGGACTTGTGTAAAATGTGTATTCCAGTTTCTTGGGATGAATGACTCTGACAATGTCCAATAGTTCTAGTTTATCTATCTCTTCATTTAGCTCCATTATGTTTTTATTGATTTTATACCTGGATGATCTGTCAAGTTGAGAGACTGAGGTGTTGAAGTCCCTTACTATGACTGTGTTGCTATGAATAAATTACTTTAGCTCTTTCAGAAGATGTTTGATGTATTTAGGTGGCTTCTCATTGGGTGCATAGATGTTAAAAATTGTGAAGTCCTCTTGATTTACTGATCCTCTAAGCATTAAGTAGTGTCCATTCCTATCTTTTTTAATCATATCTATTTTGAAGTGTATCGTTTCAGATGTGAGAATAGCTATTCCTGCCTATTTTTGTGGGCCATGGGTTTGTATGATAGTTTTCCATCCTTTCACTCTAAGTCTGTGTTTGTCTTGTTGAGTTAGGTGGGCTTCTTATAGACAGCATATTGTTGGGTTGTATTTTCTGATCCATCTTCCTACTCTATGTCTTTTAATAGGTGAATTCAGGCCATTGACATTTATTGATATCAAAGATTGAAGATATTTTAACACCATTCTTGTAGAGTTTTAGAGTGTTTTGATATATGACCTATTTATGATGGTCTGACAGTTTATAGAAGAGCTTTCAGAACTTCTTTCAGGGCAGGCTTGGTGATAGTTGATTCCTTCAACTGTTGCTTGTCTGAGAAGGTTTTGATGCCTCCATCTAGTCTGAATGACAGTCTAGCAGGATACAGTATTCTTGATTGAAAGTCTTTCTCATTGAGCCCTCAATAGATACCTTGCCATTCTCTTCTGACCTGTAGTGTTGGTGTGGAGAAGTCTGCTGCTAATCTTATGGGATGTCTTCTATAGGTGACTCTTTGTTTTTCTCTTGCCGCCTTCAGGATCCTTTATTTATCATTTTCCTTTCCATTCTAAATATGATGTGTCTTGGTGTCTTTATGTCTGGGTTAATTCTGTTTGGGACCCTCTGGGCTTCTTGAACCTTTATGCCTTTGTTTATTGTTGTTGTTGTTGTTAATATTTATTTCATTTATTCCCTTTTGTTGCCCTTATTGTTTTTTATTGTTGTAGTTATTATTGTTGTTGTTGTTGTTGGATAGGACAGAGAGAAATGGAGAGAGGAGGGGAAGACAGAGAGGAGGAGAGAGAAAGTTAGACACCTGCAGATCTGCTTCACCGCCTGTGAAGCGACTCCCCTGCAGGTGGGGAGCCGGGGCTCGAACTGGGATCCTTATGCCAGTCCTTGTGCTTTGCACCACCTGTGCTTAACCCGCTGCGCTACAGCCTGACTCCCACCTTTATGTTTTTGATGTTGTCTAGACTAGAGAAGTTTTCAGCTATTATGGCCTGAAGAATGCTTTCTTCCTTTCCCTCTCTTTCTTCCTCTGGTAAGCCAATAATGTGTATATTGTTTCCTTTGAAGTCAACCCATAGGTCTCTGTTGTTATTTTCAGCACCTCTTAATCTCTTTTTGAGATGTCTTACTTCTTTTTTAGTTGTCTCTAAATCGTCCTCAATCTTGCTAATCCTGCCTTCATTCTCATTGATTCTATTCTCTCTGCCCTCTACTGTTTTCTGCAGTTCATTTTTTTTGTTACTCTGTTTTGACACTGTTTTAGCTTGTTCAACCAGTTGAGTTCTTAGCTCAGCTATTTCAGCTTTCAGCTCTCTAATAACCTTGAGATCGTTAGTTACTGTTCTCTTCCAGAGTCTCATTTGTTGTTCCCGTGTTTCTGATTACAATTTTTTCAAACTCTTTACTCACTCCTGTGATTATTTCCTTAGCTAATGTTTGGATGCTGAAGTTGCTATTTTGTGCTTCTCCCTTTGGAGGGCTTTTAGCTGGACTCTTGTCCTGGTTTGTTTCTCCAATAGTTCTTCTTGTTGGTTTACCTATTTTATATATTATGTTATGATTTCCCTGTGTTAGTACTTTTCAAATTACTGACCACTATTTCCTGGGTTGACTTGTGTCTAAGTAAGGTAATTAAAGGGTTCACAGTGGTGGAAGTTAACAGATGTTAAATAGTATTTTAATCCTTGAGTTGGAGCTCAGTGATTTGAAAGTCTCTTTTTCTCTCTCTCTCTCTCTTTAGGCTATGGGAGCCTGAGAGTTTTTAAACTATAAGTAGGCTTCTTACCTTAATCACTGACTCCTGACCAAGAGATAAGGCAGGGTGTGGAAGAGATAGTCCAGTGGTTATGCAAAGAGACTTTCACAGTCCAACAGCTATGCCATGGAGGCATAGGTCTTCTCCTCTGTTTCCTGGTTAGATCTCTGTCCCCTGTTGTCCCTCCCTACTACTGCTCCAGATTCTGAGGGCAGTAGCAATGGAGACTTAGAATTGCACTTGGTGAGTCTCCAGGGAGTCCTCTCCTCCCTTCAGCTGTCCCCTTGTTGGTGGAACAGACTGGAGGTGGGGTCTCAACTTCTTCTTCTTCTAGCGTTTGCCCTTCTTCCGTAGCCAGTCAACAGCATCAGGTTGAGCCTGATGTAAAGTTTTGAGACCTCCTTTGAATCTGGAGAGGTGGCAGTCGTTGACTATGTGGGTCATAGTCTGTCTGGAGCCGCAGGGGCAGTTCGGGTCGTCTCTAGCTCCCCAGCGATGGAACATAGCGGTGCACTGGCCATGGCCTGTTCAATAGCGATTGAGGAGTGCCCAATCATAACGTGCTAGGTCAAAGCCAGGTTGACTCTGTTTCCAAGAGACTGGAACAGAGAAGTTCAGTGTAGGCATAGGGGACCAGACGTCAAGCGTTGGACAGGGTGGGTGAAGATATCCGCGTATATTGGCAGGTCCAGTTGAGCGTAGATGTGGGAAATGAACTTAGATGTTGCTGCATCCCGATGAATATCTGGCAGGGCGATGTTGCTAAGAACTGGCAGCCATGGAACCGGGGTGGAACAGATGGTTCCAGAAATTATCCTCATGGAGGAATATAATTTGGAATCGACCAAGTGGACATGGGGGCTACAGAACCATACTGGGGCACAGTATTCGGCAGTGGAATTGCATAATGCCAGAGATGATGATCGTAGTGCGGAAGTGCTCGCGCCCCATGAGGAGCTGGCCAGTCTTGCAATGATGTTATTCCTCGCGCCCACCTTTGCTGCAGTTTTTATGAGATGTTTGTGAAATGACAGAGTGCGATCGAGAGTAACGCCACGATAGACTGGCTGGGCTTCATGCCGGATTCTTGTACCGCCAAGCTGCACATTAAGCTTACGCAAGGCCGAGGCATGGTGTAGATGGAAAACAGATGATACCGTTTTTGCAGTGCTAGGGATTAGTTGCCATTTTTTACAGTAATCAGATATCAGAGACATGTCTTTCGTGAGTGTTTCCTCAAGGATGTCAAACTTGGATGCCTGAGTTGCACAGGAGATGTCATCGGCGTAGATGAACTTCCTTGAAGAAGTTTCTGGGAGGTCATTGATGTAAATATTAAATAGCGTAGGAGCCAGAACAGAGCCCTGGGGGAGGCCACTTGAGACAAGTCTCCATCTGCTAGACTTGTCACCCGGATGCACCCGGAATCTTCTGTTTTGGAGAAGAAACGATATAGTGTTGGCCACCCATGGAGGCAGGCATCTTGAGATCTTGACTAGGAGACCACGGTGCCAGACCATGTCATAGGCTGCTGTGAGATCAACAAAGCCAGCACCCGTCTTTAAATTCTTCTGGAATCCATTTTCAATGTAAGTTGAGAGGGCCAGGGCTTGTTTGCAGGTAGATCTTCCTGGGTGTCTCAACTGATAAACTGTAGGACTGTTACCAGCCACTTAGACTCTCCCTAGGCTCCTCTCTATCACAATCCATGTGTATTTGCACTCACCGGTGATTTGGTGGGTTCCTGTAGTCGTTCTATTCCTGTCTTGTTTAGGTCCCAGGTGGTCTCCTTTGGTATCTCTAGTTGATTCTCAGAGGAAAGGAGAGGAGAGGAGAAAAACAGATCTGCTGCAGCTGTTAGCCCCGCTTCTGGAAGTCAAAAAATAGAAGATAGATCTCTGTTAACACAGAGAGAAGCTGAAACAGGATTCTTGACATTTTGGTGCTTTATTCCTCCATGGAATGTGCAAACATTATCTAGTACTTTAGTGGCTTTGGTCCTGAGGGGCTTTTCTGGCAGGAGAAAACGAAGTCAGCTATCATGTGATAACATTAAAAAGTGCCAAGAAAACTCAGAATGAGCTGGTTACAAAGGGGTTTCTTTTTCTATTGGAATGTTTATGCCTCCAAAAATTATGACTTTTAGAACACAGCTCTTTTGTAACATGAGTTTCTGATTTATCCAAAGTAAGCTTCCCTTAAACACAAGAGCCTGTAATTGGTATGCTTCTGACCGAGTGGCACACTCAAACAGGCAAATTGTTTGCAAGTATAAATGACACAGTATGAGAGAAATACCCTACTGGCTTGGTTTTTCCAAAGAGGGCCTGGTTTACTTTTGTCCCCTCAGTCATCCTTGTTTGTGCTTTGTGCCTCAGTTTTTTTTTTTGGGGGGGGGAGATGAGACAGGTGTGCAGAGATGCTCTCAAGAAACACTGAGGCAGCAGCTTTGGAGCCAAGGTCAAACTGATTTCCTCCACACTGTGTCCCATTGCACACTGTCATTAAAGGGACAGTTGTCCATGCAGACATCTGTGAACCATCTTGAAATAATTTGTAAGTGGAGGGAGGGATCTTCCCCCTTTAATTTATTCAGACACTCAGGTGGATGGAGCTCACAGACATCCAGTGCCAAGAACTAGAGTTTTGAGGAGAACACAGTGAAGTACTTACTCAGTGAGGACAGAAGGTTATTACATGTCCCTGTCACAGGAAGCCAAAACACAAACATGGATGACTAAGGGGACAAAAACAAACCAGTCAAGAGAAACACTTGCAGTACTACTTTACTACTTGTGAAGCTTGGGACCACCGTGGGCTTGAGCCCTCTATCCTTGCACCTGTTAATGCATGTGCTCAGTTGGTGCACTACTGCCTGGCCCCAGGAAAAGTGCTCTCAAGTCAGGATGAAGTGGACCATGACCTTCATTCCCCCTTGACCTTTCACCAGGTGGGAGAGGTCAACAGGCTTCAGACTGCATTTTGCACTCAGTCCTCTCAGCTTGCCCGGGATCTCTGTGACTCGGAAGGTGTTGCTGTAAAGTGAGGCACTATCAAGCACGAGTCCCAAATTCCATCCCTGGTATGGCAGATCCCAGAGTGATGCTTTGGGTCTCTCTCTCAACTCCATAAACAAACAAACAAATGAGCCTTAAAAAGAAATAGGGTAGTCTTTAAGGAAACCTCTGAGGACATTCTAGTAAGAGAATGTGAAGGAATCCTATTTATTGCAGTGGTCTCACACAGGGAAGGGTCTAACACTGGAGCTGGGTTGACCAGTTGGTTGGTGCTGAGTTTCTTTGCTGACCAGAAAGCCTGTACATTCATTGAAGCCATTCTACAACGAGGTTTCACTCATGCCCTAGTCCAGAGCCTTTAAGAACACTTGCAGCCTCTTTTAAGAAGGTTCTCTTTTGGGACAGAGCTTTAGCCAGCTGGTGTGTGTGTGTGTGTGGGGGGGCACCTGTTTAAGAGCATTTCACAGGTCAGTGGGAGAGCAAGGCCAAGTGCCTGCATGCACGCCTTTCCTTGGGTTAGGAAATTCTCCCCACCCCCTTCTTTTTATCCCTATGGCCAGGATGGCCAGGACCAGGGAAAGAAAAGGTGAAAGGCAGATAAAAAGGAAACTCAAAAAAAAAAAAGAAAAGAAAAGAAAAGAAAAAAGGTAACTCAGGTCCATTTGTTTCCATTGCCAGGAAGCTCTGCCTTTAGCTGAAGGTTCTCAAGCTCAGGGCAATCTGTTGGAGTTGTGAAACTTCATCTGCCTCTGGTTCCAGTGGGAAATAAGACATGAGGTCTGCCAGCCCCCTGACACTCCAGTCCCTGTGCCCACACTCACAGGAGCATGTTGGGTGTTCCCTGCTTCCCAAATACAAGCTGCTCCTTCAGTATGCCAAAAAATTCCTACTCACGTGCATCTGAGACTTTATTTAGTTATATATATATATATATATATATATATATCATATTTAACAGAAGATATATATATCTTAACCCCTGATAATTGTTTCTTTTGCCCTTTATCCGTTTCACCCTAACAAAACTTTCTATTCTTTTTTAAAAAAACTATTTATTCCCTTTTGTTGCCCTTGTTTCATTGTTGTAGTTATTACTGTTGTTGTTATTGATGTCATTGTTGTTAGATAGGACAGAGAGAAATGGAGAGAGGAGGGGAAGACAAATAGGGTGAAAGACAGACACCTGCAAACCTGCTTCACCGCCTGTGAAGGGATTCCCCTGCAGGTGGGGAGCTGGGGGCTCGAACCGGGATCCTTATGCCAGTCCTTGTGCTTTGCGCCAAGTGCACTTAACCCGCTGCTCTACCGCCCAACTCCCAAAACCTTCTATTCTTTAAACCTGTTGAGAGCAAGAGCTCCCCATTTTGAGAGCTTCTCCATCTTAGGGACTTGTTTCTTTTCAAGTAAAAGTTGAGAAACAAACTAACCTCTCTCCCAGGAATGACCAAGGCCATCTGGGTAGCTATAGATAACTAGCCTGCAATAGTGATGATGCAAAATAATGTTTATGTGACAGTTTAAATTCGAATGTTCCCGCTCATTTCGCTTCTGTTTACCTGCTTTGCTGAGATAAACTCGTGCCATAGAAAGATATTGGAATGTGCTGTTTAGGTAAAGATTGAGGAGGAATTGTGCTTTGCCTTGCTCAAGGCAAAGATTAGAATGTAATGTGCACCTGTTTTCCCTTGGGACATCCTGCTTGTGCAACCCCCATCCCTCGAGAGTGTAAATAGGGGTCTTAGAGTTGCCTGAGGGATCTGTCCCAGCTAGACCCTCAGTGCTGAGTTCCCCTGTGTGTGTGTCTTGTGTGTCTGTGTGAATAAATACTTTAACTTTGTCAATTGCCTGTGTCAGCCTCAGTTTGTGATAGGGCTCTGTCAGTAGCAACTTAACACTGTTCTCAGCTCCCACAGTGAATCCTTAAGCACCCAAGTCCTAAGTTCCTTTTTAAGTCTCAAGTTACAACACAGATCCAATCCCCTTTTAAAGTTAAATTTCAACAAATGGCGCCTCAACGTGTTGAATATATATTTTTTAATTTATCCCACCTCTATTTTAGTTGACTTTCATTTCGCCCTACCCACTTTGTTCACATTACAAATCCATTGTTCCTGGCGGCCAATTAAATCAAAAAAAATCTGAGGAGTCAGGTGGTAGCGCAGAGGGCTAAGTGCAGGTGGCGCAAAGTGCAAGGACCAGTGGAAGGATACTGGTTTGTGACCCTGGCTCCCCACCTGCAGGAGTGTCACTTCACAGGCAGTGAAGCAGTTCTGCAGGTGTCTCTCTTTCTCTCCCCCTCTCTGTCTTCCTCTCCTCTCTTCATTTCTCTCTGTCCTAGCCAACAACAATGATATCAATAATAACTAAAACAATTAAGGGCAACAAAGGGAATAAATAAATATTAAAAAATTAAAAAAATAAAATAAAACTTTTTTTTTCATTTCAGAAGGACAAAGAGAAACTGAGAGGGGATGGAGAGATAGAGGGGGAAAAAAAGATAAGACACCTGTAGACTTGTTTCTTGATGGTTGGGAGTGTGGCTTGAACCCAGGTTCTTGCCTTTGGTGGTATGTGTGCTTAACTGGTGCACCACAGCCCTGCACCCTTCTGCTTCTTTTTCTTGTTTATGAATAATTATTTCTTTAAAGGAAAGAGTGATAATGCCTGCGTAAGGATTTAGTGAAGCGATGCTTATAAAGGCGCACTGTAATTTCTTTCTTTCTTTTTTTTTTTGTAATTGTATTTATTTATCTTCCCTTTTGTTGCCCTTGTCTCTTTTTTAATTGTTGTTGTAGTTATTGTTGTTGTAGTTGATGTCGTCGTTGTTGGATAGGAGAGAAATGGAGAGAGGAGGGGGAAGACAGAGAGGAGGAGAGAAAGACAGATACCTGCTGATCTGCTTCACCACCTGTAAAGTGACTCCCCTGCAGGTGGGGAGCCTGGGGCTCAAACAGTGGTCCTCATGCCTGTCCTTGCGCTTAGCGCCACCTGCGCTTAACCCGCTGCTCTACAGCCCGGCTCCCGCACTGTAATTTCTTAAACACTACACAGAGGCAATAACTCAACTGTCAATCAATTCTGATTCCAGAATTTGGGAGCCCAAATTTTCTCAATGGGGGTGTGTTTTCAGGGACCATAACCTACAGTAAGTAGGCGCGGAGCCGTCTGGGACTTGTAGTTTTCATTTATGTTCACTCACTCATAGTGGCGGAGCTTGGCGCAGGCCCGGAAATACTTGTTCCAGGGGCAGATAGCTAGTTGTGAGGGGGGTCAGAGGTCCGCCTGGCCTGGCATCCCCGCGACTCATGGAAGGTTTCGGCCGCCGATCGGCAGGCGCAGGGTCGCTGCCATGTTCGCTGCTTAGTGGCTGGGAGACTGGTGAGGATGGCGGGGGCTTGAGCCCAGCTGGGCGGCAGGGAGCAGGCGATGCCGGCCTGGAGCCTGGCCACTGCAGGCACATCTTAGGCTATTGCTCGCCGCCCTCTCCCGGAGCTCCAGTTCCCACCTTGGGCGAGCTGCGTGGCTGGCAGTGTAGACTTCTGCCCGAGCTCCTGTCACCTGGCGGGCAGTGGGTTCTCATGTGGTCTGAGGACCCTGTTTTTTTTTAAGACTCCGGTGCCCCTGCAGTGTAGACCTAAGGGGCCTAGTGTAGCCTGGAGGACTCCTGGGCAATCGGGCCTGAGGTTCTCCCCAGTCGTCCCGTGTTGGTCTGTAGCAGCAGGCCTCCTTGTAAGTTCCCGAGAGAGGATGCCCACTGGGCTAGATTGTGTGACAGGGGCGAGGTCACCCCCTGAAATGGTCAGGAATACTCTGGAGTCATCCTGGCTCGCCACCTTCGAAGCCGCCTGGAAATGTCCCAGAGCTCTGCTTTCTTGCTGCTGTTCAGTGTTGCAGCCTTTTTGTTGAATGGTGTTAAGGACACAGCAGCGCAGCTTCCTCCAGTGCGCTGGGCCAGGCCTCGAACCTGGCTCGTGAGCATGGCAAAGCTCTGTACTATCCGAGTCAGCTGTTTCAGAGCCTCCTTGGATACTTATAAATCTGTTTTTTATTTAAAGATGTCCTTCACTCAGTGATCTCTTAAATACTTATTTTAGATCACTAAGCTTTATGCTTTTCTGGTATATTTGTTAATGACATGGAATATTAGATTAGCTATTATTAGATTATTAGTGGTATAATGATTGTAATTGATTATACTTAGAAGTAGTGCTTACAGCTGTACTATAAAGGTAATAGAAACCTACCAGACTTTTCAACTAAGAGGAGTTAAGAATAGTGATAAAAATAATAATAAGTGAACTGGGGACTGGTTGGTGGTGCACCTGGTTAAGTGCACATAGCACCAAGCTCAAGGACCAGGGAATACTCTCGCACCCCGTGGAGACATTCTGCGAATGGTGAAGCAGGTCTACAGGTGTCAGGCTTTTCTCTCTTTTTTTAATATATATTTATTTTATTTATTTATTCTCTTTTGTTGCCCTGTTGTTGTTTTTTTATTGTTGTAGTCGTTGTTGGATAGGACAGAGAGAAATGGAGAGAGGAGGGGAAGACAGAGAGGAGGATAGAAAGATAGACACCTGCAGACCTGCTTCACCGCTTGTGGAGTGACTCCACTGCAGGTGGGGAGCCGGGGCTCGAACCGGGATCCTTATGCTGGTCCTTGTGCTTTGTGCCACCTGTGCTTAACCCGCAGCACTACAGCCCGACTCCCTGAGATTATTTTTAACACTTGGATTTTGAAAAGGAGTTTTGTGATGAATTTTTTTTCAGTTAACAGTAGTTAAGCTCATAAAGCTCATTGGCTATGATAATCCCACAGCTCAACGTTTGATGAAATTAAATTTTTATTTCTACATCTACATTCTAACCCTTTTTACTATTTCATTTATATATTTGTTGGATAGAGACAGAAATTGAGAGAGAAGGGAGAGACAGAGGAGGGGGGGGGACATCGGTAGCATTGCTTCATCACTTGTGCAGCTTCCCTCCGTGTAGCTGAGGACTGAACCCAAATCCTTGTGTACTGTCATATGTACTCTACTGTTGTGCCACCACCCAGCTCCTGAATTACATTTTCAGACTGATGCTTGAATAGCCTGGGAATGATGATTAAAAACTAGGATGGGGCTGGGGGATCCTGGTGTTCCTGTAGCAGATTGAGTTCACATGGTGCAAAGTGCAGGAACTGGATTAAGGATCTCAGTTTGAGCCCGGGCTCCCCACCTGCTGGTGGGTGGCTTCACAAGTAGTGAAGCAGGTAGGCAGATATTTATCTTTTATAATCAATTACAATCATTATACCACTATTTATCTTTCTCTCCCCCTCTCTGTCTTCCCTCCCTCTCTAGATTTCTTTCTATCTTAAAAATAACTTGGTTGGGGAGCCAGGTGATAGTATACTGGGTTAAGCGCATGTAGTGTGAAGTACAAGGACTCACGCAGTGATCCCAGTTTGAGTATCCTGCAGGTGGAGTCGCTTTGCAAGCTGGGAAGTAGATCTGCAGGTGTCTTTCTCTCCTCCTCTCTACCTTTCCTCAAATTTTTTCTGTTCTATTCAACAGCAGTAGTAACAACAGCAGCAGTGGACAAAAGATGGCCACCAGGAGCATTCAGTTTGTAGGTAGTGTCAGTACCATCCCCAGAGATAACCCTGGAAGCAAAAAGAAAGAAACAAACAAAAAACTGGGATAGGTGGGCCTTGAAAGGTGCCTGCTTTGACATAGGATTCAGTCAGATTCCAGATCTGTCACACAGCACTGAGGGAAGCTTCAGTGAGTGCTGCTGTGGTATGTGGCTCACTTGCTCTCTTTCTCTTTCTCACACCCTCCCCACCCTTCCACCCCCCACCCCCACTTTGCCTTTCCCTTTCTGTCTGGTAAAAAGATAAACAGAAAGTTATCACAGACCTGTGAAAATCCCAGAAAAAAACAAAACAAAAAACTAGCATGGGACTAATCTTGAGAATGTAAAATGAAAGGTTCACTATTTCAAAACAGGAAGGAACTTTCTTCCCTTCCTTTCTACCTCCAACAAAAATCTGTCTTTTTAAATTATTTTTTGCATATATTTCTCTCGTAGGTATGATTTGGTAGCTACAGAATTTGGGATGTTTAAATGAATCTTTTCCTATTTTGTCTTTAGGTCGTGTCTTCTTCCTAACGTGCATGAGACATTTAACTGAAAACTCAGTACAAATAATGAACTACTGGAAGTTTATAAAGAGTTTTATAGAGATTCTTTGCTTTTGTAAGTACATATGAATTCATATAAGCACATATCAGGAAGTGTTAACAAGGTTAAACATTTTTTTTTGTTTTATTTTTGAAACTTCCAGGTAGTGCTATTAGTTACTAGTAGTGTGGTATAAGTACTGTATGTCTGTTTGCTATAACTTGATTTTTAAACTGTCTACACTGTGAAAGCTTACGGAAATACTTGGAATTTATATTTAAGTTACAGAAGAAAAAAATGATCTGAATTTGTGGTTAAGACTGTGTTGTTTATCTTTTTTAAAAATATTTATTTAATTTATTTATTACCTTTTGTTGCCCTTGTTGTTTTATTGTTGTGGTTATTATTGTTGTTGTAGTTGTCGGATAGGACAGAGAGAAATGGAGAGAGGTGGGGAAGACAGAGAGGGGGAGAGAAAGATAGACACCTGCAGACCTGCTTCACAGCCTGTGAAGCGACTCCCTTGCAGGTGGGGAGCCGGGGGCTCGAACCGGGATCCTTGCACTGGACTGTGTTGTTTATCTTATTCCTCAAGAATATCTACTCTTTCTTCACATGTATGCTTCAAAGTGATGACTGTTTTTGGGATAGTCATATCACAGATAAGCAGGATTCAAAGAAAACAAACGGTGCACTGGTTGAAACAGATCTATGAAAGGTAACGTTTCTAAAGTGTTCAGTGGGCTTGGATGGGATAAAAGTGGGAGAATGCCAACTGCGCTTGGTAGTAGTTAGAATCATCAACTAGTAACATCTGCACCTTCAAGTGGAGAGGGAGCTTTTAGCATGGCATGATAGGGTTATTTTTGGAAAGTCTTGAAGATCAAGTAGATTCGATGGCATACAGGATTGCACACTCCAACATGAGGTCCTGAGTTTAATCCCTGGCATCACATGTGGTAGAGTGATGCTCTGGTTCTTTCTCATTGATAAATATTTAAGTAAATAAATGTTGAGTTGAGTTGAGTTGAGTTGTGTTATAGCCACACTAGGGGGGCTTTCTATTTTTTTTTTCCCTTCTAGTGGGCACATATTTGAGCAAGACTATATTCACATTGGTGTTTGAGGAAAACTTGTCTGGGATGACTTGAAGAATCTTGGTTAGGTTAGAGTCAAAGGGTAATAGATGCTGACCGTGCAATGTGCCATTGCAAACTTTTCCTGTGTACTAGCTATGTTATATTTTAAAATCAACCTTTTGATGTGGTGCTATTGATATCTTCTGTTTCAAGAGACTGAGTTACTAGAAGTTTAGTATGTTGTTTAGGCAACCCACTGATTTGTGGGCAGTAAACAGTCATACTTTGAAGAGCAGCACCATGCCTCATTCAACAAGTTCCAACTGCTGGAAATTTGGGGGTGGCCTCATATTTCCTTAGCGTTTCACCAGCAATGCTGCAACAAGTATTCTTGCATGTGTCTTTGCACATATTTTGTAGCACTGTTTTTCTGTAGAAGGAACTAGAAGTGAAACTGAATCCCTGGATTAAAATGCCCCTTAAACAAATGGTATCTGAGGCCTGGAGAAAGGGTACTGAGTGGCTGTGGATAATGGATCACTCTTGTTATGCAGTGTGAGAGGGGGAGAGAAAAAAAGACACCTGCAGACTTCCTTCACTGTCTGTGAGAGGACTCCCCTGCAGGTGGGGAGCTGGGGGCTGAAACCTGGATCCTTAGGTTGGTCCTTAAGCTTTGGGCCACCTGCGCTTAAACCAGATGCGCTGCCGCCCAACTCCTCGTGCAGAAGCTTTTTAATATGATGTAGTCCCATAGGTTTATTCTTGCCTTAGTTTTCTTTGCAATTGGATTTATTTCATTGAGGATGTCTTTAAACATTATGTGGAAAGATGTTCTGCCAATATTTTCCTCTTAAGTATCTGAAAGTTTCTGGTCGAACATCCAAGTCCTTGATCCACTGGAATTTACTTTTGTGTTTGGTGAAATATAGTGGTTCAGTTTCATTCTTCTGCATGTTTCAACCCAGTTTTTCCAACACCATTTGTTGAAGAGACTGTGCTTTCCCCATTTAATAGTCTGGGCCCCTTTGTCAAAGATTAGATGTCCATAGGTATGGAGGCTCGCTTCTGGGCTCTCAATTCTAATCCACTGGTCAGTGTGTCTATTCATTTTCCAGTATCAAGCAGTTTTGATGACAATGGCCCTATAATACAGTTTGAAATCTGTGAGTGTGATGCCTCCGGTTCTGTTCTTTTTTCTCAAGATTGTTTTGGCAATTCTAGGTCTTCTCTGGTTCCAGATAAACATTTGTCGCCTTTGTTCTATTCTCCTAAAAAATGTGTTTGGGATCTTGATGGAGATATCATTAAATTTGTAGATGGCTCTGGGTAGTATATTCATTTTGATGATGTTAATTCTTCCAACCCATGAACATGGAATATCTTTCCACTTCTTCGTGTCTTTTTCAATTTCCTTGAGTAGTGACTCTTAATTTTCAGTGTACAAGTCTTTCACTTCTTTGGTTAGGTTTACTCCTAGATATTTTATTGTTTTTGTTGCTATAGTAAAAGGAATTGATTTCTGGATTTCAATTTCTTCTAGTTTAGTGTTAGCATACAGGAATGCCACTGCCTTTTGAATGTTAATTTTATAGCCTGATACCTTACTGTATGTCCTGATGATTTCCAAAAGCTTCTTGCTGGATTCCTTAGGTTTGAGTTCTTTTTTTTTGAAGGTTTTGTAGAATTCATTTGTTAAACCATCTTGCCCTGGTCTTTTATTCTTGGGAAGGTTATAATAACTGTTTCAATTTTGTTAGTTGTGATGGGCCTGCTCATATTATTTAGTTCCTCTTTATTTAATTTTGTATGTTTGTAGGTATCTAAGAAGTTGTCCATTTAGTCCATGTTCTCTAACTTGGGGGCATATAGTTGTTCATAGAAACCTCACATGATATGTTGAATTTCTGCTGTCTTTTTTTGATATCTCCTCTTCAATTTACAAACTGATTTATTTTGGTCTTCTCCCTTTTTTTTTTCAATTTTGTTAGTCTGGCTAAAGGTTTGTGGATTTTGTTTACTCTTTTGAAGAACCTATGTTTACTTTCATTGATCTTTTTTTATAGTTTTCTTATTTTCAGTGTTATTTATTTCTGCCCTAACTTTAGTGATTTCTGTCCTTCTGGTTGTTTTAGGTTTCCTGTATTCATCTTTTTCTAGGTCTTTAACGTGTGAAGTCAGGCTGTTTCTTTGTGCTTTTTCTTGTTTCCTAATGTGTGCTTATATGGCTGTCAGCTTCCTTCTCAGTACTTCCTTAGCTGTATCCCAAATGTTTTGATAGCTTGTGTCTTCATTTTCATTGAGTCTAGAAATATTTTGATTTCTTCCTTTATTTCCTCTTTGTCCCGGTAGCTGTTAAGTAGTGTACTCTTGAGCTTCCACATTTTGGGACCATTAGTAATTTTTTTCTTGATTGTTAAGTGTTTCATACCACTGTGGTTTGAGAAGATGCTTGGAATGATTTCAATGCTCTTGAATTTGCTGATGCTGTCTTTGTGGCCTAAAATGTGGACTGTCCTTGAGAATGACCCATGTGGACTTGAGTAGAATGTGTATTAGTTTCTTGTGGTGAAAGACTCTGAATATGTCCAATGGTTCTAGATTATTTATCTCTTCATTTAGCACCTTCATTTCTTTTACTTATTTATTTATCTATTTATTTAGTTGTTTTTTATTAATGTAGTTATTATTGTTATTGATGTCATCATTGTTAGATAGTATAGAGAGAAATAGAGATATTGGGGAAGACAGAGAGAGAGACAGAAAGACACCAGCAGACCTGCTTCACCACCTGTGAAGTGACTCCACTTCGGGTGGGGAGTCGGGGGCTTAAACTGGGACCCTTATGCTGGTCTTTGCACTTTGCACTACTTGCACTTAATCTGCTGCACAACCACCCGTCTCCCTATCTCCTTCATTTCCTTAGTGATTTTCTACCTGTATGATCTGTCATGTTGAGAGAGTGGGGTGTTGGATACCCCAATATTACTGTGTTGTTGTCTGTATATTACTGTACCTCTTTCAGTACATGTTTGATGTATTTAGATGACTTCTCAATAAGTGCATAAATGTTAATAATGTTAAATCCTCTTGATTGATTGATCCTCTGTGAGTTAGGTAGTGTCCATCCATATCTTTTTAACTTTTATTCATTTTAAAATCTATCGTGTCAGATACGATAATAGCTGTTCCTGCCCTTTTTTGTGTGCCATTGGCTTGTATGACAGTTTTCCATTCTTTCACTTTGTATGTGTTTGTCTTGTGGAATTAGGTGGGTTTCGTATAGACAACATATAGTTGGGTTCTGTTTTCTGATCCATCTTCGTACTCAATGCCTTTTAATATGTGAATTTAGGCAATTGACATTTATTGATATCATAGGCTGAAAATATTTTAACATCATTATTGTAGATTCTTAGAGTGATCTGATAGATGGCATGTTTATGGTGGTCTGTTTATAGGAGGCCTTTCAGAACTTATTTCAGGGCAGGTTTGGTGATAGTTGATTCTTTCAACTATTGCTTATCTGAGTAGGTTTTTATGCTTCCATCTAATCTGAATGGCAGTCTAGCAGGATACAGTAGTCTTGGTTGAAAGCCTTTGTCATTAAGCACTCGATAAATATCTTGTTATTCTCTTTTGGCCTGCAGTGTTTGTGTGGAGAAGTCTGCTGCTAATCTTATGGGTTTTCCTCTGTAGGTGACTCTTTGTTTTTTCTCTTGCAGCCTTAAGGATATTTCTTTATCCTTTTTCCTTTCCATTCTAAATATCATGTGTCTTGTTGTCTTTAAGTCTGGGTTAATTCTGTTTGGGACCCTCTGGGCTTCTTGAACTTTTATGTGTCTAGAGTAGGGAAGTTCTCAGCTACTATTTACTGAAGAATGCTTTCTTCCCTTCCTCCTCTTCCTCTGGTAAGCCAATAATACATATATTATTATTATTATTATTTTAATTTTTTAATTTTTAATTTATAAAAAGGAAACATTGACAAAACCATAGGATAAGAGGGACCAACTTCACACAATTCCCACCACCAGAACTCTGTATGACATCCACTCCCCTCCCCTGATAGCTTTCCTATTCTTTAACCCTCTGGGATTATGGATGCAAGGTCAATATGGACTACAGAAGGTTGAAGGTCTGGCTTCTGTAATTGCTTTTCCACTGAACATGGGCATTGACAGGTCCATCCATACTCCCAGCCTGTCTCTTTCCTTAGTGAGGAAGGACTCTGGGGGAAGCAGAGCTCCAGGACACATTGTTGGGGTTGTCTGTCCAGGGAATTCTGGTTAGCATTATGCTAGCATCTGGAACCTGGTAGTTGAAAAGAGAGTTAACATACAAAGCCAAACAAATTATTAACCTATCATGAACCTAAGGGCTGAAATAGTGCAGATGAAGAGTTGGGGGCAGGGTCCTCCATTTTGTAGACAGCTAGTAGGCATATTTTAGTTAAATTTGAAAGGGCTTGTGGCTATGCTAGTTTGATGGGCCTAGACCTCTAATCAATACTTCTCTCCATTTTTATGGGTCATTTCTGATAGCAACAACTCAATAGACCTCTTTGTGGGCCCCCATAGGACCTTGCCCTCAACTTGGATCAACAATGATAGAGAGTGCAGGGGAGATAGCATACTGGTTATACAAACAGACTCACTCTCATGCTTGAGGCTCCAAAGTCCCAGGTTCAATCCCCCTGAGCACCACCATAAACCAGAGCTGAGCAGTGCTCTGGTATTTCTCTTTCTCTCTCTCTCTCTCTCTCTCTCTCTCTCTCTCTCTTTCTCTCTTCCTCTCTTTCTCTCTCTTACTCTGTGTATTCATCTCTATCAAAAATAAAATAAATAAAATATATTTTAAAAAATGGTAGAAAGTGTTCTTTCCTCCAAAGGGAGGATGGACAACATGCTCTATGCTACATCTGAGGAAGATGGATTGATATTGGAGCAACATGGAATGTTCCTACTCAGGACCACAGAATGTGATCTCAGATTTAGAGGGATACAGAGGTCACATAGGCTCCTAAACTCAATATGGGCCCCAGATCACATGAAATCGATGGTGTTTATAGTCAGCAATATTTATACACCTTTCCCATATTTGGGAGCTAGTCTCTTTCCTGATCCAGATTTCTGGTCCTTTTTACAGCCATGACATCATCTCCCTAGACAATAACTTGGGTCCACTGGCATATCAGATTTCAGGCTCAGGGACAAAAAGGAAAAAAAAAAAAATGCGTATATTATTTCGTTTGAAGTCATCCCATAGGTCTCTGTTGTTTATGTCAGTATCTCTTAATGTCATTTTGAGATCTCTAATTTCATTTTTAGTTGTCTCTAAGTCATCCTCCAACTTGCTCATTCTGTCTTCAGCCTCATTTATTTTATTCTCTCTCCCCTCTACTGTTTTCTGGAGTTCATCTATTTTTTTTAATATATTTATTTTTATTTCTTTCTTGGGGAATTAATGTTTTACATTAAACAGTAAATATAATAGTGTGTACATGCATAACATTCCCCAGTTTCCTATATAACAATACAGCCCCCACTAGGTCCTCTGTCATCCTTCTTGGACCTGTATTCTCCCCACCCACCCACCCCAGCGTCTTTTACTTTGGTGTGAGAGTTCATCTATTTTGTTATCCTGTTCTGATACTGTTTTGGCTTCTCCAGCCTGTTGTGTTCTTAGCTCAGCTATTTCAGCTTTCATCTCTCTAATAACCTTGAGATAATTAGTGTTTTCTTCCAGTGTTTCATTTGTTGTTTCTGCATATCTGGTGAGAATTCTTTCAAACTCTTTACACACTCCTGTCACTATTTCCTTAACTAGTGTTTGGATGTTGACCTCATTATTTTGTGCCTCACCCTTTGGGGCCCGTTTAGTTGGACTGTGGTCCTGGTTAATTTTCCCAATATTTATTCTTGTTGGTTTAACCATTCTATACAGTATATTATGAGGTCTCTCTCTCAGCACTTTTCAAATTACTGCAGGGGAGTCGCTTTACAGGTGGTGAAGCAGGTCTGTAGGTGTCTGTCTTTCTCTCCCCCTCTCTGTCTTCCCCACCTCTCTCCATTTCTAAGTGTCCTATCTAACAATAACACCAGCAATAACTACAACAACAATGAAAAAACAACAAGGGCAACAAAAAAGGAACATAAATAAATAAATAAACAAATAAAATATTAAAAAAAGAGCGAGAAAGAGGCAGAGTGATGGGTGTGGGTAGATAACATAATGGTTATGCAAACAAACTGTCATGCCTGAGGCTCCAAAATCACAGGTTCAATCCCCCGCACCACCATAAGGCAAAGTTGATTAGTGCTCTGGTAAAAAGAGAGAGAGAGAGAGAGAGAGAGAGAGGCAGGCAAAGTGAAGAGACCACAGCACCAAAGCTTCCTTTAATGCTATGGGGACTCAGCTTCAGGCTGGGTTATGCACATCGCAAAGGAACACACTTTCCAAGTGAGATATTTCACTGGCACTGGCTCTCTCTCTCTCTCTCTCTCTCTCTCTCTCTCTCTCTCTCTATATATATATATATATATATATATATATATATATATATATATATCTCCCTCTTCTTCTCTCTCTCCCTCTTCCTCTCTCTCTCACTCTCTCCCCCATATATATATAATATAGTCCAGGAGAAGTGAAATAATATACAAGACAATGTCATCTTTAAGATTTGCTTTTAATGAGCAGAATCAGAAATGTATAGATTTTCATATTTTGTTCAGTAGCAAAAATTACCAGATGGAAGCATTTCAGTTGTTGGATAGATCAGACATTGAATACAAAGAGGCAAGGCGCTTGAGTTTGGTGGCTAGTCTGAGGTTGGGTGAGAATATTGTCTGAGTGAATGGTGTCAGAGTAGAGAAAAGGGCTAGATATTCAGATAAGGGCAGGGAGTAGCTCCCATTATTATGGAAAAAAAATGTGCCTAAAATTAACTATTTACCTCCATCCATCTTTTCCAGGGCCTATATATATATATATATATATATATATATATATATATATATATATATATATGTTTAGCACAGAGCCTGTGTAACCTCTAAGTCCCTATTGGTCTTAGCTTATAGCTCATGGTCACATCTGAGGACCATTGCAGGCTGTACTCATTCCAGGATCAATCTTTTTCAAGTGGAAGGGCAGGATACCCTCAGCTTCCCTTCAGAGTCTGGGGCTATCTCTACCATCATTGCTTTATGGTAGAGCCAAGGTCCTGGAAGGCCCCCAAGAGGCTGTTCCTTATGTAAGTGACCAGCAGTAGTGGAGATAGGGACCTTATAGTGTTCAAGGCCCAGTATATGTGTATGGGAATCCAAGGATTCCCTAAGTAGGGCCCCTGATGGTCAGATGGTACAATATTGACCAAACAGGCCATTACTAAGTGGGCCAGTCTCTTGCCCTTAACCAACTTTTGTAGTCCTTTCTTTATCTGATGATCTTACATTTTCTCTCAGTTGTTCAGGCATTGAGTATCATTTGTTGAGTTCAACCAGAGTTAGGTTTTGGGGATGTGTCTTCTTAGGACCTTTCTGTTAGGCTACCCTGCTAATTTTGTCTAAATCCAATCAATTAAAGTTTAAAAAATATTTTATTCAATTTTATTGAGAGTTAGAATGAAAGAAATCACAGTACTGAAGCATCCTTTCTGGTTGCATCTATGTCACCTGTCCCTGCAAAATGTTTATGGGTGCATGTATTCATCATTGCTACCTGAGACTGCAGTGTCATTGGTTCAGACTGCAAACCAAGTACAAAAGCTCAGGAGAAAAGACTGGGAAGAAGGATTTTGAAATTCTCAATACATACCATGTATATAAAGAATTAACTGTAAATCTCAAAATATTCTAAAAGGTAGACTATGTGAAGTATGTTCTCTCAGTGTTGATAGAAATGACAGATCTGGAAAGTTAACATGTAAAATTAAAATAATTTTAAGGGGACTAGGTGGTGATGCACCAGGTTGAGCACACGTGTTACAATGTACAAGGGCCCAGGTTCAAGCCCCTGGTCACTGTCTGAGGGAGAAAGCTTCATGAGTGGTGAAGCAGCGCTGCAGGTGTCTTCTCTGTCTCCTTCCTTCTCAATTTCTCTGTCTCTATCCAATAGTAATAAATACATAATTTAGAATAATTTTAAAAGCATTGAAAAATCTCAGACCAGTTATGTATAGTGAATGTGTTTTTTAGAGCATTTAAACACATTTATGGTTTTTCTCATTTGCTTGAAAATTTAAGAAGGGTTTTGATATTTGCAGTAAATATTCTAGTTATTAGGATCACTTTTCTAAAAACTAGGTTTTTTTTGTCTCAGTGTCTTATTTAATTAATTAGTTAGTTAATTTTTTAGTCAAGCTTCCTTGTTTGTTTAGCAGCTAGAACACAGACTTGCATATTTAAGGCCCTGGTTCAACCTTCAGCTCTGTAATTCTGCAGTGATGCTTTGGTCTCTCCAAACTAAATTCAAAACCAAAGTTAAACATCTAAAAGTTTTACAGTTATAGAAAGATCAGGTAATTGTAAAAAAATTGTAACTTCATTGTATGTTTTTCTTAAGAGGTATAATCTGTAGAAGTGGCCATTTATAGATCTTTCTTTGGTGAAATTTTCAGGAAATGTTAAAACCTGCCAGGGGCCAGCCCCAGCAGGTCTCAGGGATCCCAAAGGAGGGGTGTTGGCCAAGAATGAGAGATGAGTGAGTTGATGCTGAATCAAGCTCAGGCAGACATCTCTGTCATGCTCAAGCAGAACTTTATTTTTATAGTCTCATAAGGCATAGATCATTAATACAGAAATCACCAAGGTATAGATTATTAAAACAAAAATCACCAAGTAAGCACAGCACAGGTAGGGAACACCTGCTTTGTGGAATATTCACATTCCAGGGGCACTTTTCTCCCTAGAGATCACATCACAGTTTCTAGGTCTTTTGTTATTTCCTGTACCTGTGTGCTAGTCAGATGTCCTTTTGATTAAGATTAATATTCTCCCTATTATGTATGTTTATGCCATCCTCTTGCCCCTAGGCATCGGAAACTGTGGTTCATAGAAAATTCAAGCTTGTTATGTTTCTAGGGGCCTTAAACAAATTGAACAGCCCATTTTTCATATATTCTGTTCCATTGTTTGATCAAGGAGTTTTGTTTTGTTCCTTACTGAGAAGGCAGCAAGGTGATACTTAATTTTACCCCATAAAATTAAGCTTGCTTTTTTGTATGCTTATTATGTGACCTAGATTCTCATGTACTATTCCTGTAAGGAAGTGGGAGCATGGTGGGTGGTAGCTTAAAAGGCCCATTGTATGTATCTAGGCAGGTACCTTAACTTTCCATTTCTTAATTAGGCTATGTAAGGTGACCCCTCCACTGTGGGAACCACCAATCTTTCTCTATGTTTTAGGGGGACTACTAAAGGAAGTGGTGTAGATAAATGGGGAAACAATTCTTCCTCTTGGAGTCTCCTGAAAAATTCTGCATTACTGATATTCCTTGTTCCATTATGATCAGTCTTACAGGGTGCAATGCAGGTTTTGTCATTACTTTTGTTATTGATCAGGCTCTGAGCCTGGCCATAGGTAAATATTATTAAGACCACACAGAGCTTAATCCCAAGACCTATACATGGCAAAAGGCAAGATGGTTTCAGTTTATCCTGGAGAGTCCAGCAAGCTGAACTTCCTGCAAAGCTGGTAGTGTGTCAAGCAGGTCGCATGACAGTGCCTGTGCCATCTCCCCCTTTTTTATTTTGTAAATGAAACTTTCATGTTTCATTGAAATGGCTTTGATGCTGTGCCTTAGCACTCACTGAGCTCTTATGGTTGTTTTTGCTTTAATTTTAACTATGATTAATTATCCCTAAGCAAGCTTCCTGGAGTAGCTATTGTTTCTAAAAGGTGAGTTTTTATGAAGCAAATTAACAGTCTACCCCTATTCTATAAGCTTCTCAAGGCTGTGGGAAGAACCCACTGCTCTCTATATTTCCCTCTAATCTTTTCTGCTAGGGGTGTAGGTACTGGGATGATAAAGGGGCGGGGGGAGCTAGGAATTGCCTTACAGACAGCTTATCTGATAATTGGCCCATTGCTGTTTTGGACCTCTTTAGTCTGGGGGTCTTTAAGGGGTTGTTTTATGTTAAACAGCATTCTCCTTAGGAACTTGCTATTTTCTCAGTTGTCAGTTGGAAATTAACCAATAAATCTTATAAAATAGCCAATAATACCCAATATTAATATCATGATTAGTGGAACAAAAAGGCAGAGTGGTTTCGGTTCATTCCAGGGCCACTCACCTTGCAGAGGCCCCCCACCATGCTTGGATCTTGTCAGATAGCTGGTGTGACTTCGCCTTCCCTAAAAACTGGTCCTTAAAGTCTTTAAAACCATTCTTCCCTCAGAGTTAACATTGAAAATCTTTTATCTGATACTTGCTCTCATTCATTGATTTCTCTCTTTTTATTCTGTCAACTTCCAGCTATACTAATTTAATACAATTTAGAAAAAGCTACTTTTTATGGTGGGGGAAATGTTATGTGATGATTTGTATTTTTATTTAGCAATATGGTAAAAACTCATTCTTTACAGTTAAAAAAGCAAACTTTCAAATAATAACACACACACATATATATGTATGTATATATATATACATACATATATATATACATATATATATATATATTTAAGCTAGAACACTGCTCAGCTATGGTTATGGTGGTGTAGAGGATTAATTCTGGGCAAATAAAAATTATTCTGGGCAAATAAAAATTATAAAAATACATTTATTGGGAGTCAGGCGGTAGCGCAGTGCGTTAAGCACACGTGGCGCAAAACGAAAGGACTGGCTTAAGGATCCCAGTTCGAGCCCCAGCTCCCCACGTGCAGGGGAGTCACTTTACAGGTGGTGAAGCAGGTCTATAGGTGTCTATCTTTCTCTCCCCTTCTCTGTCTGAACTACTCTGCAAGGACTACTGAGCATCATTCTGGTACATGTGAAACTAGGGATCAAGATTTCGGACCTTATGCTTTCAAGCCCAGTATTTCATTCCCGACCCCACCTAGCAAGCCACTTAATTTATTAATTAACATGAAACTGAGAGAACAGAGCATTGCTCCGGCAATCTAGGCATTGAACTCAAGACCTCATGCTTAAGACTCCAACACTGTTAGCCATCTCCCAGTCTGCTTCAGAACTGATTTTTAAAGGGTTGAGTTTATTCCATAGGTGGTAGACCATTATATTCACATGACAGAAGCCACAGTGCCACTCCAGTAGGTGTGTGTGGCACTGGGAATTGAATCAGGAGCCTCCTGCATACAAGTCCTGCACTCTACCAAGGAGCTATTTCCCTGACTGCTTATATCAAAACTTGCTTTCTTTTACTGCATTTACACTGGAAGTTCTTACTTATTTATGAATTAATTTGTATGGACCCCAGTTAGGCTTGAAATATGTGTATATGTTCTTTTTTTTTTTTCCAGGAGAAGGGAGCCAGCATCCTTTTGGAGCCATGAATATGGTGTGGACTCCATCTGTTGCTCAGATTGGAATTTCAGTGGAATTACTGGATAGCGTGGCTCAGCAAACTCCTGTAGGCAATGCTGCTGTGTCCTCAGTTGACTCCTTCACTCGGGTAATGTCATCTTATTTCCTTACTCCTTTAAAAAACAATATATACTTTAAAAATAAGCCTGGTGGGGAGTCGGGTAGTGAGTTAAGCACACGTGGCACAAAGTGCAAAGACTTGCATAAGGATACTGGTTCAAGCCCCCGGCTTCCCACCTGCAGGGGAGTCACTTCACAGGCAGTGAACCAGGTCTGCATGTGTCTATCTTTCTCTCCCCTTCTCTGTCTTCCTATCCTCTCTCCATTTCTCTCTGTCCTATGTAACAATAATAATAACTACATCAACAATGAAAAATAACGACAACAAAAGGGAAAATAAATAAATATAAAAAATTTATATAGTAAAAAATAGCCTGGTACTGGAAAGTTAAAAAAATGAAGGTGGATATATGACATTAATTACTGACTTTATGAATGCTTTTAGTTTATTTGTATATGCTTAAGTATCTTAGTATTTGTAAATGTTTTGATGAGTTTTTTTTTAAATTTATTTGTATGTATGCTAGAACAAGAGAATTCTGTTTATAGTGATTTCTATGACATTTAGGCTTAACTATTATACTTTACATATATGTTCTAAATTTTAAAAATTATTTTATTTATTTTATTTTTGAGAGAGTTGCAGAGAGAGAAAGACACAGAGAAACACCAGAGCAAGATACAGCTCTGGCTTATTGTGATGCGGGGGATTGAACCTGGGACTTTGGAGCCTCTTTGCATAACCATTATCCTACTTACTTTTTTTTTTTTCTCTTCATTTTACTTACTGATGAGAGCATATGGATGAGAGAGAGAGAGAAAACAAGAAAATCTTTGGTGTATATAGTGCCAGTGCTCAATCTCAGACCCTCTGTGCACACAGGTCTGATGCTATCACGTTCATCCTCACTACTTCCATTTTTTTTTTTTAAGATAAAATATTGGGCTATAAGTTGCTTAGCAATCTACACAACAGACTTTCATGTAAAAGGCCCCAGGGGTCCAGAGCTGAGCAGTTCTCTGTTTTTTTTTTTTTTTTAAACCAGAGCACTACTCAGTTCTGGCTTATGGTGGTGCGGGGGATTGAACCTGGGACTTTGGAGCCTCAGGCATGAGAGTCTCTTTGCATAACCATTATGCTATTTACCCTCTGCCCTGCTTTCTTTTTTAAATATAATTTATTTAATTGTTTTCCCTTTTGTTGCCCTTGCTTTTTATTGTTGTAGTACTTATTATTGTTGTTATTGATGTCATCATTGTTAGACAGGGCAGAGAGAAATGGAGAGAGGAGGGGGAGACAGAGAGGGGAAGAGAGAGACACCTGCAGACCTGCTTCATTCACTGCCTGTGAAATGACTCCCCTGCAGGGTGGGGAGCCGGGGGCTCGAACTGGGATCCTTATGCTGGGTCTTGCACTTTGCGCCATGTGTGTTTAACCACTGCGCTACCAACCGACTCCAAGCAGTTCTCTTCTTAAAAAGAGAAAAGCAAAATTACATATATGGTCCACTGCCCTTCCGTTTCCCTCCTTATATCTGCTCTGTGTCTTTTTTTTTAATGATAAGAAATTTATTTATTTATTTATTTATTGTGCCTTCAGGGTTATCACTGGGACATGGTTCCTGCACTACAAATCCACTGCTCTTGGAGGTCATTTTTCCCATGTATGTTGCCCTTGTTGTTGTTATTGTTGGATAAGATAGAGACATCGAGAAGGGAGGGGAAGACAGAGAGGGAGAGAAAGGTAGATACCTGCAGACCTACTTCACCACTTGTGAAGCGACACCCAAAACGCCACCACCACCACCACCACCACCCTCCCCCCTTGCAGGTGGGTACCCTGGAACTCGAACTGGGATCCTTATGTAGTCCTTGTGCTTTGCCCCATGTGCGATTAACCTGCTGTGCTACCACCCTACTCCCTTGATAAGACCTTTTTATCTGTGTTCCAGTGGATAGTGGCATTACTTCTAGATCTGGAATCTGTACCATAAATCAGTACATTTATCTATGTGTGTGAGTTTCTTTGTATTTGAAATGCCTGGAAGCATTTGTCCTGTGAATACTGACATCCTAGTGCCTTCTGGTATGTCGATTACATGGAGCAGTCTGCAGCCTAGAGGAGGGCTCACACCAAGCTGGCACCTTGATCTTGAACTTGCAGTCTCCAGAATTGTGAGAAATCTTGTGTTACCATCTACCCAGTCTGAGGTCATTTGTGATAGCAGTTGAATGGGAAAAGATACACTGACACTTATTTTTTTATTAATAAATGTCATATATATATGTTAACCCAGGCAAGCTAAATTCTGGTAATATGCCAAGTTATCTTCTGTTACGTTCAGTTATTAATGGAGAGCTCAGCTAGCGTTTAGGCAGTTTAGATTTGGAGAATACTGAAGAAACTAAATTTCTCCTGTTATCTCTTCTGAAAGGTGAAGGAAACCCAAAGAGCTCATGCAGAAAGGCATCTTAGCAGTTTTATTGTGACTGGATTTGGGAAAGGCAAATTCAATGAGCTGTCATAGAAGACAAGGTATGAATGAATACGAGTAAACAGTATGTGTAAGGCAAGAAATAGTCTCCATTTTCTGGATCCAATACACTAGAAAACATAATACAGTTTGCAGCTGATGTCCCAGTACCCCCCAGAGTACTTTTTTCCAAATCTGTCTTTAAAAATATAAATTTATCTTTATTTTACTTGTTAAAAGAGAGAACCAGAGCCTCACTCCAGCATGTACACTACCATGTACTGACTGAACTTGGAGCTTCATGCTTGAGTCCAACAATTTCGCCACTGTGTCAGCTCCTGGATCACCTTTATTTTTATTTATTTTTTGACCAGAGATTTATTTAGCACTGGTTTAAAGTGGTGCCAGAGATTCATTGGGACCCCAGAGCCTCAGACATAAGAGTCTTTTGCAATGAGGATCCTGGTTAGGGCCCCTGGATTCCCACCTGCAGGGGAGTCGCTTCACAGCCGGTGAAGCAGGTCTGCAGGTGTCTGTCTTTCTCTCCCCCTCTCTGTCTTCCCCTCCTCTCTCCATTTCTCTCTGTCCTATCCAACAACAACAACATCAATAATAACTACAACAATAAAACAAAGAGGGCAACAAAAGGGAATAAATAAATATTAAAAATGCAAAAAAAAAGTCTTTTGCATAACCACTATGCAATCTCCTAACCCAAATTTCCCTTTCCAGTGTTTTTTATGCAACCAAAAACACACAGTACAGTCTTTTGTGAGTCCCTTCCTTCATTTAGCGTGTTTCCCGATTTACTCATTTTTAACATGTATAATACATATTTTTTGCTAAAAAATATTTTTTCCATTTCATGATTATGCCACATTTCCCTCAGTGGAACTGGGGCCTCATTTATATGTAATTTCATTGTTCTTAGATTGATTTTTCATTCAGCTAGAAAGGTGGAGAGACAGACGGTTCCAGAACTACCCCTGTTTCCATGTCTCCTTGTACTTGGTGCCAGTGCTTGAGTCCCACCCACACAATTAGACAAGGCATGTCCCCTAGATCATGAGCTGTCTCTCTAGATGGATAGACCGCATTTTAGCCATACTTTTGGGTTGATTGCATCTTTGGCTGTTATGAGTAATGTTGCTGTGTATATTCATGTACAAGGTTTATTTTATTTTTTTGTTTTTGTTTTGTCCTCTCTGGGGCCTCACTTTTCTGTAAAGAAAGGGACAGATACCACAGCAACAAAACGTTCCTCAGTGTGATAGTGCCCCCATGTGGTGTAGCAGTAGCTCAAACCTGGGTGGTGCACCTGGCAAAGCAGACACCCTCCCAGGTAAAGTATCTCACTGTCCCCTGTATACATGTTTTTTTTAATGGACATGTGCTGTCATTTCTCTTGCATATATTTTCAAGAATAGAATTATAGGTTCTCTATGCCTAACTTTAAAAATATTTTTGTTAGTGATTTAATATTGATTTACAAAATTATAAGATAACAGGAGTATAATTCCATGCTTTTCCCACTGCCAGTGTTTTCTATCCCCATGCCCTCCATAGGATACTGCATTTGTTCTCCCAAGATCACAAATATAGGTTGACTATTATTTGTACAACTGTCAGTCTCTCTCTCTATATATATTTCCCCATTTTCCCTATGATCTTGCTTCCTCTTCCTTTCTAAGTCACACTTAATACTTGTGTGTCCCCCCCCTTTTTTTTTTGTCTTTTTCTCTTTCTTTTCCTTCTCTCTCTGGTTCCTGATGAAATTGGAGTTCAGAGCCCTGTAGTCACCTTTCCCTGACATTTACCCCTCTGGGAGTATGGACCAAAATTCTTTATGGGGTACAGAAAATGGAAGTTCTGGCTTCTGTAATTGCTTCTCCACTGGACATGGACATTGGTATCTTGTGTTGGGTTTTTGGTTTATTTATTAAAAAGAGAGAAAGAACAGCATTACTCTCCCATACTTGACGCCAGGTCACAAAACCATTGCACCACAAATGCAAAGTCCTATACTCTACCTGCACAGCTACCTTTCATCACAGATTTTGTTGTAAGAGTTATAGGAATAAATTCTATATGGAGGCCAGGTAGTGACATGCCAGGTAGGTCACAAAGACCTGAGTTCAAGCTCCCAGCCTTGACTAGCTCAGAGGAGTGCTGCAGGTATCTCTCTTTTTCCTTCCCACTCTATTCCCCCATGTCTCCCCCCCCCCCTCTCTCTCTCTCTCTCTCACACACACACACACACACAGGTTTTCATAGCTCTTGGCCCAGTAAAATAGAATAGTTTACATACATATGGCCCACAAGGAAATGGACTGGGAACACTGGTGCAGAGAGCATCTTGATCTCTCTTGACACTAGTGCCACTTTATCACTAGTGTCCCTCACCTCCCAGAGCAGAGGCTTTCCCTAGAAATTGCTTCACTCCAGCCCCCTCCATCAGGACTATTGCTAGGGGTGAAGACACAGTTTTTACATAGTTTTCTTCCATCAGCCAACAAGATATTTCATTAGTGTGCATGTACAGAGTGAGTGGGCTTAGGACACTAAGGAGAGTGAGATGACCTTTTTCATGCAAAACCAAAGAGGAAGAGAGAGACTTGGGAGTCAAGAGTTCTCCTCAGGGAGGCACACAGGAAGTTGGGTTTCACCAGGAGCACAGGCACTCAAGGCAGGGGTAAGAACTCTGGGGAAATTCAGTGGAGAGCCATGCTGGCAACAGAAACTCTTCTTCCTTCTAGTGAAGTCAACACTCTTCCTGGGATCTGGTGCCTCCCAAAGAATGACCCACACCCTCTAGCTGACTCATACAAATATGGGATATAAAGTATGTGATGACTGTGTTAAGAAGATAATAAAGGACAGACGGGGTGGGTGGTAGGATAGGTAACATATGGTTATGCAAAGAGATTCTGATGCCTGAGACTCCAAAGTCTCAGGTTCAGTCCCTTGCACCACCATAAACTAGAGCTGATCAGTGCTCTGGTAAGAAAGAAAAAAAAAATGACAGTGTGATAATAAAATAAAAATTTAAGTCTTCCATCTCTACTTCTCATCAGCAAGGCAGTCACTTTGCAACTAAGTGGGTTACTGTCAGTGAGAGACACATAATAGGGATAAAGTATTGTTTCCCAGGACTGCTAATACAGTTTATACAAAAGTGCTTGTAACTATACAGCATAGCACATGTTATGTGTTATTACAATTATAACGAGTACCTATGATGTCATTGCAGTTGTCCTGATGATAAAAATGATCTTTTATGCTTCTTTTTACTGGGTGGTTAGATGTATAGATGAATTGATAGAAAGATTAGACATACAGAAAGTCATATTCATAGTTAGGGAGACAACATAGTGGCTTTGCAAAAGATTTTCATGCTTGATGATCTGAAGTCCCAGGTTTAGTCCTGAGCACCACCATAAGCCAGAGCTGAGCAGCACTCTAATCTTTCTGTATCTCTATTTTTCTCTCCCATTAAAATAAAATAAAATATTAAAAAAGAGGTCCTATTTATGAACATTCCCTGTTACATAACAAATTACAAAAACTTTTCTTCATCATCTTTGTTCAGGTGAAAGCAAAACTATCAGCCATGCAAGTTAGACTGTGACTGTGGTATGCAGTATATCAGCAATTTCAGAATATGGTACAAAACTTTTTAAAAATTTTTTATGAGAGGGATAGGGGAGAGAGAAAGAACCAGACATCACTGGTACATGTGCTACCGGGGATCGAACTCAAGACCTAACGCTTGAGAGTCCAACACTTTACCTAGTAGGCTAAATCCCATACCACTGGTACAGAACATTTTAACAAGTATCAAGTTATGACTAATTACAAGATAAATTATTAGTTAGAACTATAATTTACAGAGGATGGGCTGTGTTGCATCTGGTTGTGCACATGTTACAATGTGTAAGGACCTGGATTCAAGTCCATGGTCCCCACCTGCAGGGGGAAAGGTTTACAAGTGCTGAAGCTGTGTTGCAGGTTTTTCTCTCTCCCTCTCTATTTCCTTCTTCCATGTCCACTTCTCTTAGTCTCTATTCAATAATAAAAAATATTTTACAAAATGAGGGTGGGAGTAAATAGCAAAATGGTTATGCAAAGAGACTCTCATGCCTGATGCTCCAGAGTCCCAGGTTCAGTCCTGCACACCACCATAATCCAGAACTGAGTACTGCTCTGGTAAAAAAAAAAAAAAAAAGAATTGTAATTTACAGATATAGAAATTGAGAGATGGAGAGATAGCATAATAGTATAATAGTTATGCAGAGACTCTCTTCCGTGAGGTTTTAAAATTCCAGTTTCAGTTCCCCATACACAAGCCAGAACTGTGTTAAATAAAATTAAAAAAAAAAAAAAAAACTTGAAAGGCAGACATGACAAATGAGCAGCAGAGAAAGGAAGAAAAAATTTACTCTTCTTAGACTTTAAGTTGAGTTAGAATCTGTGACTCCTCCAGACGCAACCTATGTAATAGGATAACATCTGTGCAAATCATATATCTAAATGCAGGTTTATATTCAAAATGATAACTTAAAGGAACTCATGAAACTCAAAGCGTCTGACACCAAATTACTCAAGTTTGTAAATAGGCAAAACCACTGACCAGATATTCCTCCAAAGAAGATCTACAACAGGATTGTGGGAAAAGTTGAGTACTCACCTGAGAAATGCAAGCCAAAACCTCAGTACCTGCTAGAGTAGATATTATTCAAACAGAAATGAGTGCTGAGAGGAGAAGAAATTGGAGGCCCTGGGTGTACTGTTGATGGGTAGGTAAAGTGGAGCAGTCCCTGTGGAAAACAGACTAGATGTTGCTCACAAAAGGAAAAGTAGAACTACTTCCAAATAAACTCATGTCTAGGCCCTTGAAGATGTCCTTGTACACCCTTGTCCACTGCATAGTTAGCATGAACTTGTCTTGAAAATGATAAAATGTAAGTAACCCCATGCTAACAGAGCTGCCAAGTCCCAGACCCCTAGACTGGAACCCAGAGGCCAGATCACAAAACCCTTCACTGGTGTGTCTAGTGCAGACTGTCTTTGGACTGGTGCTCCACTGTTCCAGTTAATGCAAGCCGGTGGTTTCTACCTAGTGCACATTCTCTAACAGAAATGCAAATGATGACAGCCCTGTAGATGCAAATTCATTTTTTCTTCTTTATTGGGGGGAATCAATGCTCTACAGTCAAAAGCAAACACAACAGTTTGTACATGCATAACACCTCCCACTCCTCCACACAACACTACATCCCCCAGTAGGCCCTCTATCATCCTGTCCCAAGACCTGAACTCCCTCTCCCACTCATTAACTCCAGAGTCTTACTTTGCTGCATTATACCACCTGCAGTTGGGGTTCAACTTAGTGCTTTCTCTTCTGATCTAGTTTTTCAACTTCTGCCTGTGAATGAGGTCATCTCATATACATCCTTCTGTTTCTGACTTATTTCACTTAACATGATTTCTTTAAGCTCCATCCAAGATGGGCTGAAAATGATTACATCACCATTTTTACTCTCCTTATTTACCTTTCTCATTTCTTTATTGATTTTCTGCCTGGATAATCTTTCAAGTGAATAGAGTGGTATGTTTAAGTTCCCTATTATGACTGTGTTACTTGCTGTTAATATATTGCTGTAGCTCTTGCAGTAGATATTTGATATATTTAAATAGCCTCTCCTTGGTTGCATAAATGTTGATAATCATTAAGTCCTCTTGATTGATCCTCTGAGCACTAAGTAATGTCCATCCCTATCTTTTTAAATTTTATTTATTTTAAGGTCTGTTGTGTCAGATATACACATAGCTGTTCCTGTCCTTTTTTGTGTGGTCCATTGGCTCATACGATAGTTTTCCATCCTTTCGCTTTGAGTCTGTGTTTGCCTTGCTGAGATAGGTGGGATTCCTACAGACAACATAGGACTTTTTTTTTTCTTTCTGATCCATGTTTCTGCTTTGCCCCTTTTACTACGTGAATTCATGCCATTGACATTTATTTATTTATTTACTATTGGATAGAGACAGAAATGGAGAGGGAAGGGGGAGATAGAGAGGGAGAGAGACACCTGAAGCCCTACTTTACCACTTGTGAATCTTCCCCCTGCAGGTGAGGACCAGGCGCTTGAACCCAGGTTCTTGTGCACTGTAACGTGAGTGCTTAAATAGGTGTGGCACTGCCTGGTTCCCTCATTGATGTTTATTGTTATCATAGATTGAAGATATTTTATCATCATTATTGTAGATATTTAGAGTGTTCTGTTATATGGCATATTTAAGGTGATCTGACTGTTTATACAACTTTCAGAATTTCTTTCAGAGCAGGTTTGGTGATAGTTGATTCTTTCAACAGCTGCTTGTCTTAGAAGGTTGTTATGCCTCCATCTATTCTGAATGAGAGTCTAACAGTAATCTTGGATGAAAGCCTTTCTGATTGAGCACTAGATAGATATCTTGCCATTCTCTTCTGGCCTTTAGTGTTTGTGTGGAGAAATTTGCTGCCGATCTTATGGGTTTTCCTCTGTAAGTGACTCTTTGTTTTTCTCCTGCAGCCTTTGGGATCCTTTCTTGTTGAGTTATGTTGGTTTCCTGTAGATATCATATTGTTGGGTTGTGTTTTTGGAACCATCTTCCTTCTCTGTGCCTTTTAATAGGTGAATTCTGACCATTGACATCTATTGATATCATAGATTGAATATATTTTAACATCATTATAGATTTTTAGTGTGTTCTGATATATGACATAATTATGGTGTTCTGACTGTTTATAGGAGACCTTTCAGAACTTCTTTCAGGGAAGGCTTGGTGATAGTTGATTCTTTCAACTGTTGCTTATCTGAGAAGGTTTTGATGCCTCCATCTAGTCTGAATGACAGTCTAGCAAGATATAGTAGTCTTGGCTGAAAGCCTTTCTCATTGAGCACTAGATAGATATCTTGCTATTCTCTTCTGGCCTGTAGTGTTTGTGTGGAGATGTCTGCTGCTAATCTTATGGGTTTTCCTCTGTAGGTGACTCTTTGTTTTTCTCTTGCTGCCTTCAGGATCCTTTCTTTATCCTTATCCCTTTCCATTCTAAATATGAAGTGTCTAGGTGTCTTTAAGTCTGGGTTAATTCTGTTTGGGAACCTCTGGGCTTCTTGAACCTTTATGTCTTTGATGTTATTTAGACTAGAGAAGTTCTCTCTCTCTTTTTTTTTTTCCTCCAGGGTTATTGCTGGGACTTGGTCCTTGTACTACAAATCCATTGCTCCTGGATGTTTTTATTCCCCCTTTTTTCCCCTTGTGTAAGGATCCCGGTTTGAGCTGCCGGCTCCCCCCTTCAGGGTATTCACTTCACAGGCAGTGAAGCAGGTCTGCAGGTGTCTTTCTCTCCCCCTCTGTCTTTCCCTCTTCTCTCCATTTCTCTCTGTCTTTTCTAACAACAATGACATCAATAACAACAATAATAACTACAGCAATTTAAAAAAAGGCAACTAAGGGAATACATATTAAAAAATTTTTAAAAAGCTTTAAATCAAAACCATAAACATACGGGGCATCATTTATTTTTTTAAGTTGTTTTTTAATATGTACTCCCTTTTGTTGCCCTTGTTTTTTTTCATTGTTATGGTTATTAATATCATCTTTGTTTTGGATAGAACAGAATGAAATGGAGAGATGAGGGGAAGACAGAGGGAGAGAGAAACATAGACACCTGTAGACCTGCTTCACGGCTTGTGAAGCGACTCCCCTGAAGGTGGGGAGCTGGGGGCTTGAACTGGACTCCTTACATAGGTCCTTGAGCTTTGTGCTGCATGTGCTTAATCTGCTGCGCTACCTCCATACTCCCACAGGGCATCTTTCGAACAAAATCCCCTGCAATCCTTCCATATAGGTGCCAACGTTTACAAGCTTTTTCTTTCTTTTTTTTTATTTTCCCTTTTGTTGCACTTGTTTTATTGTTGTTGTAGTTATTATTGTTGTTGTTATTAATGTCGTCATTAGGACAGAGAGAAATAGAGAGAGGAGCAGAAGACAGAGAGGGAGAGAGAAAGATATAGACACCTACAGACCTGCTTCATTGCTTGTGAAGCGACTCCCCTGCAGATGGGGAGCCAGGGTCTCGAACCGGGATCCTTACTCCTACCCTTGCGCTTTGCACCACTTGCACTTAATTACTGTGGCGCTATCACCGAAATCCCGGTTTTTTCTTTTTTAATGGTCATTACTGTTCACAGTAGACAATAAGAAGAAGAGATTAAGAAAAAGCCATTAAGAAAAATAATAAAGAAAAAAAGGGAAAAGAATAGAGAGATGTGTTGCTCTATAGATGTCAAGGATGGGGACCAGGCATTGTGGTGCATTTGGCAGAGTACAATAGTTAAAATACACAAGGACCCATTTCAAGCCCTTGGTCCACACACACACATATCTGTCTGCAGGGGGAAAGCTTCAGAAAAGGTGAAGCATTGTTGCAAGTGGCTCTTTCTCTCTTCATCTCTGTCTTCTCTCTCAATTTCTTTCTGCCCCTACGCAATAAATAATAAAAAAATTAAAAGATGTCAAGAACATGTTCTATAAACAAAGACAAGTAGCCAGAGTTGCGAATTGTGGGTTCTGTCACAGTCACCTACATTGGTAACATTCACATCAAGATGTATTGGTGGAGACTCAACCCTATGGGGCATGTGGATGATTTATAAAAGGAAAAGATAATAACAGTAAAAAGAATCTCCAGACTGCTTCCCATAGGAGTTGTACCAATTTTCATTCCCCCCAGCTGTATAGAAGGCTTTCCCTCTCCCCATCCCCTTGCCAGCAGTTGGTGTTTCTGTCCTTTCTGATGTCTAACATTCTCACAGCTGGCATCTCTTTGTTGTTCTTGCTTGCATTTCTCTGATAATCAATGACTGGACATTTATTCATGTGTCTATTGGCCCTGGAGATCTCCACCTATCACAAGGATATAAGAAATGGTACTCAGATGTCAATAACTGTCCTATAAACCATTATTTCTCCCAGGAAAATTGCTTGGGGCGGGGGATGGTCTGCAGAGCTGGCTCAGAGGCAGAGCACATGCATGAGCCCCTGAGTTTGATTCCTCCGCATCTTATTTCTGAAAAATACATCAGAAACTTCTGCCTTCAAACAGTGAAATGTCTCATCTCAATGCTGGAGGCATGCATCCTGGGATGAAGGTATTGGCAGGGTCATGTGCTTTCTAAAAAATATGCCAGTGGTTGGGGGGGTGGAGTCCTGTCTTGCCTCTGTAGCTTCTGAACTTCACAAGCAAGCCTATTCCCTCCTTAGTTTGTGGATTCTGCTGCATTCACCCAGTCTCCCACCACCACCACATGCCAGTCTCTCCCTGTGTGTCCCTCTCTTCCCCTCTTCTCTGGAGACAAACAACAGACTAGATGACAGGTGCTCTTACCTTGAATGTGTCAGGAAAAAAAACCCAGTTTCCAAGTAATTTCACTGGGATTAGGGTTTCCAAATGCCTATTAGCTGGATCCAGTCCCCCCAGGGAGTTAGCAGGAAATACCTGGCTATGGTATCACTCTCTAGCAAAAGTAACCCTCCTCCACCCTCATTTATGGACTGCTAGGTCATGCCCCTGGTCCCATGTCATCCTCATTTTGAGGTGACTCTGATCATATGTCCAGAGGCTCTATTCACTGAAAAAACGAAAAACAAAAAAGTAAGATGTAGACCTGTACACTTGTGTGTATGTGAGTGTCCTGGATCCAACAAGCTCACAAGTGCCCTGTGGAGGGTGATGGTAGGGTAGGCTCTGGGGTGGCACCGGTGAGAAGACAGGTATTTTCTGGTCCCACAGAATAGACAGTCTAGTGGGAGGAGGTTTGCACTCAAGATGTGGCTTCCTAAATAACAACCTCTAGCCAGACCTGAGGACAGAGCCTGGTTATGTGCATGCCTGGGCTCTGGAGTCCTCTGGTGACTGTGGCTGTGTCTCTCCTAGTGGGCTTTTCATCACCATTCATGACAAGGGCCACATTGCCACCATACTCAACTCATGGCCTGAGGATGACATTAAGGTAGGGATCTTCTCTTCTGTGCTGTTGCTCTGTGCTGGACTGGGTCCTCTCAGCCTGGACCAGAAAGAAAGCCACCAGAGCACCAAAGGGAAGAGTCAGCACACCTGTCAGGCCTGACTCACCCACCTGTCAGCTACACACAGGAAGGCCTGACAGAGGGAGAGTGAGTCAGAACAAGGCCTCCAGGTGTCGCGGGGGCTGAGGATTTGAACCCAGATCCTGGTGCAGGGTAGCCTTGGTTTCTCTGAAGGATGATGGCAGATGGGTTTCCTCCACTGTGCCTGCAGCAACCACCAACCCTTAAAGGGGAGTCGAGGGGACAGGGGCCCACATTGGCTCAGGCAGGTTGGCATCCAGAGGAGGACCACTGCAGGAGCACTCCCCCTGTCTTGCTTGCTGTGGTGGTGACAGATGGGGAACACATCCTTGGCCTGGGGGACCTGGGCTGCTACGGCATGGGCATCTGAGTGGGCAAGCTGGTGCTTTACACGGCATGCAGGGTCATCATCCCATGCCAGTGCCTGCCTATGATGCTGAATGTAGACCACCTGCTGCCAGCGTGCCACTAGGCCTCCAGTGCCTCATGGCTGAGGCTTCGCTGTGACCTGGGAGAGAGTGCTGGGGCTTTGCTAAGCCACTGCACCCTGGTCTAGACCTTGGAGACTATGGCCGCATCCAGGGAGATGAGTACTACATGACTGCATGTATCTGTGACTGTAAAAGGACGCAGGGTCGAGCCTCTGTGTTGTTTTCGACGGGTTATGTTGTTTTCGCCGGCCTGGCTTCACGGGCGGGTAACAGACGACCAGGGACTCATAGTTGAGCTGTAGGCAGTATCTCTTTATTCATGCAGGACACAGCACAATCTAAGATGAGCTAAGTTAAACTCAAAGTACAGTACTCTGAAACTCACAATGCTGTCTTTATATATACTTGCCAAGTAGGGTGGAAACAGGGTGTGACATAGAGAGGGTGGAGAGAAAAATGACTGGTGAAAATCAGGGTGTGATAAAGAAGGGATCAGGGTGTGACAAGGAGGGGGGTGGAGCAAAAACATATCATGAAACAGTGGGGATTGAACCAATGCCCTGGAGGGAGGTGCTTGTTAACATCGGTTATGTAAATAGAATGAAGTGGTTATCTAAATAGAATAGTGTTAAGCAGGGGGGATTTAAACCAAATGAAACAGAAGGGGTCTCATGCATACCAACACCTCTGGACACCACATGGGAGCACCTACAAGAGGGAAGCTTCCTGAGCAATGGAGCAGTGCCATGGTGTGTCTCCTCTTTCTATCTCTCTCACTCTTAATCTCTCTCTGTCTCTTAACATCTATCATATATATATATATATATATATATATCATGTAGGCATTGAGCCCTATCAAGAACACTGGTGGCAAAAAAAAATGGAATGAAACATGTAAAGGGCATTCTAAATAATGCAGCCAGCTAGTACAAGAGCACCCTTGTGAGCCACAGTTTCAGCCTCTGTCCACAGAGAAAGCTAACAAAGACCTGGGGCAGATACAGTAAATGTTTAAAGCACTAATATATGGGGTCATATGGTGGCATGGCCAGTAGATCATACAGGTGATCATGCTCAAGGACCCATGTTCAAGCCCACAGTCCTCCTGCAACAGGAAGCAGGAAGCTGCATGAGCAGTGAAGCCATATGACAGATTCCTCTCCTCTCTGTCTCGAAAGACCAAATATCCTTGGTATCTACACTTGCAGGGAATGATGAAGTGTGAGCAATGGGTTCCCTTTCTGGTGGCCATGAAGACCTACAGGATGTGGGAGGAGCTTCTAGCAGACACTGACAAGGATGTCCTGGGGTGGAAGTACCCAGGAGGGTCCAGAGTAGAGCCCTCAACTATGGGGACTGGATAGCTGTCCCCAGGGCCAACATGGGCCTGTGACTGCAGGCAGGGGACACTACAGGGACAGGAGTCTCTGGGGAGCAGCTCTGCTCACTACCAACCCAGTGGCTGGGCATGCTGCACCTGCTGCCCCCTGCCTTTCCCTCTTGCCCTGTCAGGGCTGCCATCATGCTGAGACAGAGCAGGCCAAGTAAAGCAGTCCTAGTGTTGGGGTTGGGAGGTGGAGGTGGGGGCCTGGGTCCTTCATCCTTGGGCTGACTCTCTACAGAACTTTAGAGGAAATGCATGGCTCTGATTCAGGGGATTACTGCTGTTCTGTTTGGGACCTGGAACGTCCCAGCGACCACCAAAATGGGGGTTGTAACAGGAGAGTCCTTGCTGGAGGCCAGCAACTCCCCACCAGGCTGGGTAGAGGGAAGCCTATCAGGTCCTCCCTGGTTTTGCCCTGGTGGTACCTGCCAGGGAATCCATGGGGGGAGGGTGGGGGGTGCACACCAGGTCCCATCACCTTTATGCCTCCCACTGTCCACTTGTGGCTTCCATTAAGTGGCCCAAACTCTGCCTCACTGTGACACAGGGCTGACAGTGAACCCACAGTGACAGCTGGCCAGTCATGATGGCAGGCCTCCAACAAGCCCACCTTTCTATAATAAATAATTCAACTGGAGGCTGGCCCACTAATCAGCCCTCCTGACCCATTTGGTCTGAAGGTTTTGTCAGGTGACCAAGAATCTGGGGGTTAGCAACTTGAGGAGACATTGCAGTGGTTCTACAAAAAGGCTTTTACTCCTGAGGCTCTGAGGTACGGGTACAGTCCCCAGCACAACCAAAACCCAGAACTGAACAGTGCTTTGTTTAAAAAAATAAATGGGTAAATAATGCAATCCCTCTAGAATATACATATATGAAATGCACACACACACACACACACACACACTCATATATATATATGTATATATATATGTATATATGTATGGGTGGTGATGCACCTGGTTAAGTGTGTGTATTATCATGCACAAGGACCCAAGTTCAAGCCCCCGGTCTGTGCTATATGAAAGAGGAAAGCTTTATAAGTGATGAAGCAGTGCTGTAGGTTCTATCTCCTCCTGTCTCTCAGTTTCTCTCTGCTCTATCAGATAAGATAAAGTAAATAAATAAATGTTAGAAAGAAATGTAAACTACATGGTCCGGGAGGTCATGCAGTGTTAAAGCTTTGGACTCTCAAGCATAAGGTCCCGAGTTTGATCCCCGTCAACACATGTGCCAGAGTGATGTTTGGTCCTTTCTCTCTCCTTCTTTCTCATAAATAAATACAATCTTTTAAAAAATATAAACTGCATATATGAAATATATATACATATTCAAAAGAAACAGGGTTAGGGTGGGGGCTTTGAGGGAGACAGGCAAAATAGCTCATTCAGATAGTGCTCTCCTTTCTCCTGTGCACAACCCAGGTTTGAGCACAGCCCCCCACCACACTGGAGGAGCTATGGTCTCTTTAACTCCCATTCTCTCTCTCTCTCTCTCTTTCTTTCTCTGTCAGAAGTACACAGAGTACTCTCTGTGACTCAGCTGCAGCAACACTGCCTAGGTTTCCCACAGCCACATGCCTTCCTTCTCTCTTGCAGGGGAGGAGCCATCTGAGCCCTGAGAAAGAGACTTTTGCCCAGGATAATGCTGAGATGGGCTCCTTGGAGGAGGTGGTGTGGTGGGAGAAGCCCACAACCATCATAGGTAGGAGTGTCGGCCAGGCTTGATGGGTTTGATAGGCTGAGCCCCTCAGGTTGCAGGAGTGGCCCCAATTCAGCTTGATATGCAGTGTCTACATCAACTCAGAATCCTTGTTCTCACAGCCCTGTGTGTGTTCAGTGAAGCCACCCCATCATTTGCTTGTCTGTGGAGACCATTGCCTGCCTGCTATCTCATGATTGTGTGGTCTGGTGGGTGGTGGCGAAATGGACCTGACAGAAAAAGTCGGGCCATGAATATTATCAACAAGGGCTTTATTTGTGTGCTCCTGAGGCAAGGTTCTCAGGTCCAAGTGGGCCGGGGGTGGGGGAGGGCATGAAGTCGCAGCCAGGGTCAAGGAGGGAGATTCTTATAGGTGAGGAGAAAAAGAAACTTAGGTGAGAGTTCAGTGGGTATTTTCCATGATGTTAAGTGTGGTGAGTCTGTGATTTAGGAAACTGCTAGCCTCCAGCAGGCATTCCAGGGATGGGCTAGTATTGCTGGGTAACACATTCTTATGACTGAGTGTTTTTAGCCACAAGCGCCTTCAATGGTCAGGGACTCCCAGATTTATCATTCTGACCTTTTTGGTCATATAGGGTGCCAAGGTCATTCTGGCTGCTTCCTGCTAAACAGGGGCAATATGGGGGTGGGGTTAAAGGTAATAATAGGTCTTCCGGGGCCCAACATGCAGAAGAATGTAAGAGTGTAGGAGAAACTGGTTGACAGATACTCACCATAGCTCTTGAATGCAGGTCATAATGGACCTAATAAGGCAGGGAGCAAAAAGAAAAAGCAAAGAAATTAGGATTAGAGTGGTATCTCCACAGAATCTTTTCATCCTCTAGATCCTTCTTTTGTTTTTCCTCTCTGTGGTGTGGGGGGTGGCAGGGGAGGACAGATAGGGAATCCAAAGTTAGACTGAGTGCTTCCTCCCCAGCTGTCCTGGTATCAGGGCTATGAGGTTGAGGGTGGACTGGGGATGGGGACTGCAGGGAGAGAGGGTGGCCTAGTTGGAGGAGATTTGATGGGGTGGTGTGGGGTGGACTGGTGGATGTAGGGGTTTACGCGAGCATACTACAACCAGTCTTAGGCTGGATGTCTTGTCCCTAGCTGCCCTGAGTGTGGACTGGGAAGGTGGAAGGATGGTGATTGGGGTGGGGGATGTTGAATGGGATAGAGTGCTTTGGGGTACTAAATGGGGTAGAGCCAGTTCAATTATCCCCAGTAGGGGGTGGTATTTGGGGTTGTTTAGTGGGGTGCCTCCTCTTCAGTTGGGTGCCTCCTCCCTCAAGCGCCCCAGTCCACTCTCAACCCTCTAGCCCCTAATACCAGGACAATTGGGGAGGAGGCACAGGCAATAGTGAGAGGCCTTCCTCAAAACTATGAAAAGGAGACAAGGACAGTGACACCCCCCCCCCCCAGTACCTGTTCCCCTTGCCCCCAGCCTGCCCTTCTCCTCTCACTCACTGCCACAAATGATGGGCCCTACATGGGAGAAGGGAAGAAAATGCCTTCCACTAAAATCAAAACATCTTCTCTAGAAGAGATTATATCCTAGTGGGAAATATAGCATGACGGTTCTGCAAAAGACTTGCATGTCTGAGGCTCTGAGATCCCAAGTTCAGTCCTCTGTATCATCATCAGCCAGAGTGAAGGAGGAGTAGAGAGAGGAAGAAGAGTAGAAGAGCAAGGAGGAACATGAGGAGTTATCCATGGGTTACCCACAATAACAATTTATTAACTAGTCATTTAGAATACTTGGGGGCTGGGGATATAGCATAGAGGTTTTGCAAAACAAAAGGATTTTTGTTTCCTTATATGTTCCAGTTTGATCCCCAACTCCACTATAAGCCTGAGGTGAGCACTGGGCAGAAAAATAAAGTTTGGCATATTGAGGCTTTGATAGCATCTGAAGGGATAGGCTCCATCTGTTTTGTCAAGTTTTTCACATTCTCAGTCAAGCACATGTTAACTTTCCCCATTGACAAATGAACATAAGACAAAAGATCATCAGCCTTTCCCAGGCTAGCTGTCAGCCTTCATGGCCTGGGGCTAGAGGCTCTGCTCCTGGGTGGTGAGTAGAGAGAGAGGGCTGAGGAGAGGGGACAGGCACCCTCTGGGTGGATGGTCTGGGCCTGTTCCCTGCTGGGTGTCTCACTTTGTATAGCACCCATTACCCATGACTCCATTCCTAACTGACTGCCCATTTACCCATGATTCTTCAGCTCCCCTCTTAACTGAACACTCAGTAAGCCTGGGATGGAAAGTCACTCTCTCTGCTTCAAACTTATTATTTCCAAAGAGAAATGCCCACACCCTATTCCTCACCCTCCACAATAGGAAAACAAAGCTTCCTAGAGTAGAGGCAGACCAAAACACAGTTGGTAGACATTTAGCAGGCAGCACAGCTATCCCACACTAAACCCAGACTTCTGTCCTCTATAGAGTTCCCTTGGCAATCCCCACTCGTTTGCATGAAGCTCTATAGATCCCCAGATCAGAGTGGAGGAAATGGGGAGAGGAGGCAACTTGCAACCCCAGAAGGCAATTACTTGTCAAAGGCCTTGGCATCTTCATCTCGCTGATGCTTCAGCACAACATCTTTATCCCATTCTTTTGTCAGGCGTTGATTGATGGTGTTCCTTCGATCCTCTTCTGCACATCTTTCTGCTAAATGCCTGGAGGGAAGGCAAGAGTCTGACTCCATCCACTGCCACCATCTCCCCCCAAGTCCTCTCTCCTTTGGATTCAGTGGGAAATCTAGTTTTGCTCTCACTATTTTGAATAAGAGGTAAAGTTGGAGGCCAGGTGGTGGTGCACCTAGTTGAAGGCACACATTACAGTGTGCAAGGACCCAGGTTCAAGCCTCCGGTCCTCAGTTTCAGGAGGGAAGTGAAGCAGGTTTCTCTCTGCCTCTCTCCCTATCTCTATCCAAAATAAATGAAAATTTTCACCAAAACAAAAAAAGGAAAAGAAAAAGTCAATGCCATGAGCCCACACAGTGAACCCTACTTCTCAGATAATTGAAGGGACCAGGACTGCTTACTTTCAGCCAAAACCCTCTTCTGGTCAATGAATTCCCACACAAAGCTGCTCGTTTCCATTAACTGATCTAAAACCTCATCTCATGAGGGGGTGAGTGACAAGGTACAGCCTAAGAGGGTGACTGGGGAGAGTGAGATGAGAAGCAGGGTGGGGTGAGCTAGGGCCAGTCATGAACTCTCCATGTGTCCACCCATGTTTCTAGTAAGGTGTCAAGTGGGAGCGGGCAGGAAAGGGAGGTGAAGGAGGAGAGGTTTATGGTGGGGAAGGAGGGCCCAGGCCCCTTACTGTTCTTGGTTTTTCTGTAGCATGTGTTGGTCTTATTGCTGACTTCTAATGTGGCTCCGGCTAATTTTTCTTTTGTCTCCTGCACTGGCTTCCATTTGTTCTTTCATACAGTCTATGCTTCACTGCTGCTTTCTTGTTCTTCCCAAAGATGGTGAAGTGCCCATGGGCTCATAGATGGACTGTCTGTAAAGTCTGTGTTTCAGCTGGAACAGAGAGAGCCAGAGTGAAGGCTACAGCTTTGGGGTACACTGACAGAGGTCGTCTTTCTTTTTTTTCTTCCCTATGGTGTGTGTGTGTATATGTGTGTGTGTATGTGTGCATGTGTGTGTGTGCAGTCAAAGCCCAGGGTCACAGGTGTACAATCCCAGAATCTCCCACTAAGCTCTACCCCTGGCCAAAACCCTACATGGTGAACAAAGGCAATACAGTGGGCTAACTATATGTCCAGAGAGTTGTCGGGTTAACTAGATAATTGTTTGAAAAGAGGACTATTTAGGCAGAGAAAAAAAAGAAGCCATAGTGACTAAAAACATGAAAGTGTTGGTCAAGCATGTTCACTACCACCTGAAATGAGGCTTCTTGAACTTTCTGAACCTATAGCTCACCTGAGGTTCTTCCTCATGTGGAGACCTCAGTTCTGGGTCTATGGGGAGCGGCCACCCAGAGAGGAAATGTCACTCTTGCAAAGCCCACTGGCATCCCTTCAATCTACCCTCCAGAGAATAGGTTCAAATAGTCCCAAATAGGGTTATATGCAACAGAGAGGCAGAAACAACTCTTACATAAAAGTGGCATTCTGGTTCTTGTGTGCTTTCATAACTTCTGCAACGCTGAATTTACAGACTGCATTCTTTTTTATAAAAATATGTTATTTATTTATTTATTTATTTTTGTCAATGACAAAGAGAGAAAGGAACAGAAATCACTCTGGTACATGTGCTGCCCGGGATTGAACTCAGGACCTTATGGTTGAGAATCAGTGCTTTATCCACTATGCCACCTCCTGGACCACTAGTCTGCTCTCTTCATGAACCTCTCTTTTTCAGCATTTAGTCTCAACTTTGCAAGGAAAAAGACAATAAATAAAAAACATGCTGGAAATGTAATTCTGTTTGTGTGGGCTACTAATATTCTTATCTTTCTCTCTACAAAGACTATGTTTTATGGGAGTCCAAACTGATTGGGCTTTTCTGTGTTTTGAATTTTTTCTGCTAGCTGAGGAGAACTTTTTCAGTCAAGGTCTTTCTTCTTCAAATTCAAGGCCTTGCCCAAGCAAGCCAAGCAGAATGGCACATGAAAACCTGTGGCTGTCTATGTTCTTCCCTGCACTCATACAACATAGTAGAGTAAACCCTCCATTCATCCTCCAAACCCCTCCCCAATGCATTTATATAAGCTGTGAGGAGATCAAAAAGTAGCATCAGCTCCTAAACGTAATGCACCAAACATGCCTTTAGTCTGTTCCTAGAAACCTGTCCATGACCCAGTCTTCATTCTCACATGAAATTTGGCACCATTCAGGCAGAATTCGCGGGACATCTACAGTGGCCTTGTCTGCTGCACCCACTGCACCGCCTCTCAATCAAAGCATTGCACTACCTGGTTCTGGTATTTGAACACTAATTCTTTCTCCTTAAGCTTTTGATAGCTCCATAGAATCTTGTCCTCTAATACTTTTTTTTTTTTTCCCACACTGTAGTATACCACACTGCTGGCCTTGGCACACTGCATGCACAGATCACATTGCTCCTAGAATGACACCATGGGTCTGTTCCTACCTTTTGCTTTCTTACCTTCATACTTCTTCCTGTGGCCCCCAAGACTGGATTTCTCAAGAATGTGTTTGATCAAAGGATGTATGAACAGCCATCAGCAGGATGGGTTTGATAGGCTGAGCCCCTTGGTTTGCGGAAGTGGCTACAATTCTTCTTGTTGTGCAGTGTCCACATCAGCTCAGAAACCTGTTCTCACAGCTGTCCCCTGGGAAAGGTGTCAGAGAGATAGCAGGATCGAGGGTCTTTTCTCAGCTTAGTGAGTGCCCAGAGTTTCTGTTTGACTAGGCCAGATTCATTGCACAGTAACAGCACTCTCCGTGTAATAAAACACAGGTTCCCCCTCTCTCTGCCTTCAGAAGGTCTAGTGCTTCCAGTTTTAAGTGCCACCTGGGCATGTGAGCTTCTCTGGTGCTGGAGGGAAGCCAGTCAAGCTGTGGTGGAGTTGATGGCTAGCTAGAGCTTGTCTTTTAAGTCTTGGGTTGTTACAAGATTGTTATCTAAGGCTCCTCTGGCTACTATATGTAAGGCCAGAGATATGTAAGGTTGTTGTGAGGTACACGTCAGAGACCACCCGAGGCCAGTTCAGTGACATTTGAGAGCCTTTTTGTTTTTGTAATATTTATTTAGTTAATTAATGTATTCCCTTTTGTTGCCTTTGTTGTTTTTTTATTGTTGTAGCTATTATTATTGCTATTATTGATGTCGTCATTGCTGGGTAGGACAGAGAGAAATAGAGAGAGGAGGGGGAGAGGGGTAAGAAAGACACCTGCAGACCTGCTTCACTGCCTGTGAAGTGACTTCCCTGCATTTGGGGACCTGGGTGTTAGAACCGGGACTCTTCCACCGGTCCATGAGCTTTGTGCTATGTGCACTTAACCTGTGGTGCTACCACCCAACTCCCAGAAATTTGGGAGTCTTTATTAAGCCACTGGTGACTACACTCAACAGCTAAAAGTACTGCTCATAGTGCTGTCTGGAGCTCAGTGTAGCACAGCCATTTATAGGGGCAGGTGCAAAAGCAAGCTAGGTTACAGAAGCCCAACATGTGGTGGTTAGGGTGGTCTGTTGCTGCAGTCAGGACAACCCGTTACAGAAACAATTAACAATGGACAATTAATAATTTCAGAACACTAGTATCTACTTTTTTCTTGGCAAGTAAAGTGGTTGAATAGGTTGAGGTTAAGTCAAGATGGAGTCAGTTATGTTAAGGAAGTGGGAAGTGTGACCCTGTCACATTTCCCACTGGTTTTAGGAGATGATACCTAAAATCTTTGGCCTACCTTGAAGATTGTCTTTGCCTATTTGACTTTTGGCGTGATATTTTCAGTAATTCTATACAATCTGGTTTTTAACTTGAATTCAGTTCTAGAAGTGGGTCAAAATGTTTGTCTGCTCACTGGACCTGAATAGGGCACAAGAATTCTCAGTTCAGAGCGACACCCCAGCCAGCCTGATAATTCTGAAGTAAGCCTGCTTGTCTTCTGGGAGTGAGTGTCTGGACTTGGTTTTGCAGAAGTCACAGACTACTGTCCAGTGTTTCATTGATGCTTTTTAAATTGAATTCAATTCTAGGAATGGGCCAAAATTTTGTTCACTGGATCTGAATAGGACATTAGGAGAATTCTCATTTCTGAGCAGCACCCCAGCCAGCCTGATAATTCTGAATTAAGCCTGTCTCCCAGGATTGAGTGTCTGGATTTGGTTATGCAAAAGTCACAGACTTACTCTCCTTCTTGTTTTAGGCTAAATCTGACTGCTACTGGTCTCTTCTAAACTGAGGTCTGAAATGGTACTCTTCTGCAGGGTGGGTGGGGATGACTTTGGGTTTTGGTTTCAGTTTGAACATCCTTTTTCTAGTTCTGTCACCAGATCCAGTACAGTGGTGTCAAAGTGTACTTGGCAGAGAACTTTGGAGGCCAGTGTTGTTAGACACTGATGGAACCTCTGGGGTATTGCACTCATCTAGGGAAGGAAGGAACACTGTTTGGATGACTCTTTGAAGCTTCTGTGTTTGCTATACCTGAACCCACAGTTTGAGGTTTTGGGAGACTAAGGAGAGAGGAGAGTTATACCTGGTTTATAGACCAGGACCTGGATAACTCATAGGCTCCCTGGAAGCAATGCTAGTGGAAGACTTCCTTGGTGGGTGCTCAGTGACTAAAGCCTTGAACTTACCATCCAATAAAAATTTTTCTCCCTACTCTTTTCCTTGATCTAGCTTTCTAGTCTTTTTTTTCCAACGATGACACAAAATCCCCAGAGAGCCTGCATATTAGATGTCAGGCTCAGGAAAAAATTCCTTCTATCTCCTTCCAAGATGGGTCAGAGAAGGTGGACTCATTATGTTACATAAATGATCCCCATAGCACAAGACTTGATCCAGTATTTGGTTCATTAGAGGACTTTATGACACGGGTGTTTAAGAGACTCCATGTCACTCTGGGAAGTTCTCTCTGCACCTTTGAAAAGCACACAGTTTTACTGAGGTCCCCCTCAGCAGGAGGGTGGCGAGAGCAGGTTTTTTTCATTATTAAAAAGTAGGCAGAAATAGACAAAGGCAATCTTTCTGGTTATTGCTATACATCTTCCTTATCTGTGGTGTGCGTAAAGAAAGGGGAGAACTAGTGCCTGGCATGCATCAGTCTAGAGACAGCTCAATTTACTTCCTAGTCATCAGTTAACCTTTAGCACTGCTGTCTGGGGCCCATTAGCTTAGCAATGTGGAGGGAAGGGAGGGGTAGCAACTATAGCCACTGTTTTAATTGCCAGGAGAGCAGGCACAAAGGAAATACAGTGTGAGGCTATGTCTCCATATCAAAGAGGTAAGGCACTTCTTCACCAGGCACATAAATTAAAATATCCACATGGGGTAAATCAGGAGAGTATGCACTCTGGGTTCTTCTATCTCCCATAATTATGGGAATAATAATTTTAGCTTAATAGCTATGTTTTATTCCTTTATATATATATATATATATATATATATATATATATGTACATATATATGTATGTATATATCAAATTGTGCTGCTGAACATAGGTGTGCATGCATATGCCCTTGAGGTTTAGGTGGGAAAGTGTTTCACTGATGTTTTCCTCTAAGTATTTGATAGTTTCTAGTCTGACATCCAGGTCTTTGATCCATTTGGAGTGGATTTTTGTTTCTAGTGATATAAGGTGGTTCAATTTCTTCTTCTGCATGTTAAAACCCAGTTTTCCCAGCATCATTTATTGAAGAGAGTCTCCTTCTTCCATTCAATACTTTGGGCCCCCTTATCAAAGATTAGATGTCCATAGGTGTGGGGAGTTATGTATATTTTTAATATTCAAGGTATTTTATTCAGTTTTTTGTCCAGGCTTTGGAAATCTGTTGTTGGGCACCTGGGTTCCTTCCATGTTTTAGCTATTATGAATTGTGCTGCTATGAACTTAGATGTACACCCATCTTTTTGGTTGGGCATTATGGAATCCTTGGGGTATATCTCCAGGAGAGGAATTACTGGGCCATATGGAAGGTCTTTGTCTATCCTTGTGAGAGTTCTCCAGACTGCTCTCCAGAGAGGCTGGACCAATTTATATTCCCACCAGCAGTGTAGAAGGGTTCCTCTGTCCCCACAGCCACCCCAACATTTGTTGCTGCTGTCCTTTTTGATGTATGCCATTCTCACAGGAGTGAGGTGGTGTCTTCATGTTGTTTTTAATTGCATTTCTCTGACAATCAGCGACCTGGAACAGTTTTTCATATGTTTGTTAGCCTTCTGCATCTCCTCTGAGGTGAATGTTTTATTCATATGCTCTGCCCATTTTTGAATGGGGTCATTTGCTTTTTTGGTACTAAGTTTGCTGAGTTCTTTGTCTATTTTGGTGATTAGTCTCTTGTCTGATGTTTGGCACGTGAAGATCTTCTCCCATTCTGTGAGGGATCTCTTTGTTTGTGTGATAGTTTCTTTGGCTGTGCAGATGATTTTCAATTTGATGTAGTCCCATTGGTTTGTTTCTGCTTTAGTCTTCCGTGCAATTGGATTTGTTTCATCAAAGATGTCCTTGAGGTTTAGGTGGGAAAGTGTTTCACCAATGTTTTCCTCTAAGTATTTGATAGTTTCCTGTCTGACATCCAGGTCTTTGATCCATTTGTAGTTGAATTTTGTTTCTTGTGAAATAAGGTGTTTCAATTTCATTCTTCTGCATGTTATAACCCAGTTTTCCCAGCACCACTTATTGAAGGGAGCCTCCTTCTTCCATTTAATACTTTAGGCCCCCTTATCAAAGATTAGATAACCATAGGTGTGGGGGTTCAGATCTGGGTTTTCAATTCTGTTCCACTGCTCTGTGTGCCTATTTTTCTTCCAGTACCAGGCTCCTTTGATGATGATGGCCTTATAATATATTTTGATCTGGGAGTGTTATGCCTCCATTTCTATTTCCTTTCCTCAAGATGGTTTTGGCAATTCTAGGTGTTTTCAGGTTCCAGATAAATGAATGTATTTTTGTTCTATTTTCTTAAAGAAGCTTGGTGGAACTTTAATGGGTTTCGCATTAAGTTTGTGTATGGCTCTGGGGATAATATTCATTTTGATTATATTAATTCTTCCAATCCATGAGCATGGGATGTCTTTCCATTTCTTGGTATCAGTTTCTATTTCCTTAAAGAGTGACTCATAGTTTTCAGTATACAAGTCTTTCACTTCTTTGGTCAGCTTTACTCCTAGGTATTTTATTAATTTTGTTTCAACAGTGAATGGGAGTGATTTCTGGATGTCTTCTCCTTCAGGTTTAGTGTTTGCATAGAGAAATACCACATTTTTTTGTACACTGATTTTATAACCTGACACCTTGCTATATTGCCTAATAACTTCCAGTAGTTTTCTGCTGGATTCTTTAGGTTTTTCTATGCATACTATCATATCGTCTGCAAATAGTGAGAGCTTGACTTCTTCCCTTCCTATCTGTGTTCCTTTAATTTCTTTCTCTTGCCTGATTGCTATGGCAAGAACTTCCAATACTATGTTAAAGAGTAATGGTGACAGTGCACAGGCGTGTCTAGTCCCTGATATGAGGGGAAATACTTTCACCTTCTTTCCATTGAGTATGATGTTGGCTGTAGGTTTGCTATATATGGATTCCACTATCTTGAGGAATTTCCCATCTATTCCCATTATTTGTAGAGTTTTGAGCATGAATGGGTGTTGGATTTTGTCAAAGGCTTTCTCTGCATCTATTGAGATAATCAGGTGGTTTCTGGCTTTGCTTTTATTGATGTGGTGAATGAGATTGATAGACTTACTGATGTTGAACCAGCCTTGCATTCCTGGGATGAATCCCACTTGTTCATGATGAACAATTTTTTTGATGTGCTGCTGTATCCGGTTGGCCAAGATCTTGTTTAATATTTTGGCATCTATGTTCATCAGAGATATTGGTCTGTAGTTTGCTTTTTTTGTTGTTTCCCTATCTGCTTTTAGGATCTGGGTGATGTTGGCTTCTTAGAAGGTGGAAGGGAGTATTCCTGTTTCTTCAATCTTATGGAAATATTAAAAACTATGGGTACTAACTGTTTCCTGAAAGTTTTGTAGAATTCGTTTGTGAAGCCATCTTGTGCAGGACTTTTGTGGTTGGGGAGATTCTTGATAATGGTTTCAATTTCTTTGTCTGTGATTAATGCATTTAGCTTTTGTAGTTCTTCTTGATTCACTTATGGGAGGGCATATGTTTCTAGGAATGCTTCCATTTCTTCCAGATCTCTAGCTTGGTGGCGTATAGTTCTTCATAGATGTTTCACATGATTTTCTGGATTTCTGTGGTGGCAGTTGTGATATCTCCTTTATAGTTTACAATTCTATTAATTTGCGTCTTCTCTGTTTTTTTTTTTTTTTTTTTTTTGAAGAGTCTGGCTAGGGGGTTGTCAATTTTGTTTAATTTTTCAAAGAACCGATATTTGACTTCATTGATCTTTTGTATGGTTCTCTTATTTTCGATGTTTATTTCTGCTCTAATTTTAGTGATTTCTGTACTTCTGGTTGCTTTAGGGTTCCTTTGTTACTCTTCCTCTAAGTCTTGAGGTGTGCAGTAAGGTCATTCATTTGAGCTTTTTACTGTTGTTTAATATGTGATTTTTATGGCTGTAAGTTTCCCTCTCAATACTGCTTTAGCTGTGTCCCAAATATTTTGATAGGTTGTGTCTTCATTTTCATTTGTTTCTAGGAACATTTGAATTTCCTGCTTGACTGACTCTCTGACCCAGTGGTTCTTAAGGAGTATGTTGTTTAGTTTCCAAGTTCTTTGACTTTTAATAGTTTTCTGTTTGTTGTTATATGTTAGTTTTACTCCACTGTGGTGTGAGAAGATACTTTGGATGATTTCAATGCTCTTGAATTTATTGATGCTATCTTTGCGGCCTAACATGTGGTCTATCCTTGAGTATGTGCTATATGGATTTGAAAAGAATATGTATTCCAGTTTTTTGGAGTGAAGGACTCTGAAAATGTTCAAGAGGTCTAGTATGTCAATCTCTTCATTTAATTATCTTCTATCTTCGTTGATTCTCTGCTTTGTTGATCTATGTTTGAGAGTCGGATATCAAAGTTTCCCACTATTATTGTATTACTATTGATGTATTTTTGAACTTCTTTCAGTAGGTGCTTGATGCATTTAGATGTTCCCTCATTGGGTACATAGATGTTAACAATTGTTAAGTCTTCTTGGCTGATTGATCCTCTAATAATTATGTAATGTCCTTGTCTATCTTTTATTACTTTATTTAATTTAAAATCTATTGTTCCTGAGATGAGAATTGTTGTTCCGCCTTTTTTTGTGGTCACTTACCCTGTATGATAGTTTTCCATCCTTTCACTTTAAGTCTGTGTTTATCTTGTAGTGTCAGATGGGATTCTTGCAAGCAGCATATGATTGGGTTGTGTTTTCTGATCCATCTCCCCACTCTGTGCCTTTTGATGGGTGAGTATAAGCCATTGACATTTATTGATATTATGTATTTGATGTATTGTAGTGCCATTGTTCAACAATTTTTGTTTGCTCTGATATATTGCAAGCATTATAGTGATGTTCTTGTTTACAAGAGGTCTTTTAGAACCTCTTTCAGGGCCGGTTTGGTAATGGTTGCCTCCTTTAGCTGTTGTTTGTCTGAGAAGGTTTTGATGACTCCATCTAGTTTGAATGAAAGTCTAGCAGGATACATTATCCTTGGTTAAAACCCTTTTTCATTCAGGGCTCCATAGATATCTTGCCATTCTCTTCTGGCTTTTAGAGTCTGAGTGGAGAAGACTGCTGATAGTCTTATGGGTTTTCCCCTGTATGTGACTTTTTGTTTCTCTCTTGCAGCCTTTAGGATTTATTCTTTATCCTTACTTCTTCTCATTGTGACTATGATTTGTCTTGATGTCTTCCGGTCTGGGTTGATTCTTTTTGGAACTCTCTGGGCCTCTTGAATCTTGATGTTCTTTCTGTGGTTCAGGTCTGAGAAGTTTTCTTCTATAATTTTCTCTAGAATTTTTCCTTCCCCTTCCTGTCTTTCTTCCTCTGTCAGGCTGTTATACAAATGTTATTTCTTTTATGATCATCCCATATGTCTCTGTTATTGTTTTCAGTGTCTCTCAATCTCTTTTAGAGCTCTTTCACATCTTTATTAGTTCTCTCTAACTCATGCTGTGTCTGAGTAATTCTGTTCTCTGTTTCTGTTATTCTGCTTTCCCTTCCATCAACTTCTTTCTTTAGTTCAGCTATTTCAGCTTTCAGTTCTCTACTACTACTACTAGTGTTTGCCCTTCTTCCGTAGCCAGATAACAGCATCAGGTTGAGCCTGATGTAAAGTTTCGAGACCTCCTTTGAATCTGGAGAGGTGGCAGTCGTTGACTATGTGGGTCATAGTTTGTCTGTAGACGCAGGGGCAGTTCGGGTCGTCTCTGGCTCCCCAGCGATGGAACATAGCGGCGCACTGGCCATGGCCTGTTTGATAGCGATTGAGGAGAGCCCAGTCATAACGTGCTAGGTCAAAGCTGGGTTGACGCTAGCAGGGGTCTGTGATGAGGTGTTTGTTCTTTAAGTCAGCTGACTGCCAGCTCTGTTTCCAAGAGACTGGAACACAGAAGTTCAGTGTAGGCATTGGGGACCAGATTGGGTGACGAGACGTCAAGCGTTGGACAGGGTGGGCAAAGATATCCGCGTATATTGGCAGGTCCGGTCGAGCGTAGGCGTGGAAATGAACTTAGATGATGCCGCATCCCGATGAATATCTGGCGGGGCGATGTTGCTAAGAACTGGCAGCCATGGAAATGGGGTGGAATGGATGGTTCCAGAAATTATCCTCATGGAGGAATATAATTTGGAATCGACCAAGTGGACATGGGGGCTACGGAACCATACTGGGGCACAGTATTCTGCAGTGGAATAGCATAATGCCAGAGGTGATGATCGTAGTGTGGAAGCGCTCACGCCCCATGAGGAGCAGGCCAGACTTGCAATGATATTATTCCTCGCGCCCACCTTTGCTGCAGTTTTTATGAGATGTTTGTGAAATGACAGAGTGCGATCGAGAGTAACGCCAAGATAGACTGGCTGGGCTTCATGCCGGATTCTCGTATCGCCAAGCTGCACATTAAGCTCACGCGAGGCCGAGGCATGGTGTAGATGAAAAACAGATGATACCGTTTTTGCAGTGCTAGGGATTAGTCGCCATTTTTTACAGTAATCACATATCAGAGACATGTCTTTCGTGAGTGTTTCCTCGAGGATGTCGAACTTGGATGCCTGAGTTGCACAGCAGATGTCTTCGGCGTAGATGAACTTCCTTGAAGAAGTTTCCGGGAGGTCATTGATGTAAATATTAAATAGCGTAGGAGCCAGAACAGAGCCCTGGGGGAGGCCACTTGAGACAAGTCTCCAGTTCTCTAATTGCCTCAAGATAATCTGTTTCATTGGGAGTCTCAACTGTTGTTTCCCTAATACTGCCATTCCTTTCCTCTAATGTTGTTTTCATTTCTGTGATTAATAAGTTTGTTATTGCTTACATACTTTTCTTATCTATGGTTACTTCTTGGTGATTTGTAGTTTCTTCTGGGCTCTTGTCTTCATTCTTTGGAGTATCAGTTTTATTTGTTTTTGATATACTCATTTTTTTGATTTATGTGTTTCTTATTTTTATGTTCTGTTGTTCCTCAATTGTTTTGTTTTGAGTACAAGCAACACTGTACTAAATACATGACAAATGCAATCACCAACCTCAGGAATTATAATAGCAACTGAAGCAAGGATTGAAATAATTTGTTCACTACCAGTTAGCCAAACAATGTCTCCAGTCTGTGAAAAAATGGCAAACAAGTCCAAGTGTAGAAGACAGAGAAAGGAAAGAAGGAATAGCAATAATAGGTAATTATGCAAATCCACTATTCACTGTATATTCTAAGGGTAACAAGAGGAGAAAGGGAAGTAGAGCAGAGATACACACATACAGAGTCCACTCTGAGTCAGATTTCTTCCCCAAAATAATTCACAAATGAATATCAGTGAATTCAGAAAGACAAAGAAGAAAGAAGAAGAAATGGAAGACAAGATAAAAAAAGAGAAACAAGAGAGAGAAATGAAAAACAGCTGTAATAAAAGAGCATTGAAAGGAACATTTTTAATTGGTTAATTAATTTTTAGTTTAATTTTATTTTTTAATTAGCTAGGAGGAGAGAGAAGAGGAGAGTCTGTAGAGTAGGTAGGAGTAGTGAAACAAGTTTGTCTCGTAGTGGATAATATGCCCAGTCCCCTAGTAATGAAAGATACCCTAAGAGTTAATTCTGGTCAGCCTAAAGGAAGCAGGGAAAGAGATACACCTTTATATAATATTAATAATAAAATACAGTATGGTAAAAATCCTGTCCCATATTGCCTCAAGCCTCCTGAGCAGAGGCAGCTAATTATTCAGAAAGTAAAAAACAAAAAAATCCTCAGGACTAGACAAGCATAGCAGGAATAGACAGTTATGCAAATCTATTATACACTGTATACTCTAGCGTGGCTAGAGGAGAAAGGGAAGTAGAGCAGAGATACATGCAGAGAGGTCCACCCTGTTTCAGATTTCTTCCCCAAAATAATTCCCAAACGTGTATCAGTGAATTCACTAAGTTGAAGAAGGAAGGAAGAAAGGATGACAAGAATGAGAAAAAGAAGAAAAGAGAGAGAGAGAGAAAAAGATAAGAAAAAGAACAGTAATATAAGAACAGTTAAAGGAGAGTCATGTATTTATTCATTTATTATTATTTAATTAGTTATATGGCGGGGGAGGGAGAAAATGGGTAGGGGTGGTAAGAAGAGTCAAACAAGTTATTTTAGCAGTGAATAAGTCACCTAGTCCCCTAGCAATGGAAAATACACTAAGAGTTAATTCTGGTCAACCTGAAGGAGAGGGGGAAAGGGATATGTGTTTATCTTGTATTGATCATAAAATAGAACAGATTAAAAAACCCTCTCCTGTCTTCAGCTTGTATGGCTCCAGATTGCCTCAGGCCCCCTGAGCAGAGGCAGCTGATTGGCTACTTAGAAAGAAAAAAGGCCGAAGGTTTCAGAAGGAATAAAACTAGAATGAATTACATCCCCTTGTGGTACAGGAATCTTGGTAAAGAAAGAAGCTCAGCAGGGGAGCCTGCTAGGAGCAGATCTGTGGCCCCCAGGAACTGGTTATGGGGGGAGGGGGGACGGGGTGCTCTTCAGGAATAATAATAATAAAAAAAAACAATTTTCCCTTTCTTTTTACTCTATTTTCTAACCCAAATTGAGTTATAGTCACCTCCTTGGTGTCAAAGCTAGGGCCTCTTATTGACTGTCCTACTAAAGGCAAAAAATCCTACTGTTTCCAGTAGATGAAGTCAGAGCTCAAGCCACTGGCAGCTTCTGGAATCTCCCACTGTTTCAGTTTCATTAGCTGTGTTGGGCCTGTTCATATTATCTAGTTCCTCTTTATTTAACTATGGAAGTTCCTACATATCTAGGAAATTATCCATTTCTTCAATGTTCTCTAGCTTGGTGGCATATAGTTGTTCATAGAAGCCTCATTTCCATTAACAGCAGGAATAATCTTAAACAATATTATTATTACTATTATATTATTATTATAAGTATATATTATTTGAAAAGTTACCTCTGTTTGGGGCATCCCAGTCTTGCCTTATAAGTTTCCTGGGTCTGGGGTAGTCTAAATCTACCCTTGAAACTTCCCTTGGTCTGGAGTAGTCTAAATTTTCCCTTAAATGACCATCTGTGTTCTGACTGTCTCTCTGTTCTGACCTTCTGTGTGAATAAATATTTTTCCCTGGAGATAAGTCTAATAGCCTTTCTTCTTAACCCATTCTTGGATGGGTCTAACTAGATCATACGCCAAGTTTTTTTAATGAAATCTTCTGGGAGTTGGTCGGTAGCACAGTGGGTTAAGCTCACATGGCACAAAGCACAAGGACCGGCCTATGGATCCCAGTTTGAGCCCCAGCTCCCCACTTGCAGGGGAGTAACTTCACAGGCACTGAAGCAGGTCTTCAGGTGTCTATCTTTCTCTCCGCTTCTCTGTCTTCCCCTCCTCTCTTCATTTCTCTGTGTCGTATCCAACAACGATGACAAGACAAATAACTACAACAATAAAACAAGAGCAACAAAAGGGAATAAATAAATAAATAAATAAATAAATAAATATGAAAAAAGAAGTCTTCTGCTGTAAAGTAAACATACACCATGCTGACTCTCTTATGGTTAACCTTTGCATATATGAATGTTCACTGAATTTTAGGTAATGAAAGTTTACTTACTTCTACCCATATACCCTAACATTAGCTATTTAACTGAACAACTTCTACATTCATCATGTATGCCTATAAGTGGAAGCAAGGGTATGTGAGTGAGGGTACGCAATAGGGCCTCTTTATATTTAGATGGAGATCACAGTCTGTCACTCATGCTACATGCCACACATGATTCTGGTTTTTGGTCTAAGTACAGCTAATAGAGAAACTGTAATGGTGACAAATAGCTCTTTTTCTGAAAGCCTCCCAGTAGGTACAGCAGCTTTTGCTCTTAGGCCATTTTTAGTCTTGTTACACTCACTGCTATAATTGTTGTCACAATGTACTTCCCCCAGAGATCTCCTTTTATTGTTCCCAGGTATTATTTGTGCATATCCAATATAACCAATAGGTCTTTAAATTATCAATGTAAGAAAAAATAGCTTCAGTTTAGTCTTAGGACTCCACGCTTTGTGGTTAACTCTAGTATGCTGGGGCTGTGTCATACAGCAGGCCTGACTTTGCCTCCATCATTGTCCTCAGGTAATACTTGTGTATTTTCAATATTGCCAATAAGTGTTTAAATTATCAATGTAAGCAAAAACGTTTCAATTTAGTCTTAGGACTCCCTGCTTTGTGGTTAGCCCTAGCCTGCTGGCGCTGTGCCATACAGCAGGCCTGACATTGCATCTGTCACTCTGCTCTTTTGATTTCTCTCTGACCTATCCAAAACAACAACAGCAATGGCAACAATAACAACAAGAAAAAGGGCAACAAAATGGGAAAAGAATGGCTCTAGGAGCAGTGCATTCCTAGTGCAGGTACAGAGCCCCAGAGATAACCCTGGAGGCAAAAAAAATGATTAGAGACAGAGAACTTGAGAGGGGATTAGGACAATAGATAGGGAAAGAGTCAGAGAGACACCTGCAGCACTGTTTAACCACTTGTGAAGTGTTTCCCATGCAGGTTAGGCCAGTGGCTTATACCCTGGTCCATGTGCATTGTAGCTTGTGCACTCCACAAGGCTTTTCATGACCTAAACTCATCTTCAACCCTAACTCTACCTTTATATCTCTAAAAGAGAGGCAGAGTGAAAGAGACCACAGCACCAGATCTTCATTTAGTGCTATGGGGACTGGGCTCCAAGCTGGGTTCTGCACATGGCAAAGCAACACACTTTCCAAGTGAGATATTTCATTTCATTGGTGCCCCCCTATATAGTATATGAAAAAGCTACTCCATTAGCATTAAAATAATATGAAAGACAATGCCATCTTTATAGATTTGCTTTTCGCTTTTAATGAGCAGAATCAGAAATGTATAAATTTTCATTTTTGTTCAGTAGCAACAATTAACAACAGATGGAAGCATTTCAGTTGTTGGTTAGATCAGAAATTGAATACAAAGAGCAACGAGCATTCCAGACTGATAATGAAGATGATCATATAAGCAAAACACTTGTGAAAACTCAGATGATCTTTCTTTTTTTATCTATAAACTTACCAGAATGTTTTCATTAGTGATTTAATATTGGTTTACAAAATTAGAAGGTAACTGGGGTACACCTTTCCCATCAGCATAACTCTGTATCCCTACTCCCTCTACTAGAAACTGCGATATTTCTCCAAAAACACAGATAGAGGTTGACTGTTCTTTCTATAATTCTCTATATTTATATATATTTGTGCCCCCCCCTTTATGCTCCTGCCTTCTCTTCCTTTCCAAGGCACACCTACTACTTCTGAATGGTTTTATTTTCCCTTTCCCAGTGGGTCCTGGTGGAATTGGAATTCAGAGTCCTCTGTTCATCTTTCCCTCTGGGAGGCAGACAATCTCTTAATTTTCTGTCAAACTGTAAAATTGAATAGTACATATCTGAAGGGTAAAGAGAAGAATATTTTATGATAAAACCTTGCATCTGTGATAAGGGATGTTTGTTGGTATTCCTCTATCTCTCATGGCCATGTCCCAAAGTTGAGGGGACTCAGTGTGTAAATGGAAATTTGGAACATATGTTCTCAAAGAGCATTGGAAGGATATGTATAGAGGTATATTGCTCATTCTAAGCTATGCTTTTAACTCTAAAGCTGATGGTGTTAGAGGCCAGGTGGTTGTGTATCTGTTAGAGCATATGTGTGACCATGCAAGAGAACCCAGGTTCAAGAACCGAATTCTCTACTTCAAGGGGGAAGCTTCACTAGTGGTGGAGCAGTGCTGCAGTCTTAGTCTTTCTCTCTATCTCTGTCTCTCACCCCCTATCAAATAAATAGAAGGGAGAAGTGGCCACTGGCAATAGTGCAGGCATGGAGTTCTAGTGATAACACTGATGGCAAAAAAAAAAATTCTGACAATTTTGTAAATTTTGGATCACTGATGGAACTGCAGGTGTTTTTCTCCCTTCTTCTCCCCCTTTCTCCTTTGATTCTTTTTTAATTTTTAATTATAAAAAGGAAACATTGGCAGAAACCATGGGATAAGAGGAGTACAGATGCACACAGTTCCCACCAACAGAACTCTGTGTCCCATCCGTTCCCCTGATAGCTTCCCTATTCTTTATCCCATAATGACCCAACGTCATTATTTGGTACAGAAGGTTGAAGGTCTGGCTTCTTTAATTGCTTCCCCACTGAACATGGGCATTGACAGGTCAGTCCATACTCCCAACTGGTCTTTCTCTTTCCCTAGTGGGGTGGGGTTCTGGGGAAAGGAGGGCTCCAGTGTGTATTGGTGGGGTCATCTGTCCAGGGAAGTCCGGTTGGCATGGTGGTAGCATCTGGAACCTGGTGGCTGAAAGAAGAGCTAACATATAAAGCCAAATAAATTGTTAAATAATCATGAACCTAAAGGCTGGAATAGTACAGATGAAGATTTGAGGGTGTTAGTTTTGTAGATAGTAGCTCTATTTTAGTTATATTTCAAAGGGTCTATGACTATACTCCTGGTTTTTTATTTTATTTATTTATTTATTTGTTTTTTGTTTTTCTGAGCCTGACATCTGACATGCAGTTAGGCCCATGTTATTTTCTGGGGAGATGTTGTCATGGCTATAAAAAGGACCAGAAAGCTGGATGAGGGATGAAAGTACTCCCAAATATGAGGAACTTTATAAATATTATTGACTGTAAACCCCATCGATTTGATCTGACGTGGGTCCCATATTCTGATTAGGACCCTATGTGATCTCAGCGTCCCTGTAGATGTAAGCTCACATTCTGTGTCATGAGTAGGAACGTTCCAAGCTACCCCAGTTTCAGGAACCATCTTCCTCATGTGGAGCATGGAGTATGATGTCTAGTCTCCCTTCAGAGGATGGAACATTCTCTGCTGTTGCTGATCCACACTGAAAAAACGGTTGTCTAGAATGATCTCATGGATTTGTGCAGATACTGAGCACCTTGGTGACATTGAAGTAAAAAATAAAAAGTACGACACAGTCTGAAGTGAAGCATGTTGGGGTGGCAATCATTGCATTGATTAGATTGTGATCGGCAGATGCACTATTATTTGATATGGATTGGGAGAGGCATATGGGAAAGTGGGCCCTATCAAAGGTTTCCAGGACTGGGGGAAGTAGATGCTCATAGTGGAGATGTGAGGTTCCTGCTTTCTTAGGGTTCAAAAAGACAATGGATAGTTAATGTTATCATCACATTATTTGGTAATTGGATTAACTTTGAAAAGTCCTTTTGTAAGGGTTTGCTGTACAGTACCCAGTATCTTGTATACAGCTGTGCTATTGGTTGCTTCTGATCTACTTGGTCTAGGCTTTTGAGAGAGTCTGCATATCAAATACACAGCCTATATATTAAAGAGATTCAGTCTGTGTTTTAAAAAACTTCAAGACATACAATTAATTTCCCCCTCTCATATTAACTAGTGATTTATATGACTACATTTTACTAGGAGTGTACCTAAACACCATTCCCACCACCAAAAGATTGTGCCCCATCCCTCCCACCCACTGCCACTCCCCACTGTCCCAGGAAGCTGCATGTCTACCCCTCAGCACAGGGTTTTTACTTTGGTGCCCTACTTACAATTTGTTCAGGTCCTGCTTTTAGTTTTCCTTTCAGATCTTCTTACTCAACTTCTGTTGATGAATGGGATCATCCCATACTCATCTTTATCTTTCTGACTTAGCTCACTTAACATAATTCCTTCTCACTCTGTCCAAGATGGGTCAGAGAAGGTGGGTTCATTGTTCTTGATAGTTGCATAGTATTCCATTGTGTATATATATAACACAGCTTTCTCAGCCACTCATCTGTTGTTGGGCACCTGGGTTGCTTCCAGGTTTTAGCTATTATGAATTGTGCTGCTATGAACATAGGAATACACACCTTTTTTTGGTTGGGTGTTATGGTGTCTTTGGGGTATAACCCCAGGAGAGGAATTACTGGATCAAATGATAGGTCCATGTCTAGCCTTGTGAGTGTTTTCCAGACTACTCTCCACAGAGGTTGGACCAATTTACATTACCACCAGCAATGTAAAAGGGTTCCTCTGTCCCCACAACCTCTCCAGCATTTGTTGCTGCTGTCCTTTTTGATATATGCCATTCTTACAGGCGTGAGGTGGTATCTCAGTGTTGTCTTAATTTGCATTTCTCTGACAATCAGTGACCTAGAGCAGTTTTTCATATGCTTGTTAACCTTTTGGATCTCCTCTGAGGTGAATGTTTTGTTCATATGCTCTGCCCATTTTTGGATGGGGTCATTTGCTTTTTTGGTGCTAAGTTTGCTGAGCTCTTTATATATTTGGTGATTAGTTTCTTGTCTGATATATGGCATGTGAAGATTTTCTCCCATTCTGTGAAGAGCTGAAAGGGAAACTAAAAGCAGGATCTGACTAAATTGAAAGTAGGGCACCAAAGTAAAAACCCTGTGGTGAGGGGTAGCCATGCAGCTTCCTGGGCCGGTGGGGGGTGGGGGTGGGTGGGTGGGTGGGATGGGACACAGTCTTTTGGTGGTGGGAATGGTGTCTATGTACACTCCTAGTAAAGTGTAGTCACATAAATCACTAGTTAATTAATGAGAGGGGAAAATAATTGTATGTCTCAAAGTTTTAAAAACACAGAGTCTTTTTAAGACAGGCTGTGTATTTGATATGCGGACTCTCTCAAAAGCCTCGACCAAGTGGTTCAGAGGCAACCAGTTGCACAGCTATTTACAAGATACTGGATACTATACAGCAAACCCTAACAAAAGGACTTTTCAAAGTTAACCCAATTACAAAATAATGTGAAGGTAACCTTAATTATCCATTGTCTTTTGAACCCTAAGACAACAGAAACCTCACATCTCCACTATACAGCCTATATTTCTCCCAGTCCTGGAACCTTAGGATAGGGCCCACTTTCCCGCATGCCTCTCCCAATCCATATCAAATAATAATGCATCAACCGATCGCAACCTAATCAAGGCAACAATTGCCACTTCAACATGCTTCAGCTCAGACTGTGTCAGAGACTTCACGTGTGGAATGACAACCCTTCATCTTCATTACTCAGGTGAGAACTTTCCTTTCATAGCTTTCTCTAATTCCATCCCAGGTGGATCTCTTTCTGACAAAGTCCCCAAACCTAGATATACACAAGGTTCTGTGAGAGAGAGCATATGTTGACACGTATCCATAAACAAGTGGAAATATATACCTGAAAGCAGAAGTACACTGGAGTTTGCAGTGACTACCCCCCCCCAAACACTTCCTCTCCACTATTCCCACCTTTGGGTCCATGATTGCTCAACAATTTGTTTGACTTTGTATGTTAACTCTCTTCAGCCACCAGGTTCCAGATGCCATCAGGATGCCGGCCAGGCTTCCCTGGACTGAAGACCCCACCAATGTGTCCTGGAGCTCAGCTTCCCCAGAGACCCACCCTACTAGGGAAAGAGAGAGGCAGATTGGGAGTATGCACCGACCAGTGAATGTCCATGCTCAGCGGGGAAGCAATTACAGAAGCCAGACCTTCCACCTTCTGCAACCCACAATGACCCTGGGTCCATGCTCCCAGAGGGATAGAGAATGGGAAAGCTATTAGGGGAGGGGATGGGCTATGGAGATTGTGTGTTGGGAATTGTGTGGAGTTGCACCCCTCCTACCCTATGGTTTTGTTAATTTAACCTTTCTTACATAAAAAATAAATTTTAAAAATGGATTGTTTCCCAGGACTGCTAATATGATTTATACATAAGTGCTTATAACTATACAGCACATGTTGTGTAATATTATAATTATAACAAGTACCTATGATGTCATTGCAGTTTTCCTAATAATCAAAATTATGATATGCTACTTTTACTGGGTGGTTAGATGTATAGATGAATTACTAGGAAGATTAGACATGGAAAATCATATTCACAGCTGGGGGGACAGCATAGTGGATCTGCAAAAGACTTTATTATTTATTTTTATTTTTTAACTTATATTTATACAAAGAAAACACTGACAAAAAACATACTAAGAGGGATACAACTTTGCACAGTTCTCACCACCAGAACTCCATATCCCATCCCCTCCCTTGAAAGCTTTCCTATTCTTTATCCCTCCGGGAGTATGGACCCAAGGTCATTATGTGGTACAGAAGGTTGAAGGTCTGGCTTCTGTAATTGCTTCCCTACCGAACATGGGCATTGATAGGTCAATCCATACTCCCAATTGGTCTTTCTCTTTCCCTAGTGGGATGGGGTTCTGGGGAAGCAGGGCTCCAGTGTGTATTGGTGGGGTCGTCTGTCCAGGAAGTCCGGTTGGCATAGTGGTAGCATCTGGAACCTGGTGGCTGAAAGAAGAGCTAACATATAAAGCCAAACAAATTGTTGACTAGTCCTGAACCCAAAGGCTGAAATAGTGCAGATGAAGAGTTGGGGTGTTTCCATTTTGTATATAGTTAGTAGGTCTATTTTAGTTATATTCGAAAGTGTCCATGAGTGTACTCATGCTTTTTTTTTTTTTTTCCTGAGCCTGACATCTGATATGCAGGTACGCCCAAGTTATTGTCTTGGGAGATGTTGTCATGGCTGGAAAAAAGAACCAGAAAGACGAACTGGGAACATTCTCTACCATTGTTGTTCCATGTTGAAGGCAAGGTCTTATGGGGGCCTGAAAAGGGGTCTATTGTGTTGTTCCTGATAAAGATAACCGGTAACAATGGAGAGAGGGATTTATTTGAGGTCTAGGCCCATCATGTCTGTTTGGGAATATGAGGACTCCCAGACTAGGACCCAACTGATTGGGTGGCCTGATGACTAAAGAGTCATTGTTAATGTATGCCAGTCTCTTGCCCTTATTCGGTGCAAAAGACATTCATTTTTGTTTTCTCTGTTGTCTTTTTTTTTTTTTTTTTTGCATCCAGGTTTATTGCTGGGGCTCAATTCCTGCACTATGAATCCACTGCTCCTGGAGGCCATTTTTTTCCTTTTGTTGCCCTTGTTGTTTATCATTCTTTGTTGTTACTATTATTGTTGTTGTCATTGTCGGGTAGGACAGAGAGTACTGGAGAGAGGAGGGGAAGACACAAAGGGCCAGAGAAAGGTAGACACCTGCAGACCTGCTTCGTCACCTTTGAAGCAACTCCCCTGCAGGTGGAGAGCCTGGGGCTCGAACAGGGTTCCTTACCTGGGTCCTTACACTTTGTGCCACATGCACTTAACCCGCTGCACTACTGCCCGGCCCCCAGACTTTCATTTTTGAGGGTCTGAAGTCCCAGGTTTGGTCATGAGCACGACCATAAGCCAGAGCTGAGCAGTACTCTAATCTTTCTGTGTCTGTATTTTTCTCTCTTTTTTAAGAAATTATTTATTTGTTCCCTGTTGCCCTTGTGTTTTTTTTTTGTTGTTGTTGTTGTTGTTGTAGTTATTCTTCTTTTCGTCGTTGTTGGATAGGACAGAGAGAAATGGAGAGAGGAGGGGAATACAGAGAGGGGAAAAGAAAGATAGACACCTGCAGACCTGCTTCAGTGTCTGTGAAGTGACTCCCCTGCAGGTGGGGAGCCTGGAGCTCAAACTGGGATGCTTATGCTGGTCCTTGCACATTGTGCCACATGCGCTTAACCCCCTGCGCTCCTGTATTTTTCTCTTATTAAAATAAAATATTTTTAAAAGAAGTGATATTATGAACATTCCCCATTACCTAACATTACAAAACCTTTTCTTCATCATCTTAGTTCAGGAGAAAGCTAAACTCTCAGCCATGCAAGTACAGCTGTGACTATGGTATGCAATATATCGGCAACTTAAGTATATGGTACAAAACTTTTTTTTTTTTTTTTTTTTTGTGAGAGGGATAGGAGGGAGAGAGAGAGAACCAGCTATCACTTTGGTACATGTGCTGTCAGGGACCAAACTCAAGGCCTAATGCTTGAGAGTCCACCACTTTATCCATTATGCCACGTCCCAGAACTGGCACAGAACATTTTGACTAATAACAAGTTATGACTACTCACAAGGTAAATAATTAGTTAGAATTATAATTACAGGGGCTTGGCTGTGGTGCACCTGGTTGAGTCCACATGTTACAGTGTGCAAGGACATATATTCAAGCCCCTGCTTTCCACCTGAAGGGATAAAGTTCACAAGTGGTGAAGCTGTTCTGCAGGTGTCTCCTCTTCTCTCCCTCTTCCCTCTCCACTTCTCTTAGTCTCTATTCAATAATGATAAATAAAGTATAAATAAAGTTTTTTACAAGTATTTTAAACTATTGAGAATATAGTAAGGGCCAGTATGCTGTAGCCTTGGGTGATGGACACTTGATTTGTTCAATAGTTATTGATCCTTGTGAAAGTTGTGAAGAGATCAGAGCACTGCCTAGTTCTGGCATATGGTGGTCTTGGAGTGAAGCTGAACCTCAGGGGTTTCAGTCACACAAGCTTGGTATGCCTCTTGCAGGGCTACCTCCCTGGCCCTGGCTACTGTTTGGGTAAATAAATTTCATAGGTACACAAGCAGTGTCTGGCTGTCACTGCAGAGCTGAGTAGTGAAGCAAAGAGCCAAATAATAAATATTGAGTGGAAGGCATTGCTTTTGTTTGATCACATGCTATACTTTTTTTTTTTCTTTTTGTCTCCAAGGTCATTGCTGGGACTTAATTCCTGCATTACAAATCCAAATCCATTGCTCTTGGTGGCCATCTTTGTTCCATTGTTGTTGCTGTTGTTATTGTTGTTGTTTTGGATAGGACAGAAAAATTGAGAGGGGGAGAGGAAGACACCTGCAGACCTGCTTTGCTGCTTGTGAAGCAACCCTCCCTGCAGGTGGGAGCCTGGGGCTTGTATCGGGATTCTTGAGCCGGTGCACTTTGCACTATGTACACTTAACCCTGTGTGCCATCACCTCTCCTCACCCCCGTGTAGTTTTTTGATGAAAAGGCTTGTTAAATCTAATGGTATAAAGAGAAATGAGAACTTCTGTGTCAGAAACTTTTATCAGTTCTTGAGAACCCCCGTGTGTTGAATTGTAACCCTTTTATTTTTTGAAAACAGTGACTTCTTAACTGACACTTATTAGGTTGATGAAAATGTTTACACTTGTGGGTGGACATATGATAGCAATACCAGCCATCTTCTGCTAGCTGTGGCTGGATCTAGAGGCATAGTTAGGATTATTAATCCCATAACAATGCAGTGCATAAAGGTAGGTTTCTGGTTCAGTTGTAGTGCAGTAGTACTCCCTCCCTCTCTCCTTCCCTGCTTGTCCCCCTTACCCTCTCAGTGCACCCCTGAGTACTACCTCAGAAGTATTTCTCCTCATTCGGGATAGCTATCATAGCACTGAAGCTTCCTTCAGTACTATGAGGGTCAGGCTCAAACTGGGGCCAAGTGCATGGCCACGTGAGCATACTATGAAAGTAAGTTATGTTTGCCTGTCCTAAAATATTTTTAAGACCTACAGGTATATTTTTTCTGCTCATGAAAGTTTGAGCTCATACCTTTAAATTTACATGAGATATAAATATTTAAAGTTACAGTATAATCTCATTTTTGTTCTTTACACAGCTGATGTCCAAGTTTTTTAAAATATATATATTTATTTACTTTTCCCTGTTATTTCCATTGTTGTTTATTGTTGTTATTATTGCTATGGGCGTGAGGAATAACATCATTGCAAGACTGGCCAGCTCCTCATGGGGCGCGAGTGCTTCCACACTACGATCATCATCTCTGGCATTATGCTATTCCACTGCAGAATACTGTGCCCCAGTATGGTTCCGTAGCCCCCATGTCCACTTGGTCGATTCCAAATTATATTCCTCCATGAGGATAATTTCTGGAACCATCAGTTCCACCCCGGTTCCATGGCTGCCAGTCCTTAGCAACATCGCCCCGCCAGATATTCGTCGGGATGCGGCATCATCGAAGTTCATTTCCCATGTCTACGCTCGACCGGACCTGCCAATCTACGCGCATATCTTCGCCCACCCTGTCCAACGCTTGACGTCTTCTCACCCAATCTGGTCCCCTACGCCTACACTGAACTTGTCTGTTCCAGTCTCTTGGAAACAGAGCTGGCAGTCAGCTGAGGTAAAGAACAAACACCTCATCACAGACCCCTGCAAGCATCAACCCGGCTTTGACCTAGCACGTTATGATTGGGCCCTCCTCTGTTCGCTATCGAACAGGCCATGGCCAGTGCGCCGCTATGTTCCATCGCTGGGGGGCCAGAGATGACCCGAACTGCCCCTGCGGGTACAGACAGACTATGAACCACATAGTCAACGACTGTCACCTCTCCAGATTCAAAGGAGGTCTCGAAACTTTACATCAGGCTCAACCTGACGCTGTTGACTGGCTACGGAAGAAGGGCAAACGCTAGAAGAAGAATAAGATTATTGCTGTTGTCATTGTTGTTGGATAGGATAGAGAGAAATCAAGAGAGGAGGAGAAGACAGAAAGGGGGAGAGAAAGATAAACACCTACAGACCTGCCTCACCACTTGTGAAGCAACTCCGCTTCAGGTGGGGAGCCATGTGCTCCATAGGAGATCCTTATGCTGGTCCTTGTACTCTGCTAGACATGTACTTAATCCGCTGCACTACCGAGTGACTCCCAAAGTCCAAAATTTTCAAGTTACTATATAAAAGTCAGTATCTAAATGTAAGTGATTTTGACCTTTATTTATTTTTTTTTTTGTCTGTGCTAGACAGACACTCTGGTGGCAATATTTGGTGGTGTGGAAGGGCGCAGAGATGAAGTTCTCAGTTCTGTAAGTTGAGAGCTGCAGGGCAATGACCTTCAGGTGTATGTAGCTGGGCATGACCCTTGTGGGCCTCTTCCCTTAGAAGGAAGAATATGATTTGTCTCATGAAATCTGCCAGCTTCACTGACTTATGACATAGAGGTTTTTAATCTTACAGTTGAAGACCTGATGGAAGTTCCTTGGTGTTTGAGCCATATTCATTTTTTTTTTTTTTACTAGAGAACTGCTCAGCTCTGCCTTATGGTGGTACCAGGATTGAACCTGGGTTTTTAGAGCCTCAGGCATGAGAGTATCTTTGCATAACCATTATGCTGTTTACCCCAACCCTTGATCCATATTCTTTCATATTCTTTTTAAAATTTCTTTATTAGATTAATATTTTACATATCACAGAAAATACAATAGTTTGTACCTGCATAACATTTCCCAGTTTTCCACATATCAATACAACCCCCACTAGGTCCTCTGTCATCCTTTTCCAGGACCTGCACTCTCCCTCCACCCCCAATCCAGAGTCTTTTAATTTGCTGTAATACACCAACTCCAGGTTCTACTTGTGTCTTCTCTTCTGATCTTGTTTTTCAACTTCTGCCTGAAATCCCATATTCATCCTTCTGTTTCTGACTTATTTCACTTAACATGATTTCTTCAAGCTCCATCCAAGATAGGCTGAAAATGGTGAAATCACTGTTTTTAATAGCTCAGTAGTATTCCATTGTGTATATAGACCACAACTTGCTCATTCACTCATCTGTTGTTGGACACCTGAGTTGCTTCCAGGTTTTGGCTACTACAAATTGTGCTGCTATGTAGATAGGTATACACAAATCTTTTTGGAAGGGTGTGTTGGGTTCCTTAGGATATATCCCCAGGAGAGGAATTGCAGGATCATAGGGCAGGCCCATTTCTAGCCTTCTGAGAGTTCTCCAGAATGCTCTCCCCAGAGGTTGGACCAATTTATGTTCCCAACTGCAGTGCAGGAAGGTTCCTTTGACCCCACAACCTCTGCAGGATTGGTTGCTGCTACCTTTTCTGATGTATGACATTCTCACAGGAGTGAAGTGGTATCTGATGTTTGTCTTTATTTCCATTTCTCTGACAATCAAAGACTTGGAGGATTTTTTCACGTTTCGTGGCCTTTGGGGTCTCTTCTGTGGAGAATTTTCCGCCCATGTCTTCTCCCCGTTTTTGGATGGGGTCATTTATTTTCTTGTTGTTGAGTTTGGCAAGCTCTTTATATATTTTGATTATTAAACTATTGTTATAGTGATTCAATTTCATTCTTCTGCATGTTTTACCCCATTTTTTCCAACACCATTTGTTGAAGAGACTCTGCTTTCTCCATTTAATAGTCTGGGCCCCTTTTGTCACAGATTAGATGTCCATATGTGGGGGCTTACTTCTGAGATCTCACTTCTATTCCACTGGTCAGTGTGTCTATTCATGTTCCAGTACCAAGCAGTTTTGATGACCTGACCCCATTATACAATTTTTAGATCTGAGAGTGTGATGCCTCCAGTTCTGTTCTTTCTGCTCAAGATTGTTTTGGCAATTCTGGGTGTTTTCTGGTTTCAGATAAACATTTGTAGCATTGTTTCTATTTTCCTAAAAAATGTGGTTGGGATCTTGATAGAGATATCATTAAATTAGTAGATGGCTCTGGGTAGGTTATTCATGTCAATGATATTAGTTCTTCCTTGATAGTCTTTTTAAATGATATTTGTTGGTTTTTCAGAAAAGTTATGATACATGTTTCATAGAAAAATACTCCATTATTTTTCCTACAACCAAAGACATAATATAGGTTTGTGTGTTTAGGTACTGCACCTGGTGTGTGAATGATTCCACCCTTCTGAACTGCTTTTTAAAAGTTATTATTAATCGTTAGTTACAAGATTATGAGATATACACTTTATAGTTCGATACCATCTCCACCCTTCCTCCTCCCAAAGATAATCACTGTAGTTTTCATAATTCTTAACAGTTTCCTTGCTTCTGTTTTGTTTGGATTCCCCCACCACCACTTTGGCAAATTCATGTAAATCAGATCTCTAAATTCCACAGCACAGATCTGTAGACACTGCAGCACCAGAGCTACTTTTTCCATAGTACCCACCATATATTGCTAGGATTCAGACTGGGGCATTGCGCTACGTGATGAACTCTCTCTTGATCCCACATAACATAATTTTAAATACTGAGTGTGTCCTACCTATCTACTGTAGCACTGCTCAACTATGGCTTATGGTAGTGCCTGGGGCATTAGAGACTCAGGCATTAAATTTTATGCAGAACCGTTTTACAGTCTCCCGTTCCCCTGGGTTAATTCCTCTTCACTGAAATAGGTACACTTCTTTATACTTGGGTGTTGTGAGTCATTTGATGTCACAGTACCTCCCAGAATGGGTGGCTTCAAGTTTGTTGGCAAGTGGCCTGACAGAGGTAGTCATGAGCAGAACTTCCCCCCCTTCAACTTAACTTCTTTCTTCTGCCGTTTCTCCTGGTATGGGGTTTTTCTCTCTCTCTCTCTTCCCTCCTTGGAGCTTCATGTGGCCCAAGCATAATTCCAAAATGGATATAATGTACCCACTCCACATTTACAATCGCTCAGTGAAGTGAGCACTTGCTTTTATTACTACCAAATAATTGTTTATAGCCTCTTGTAGTTTGTGTATTCCTTATGTAAATAAACAAACAAATGTGGCTATTTCATTCTTCCTTATTTAGTTTTATTTTTTAATTTTTATTTATAAAAAGGAAACACTGACAAAAAACCATACAATAAGAGGGGTGCAACTTTGCACAGTTCCCACCACTTGAACTCTGTATGCCATCCCCTCCCTTGATAGCTTCCTATTATTTATCCCTCTGGGAGTATGGGCCCAGCGTCATGGGGTGCAGAAGGTGAATGGTCTGGCTTCTATAATTGCTTCCTTGCTGAAGATGGGCATTGGAAGGTGGATCCATACTCCCATGCTGTCTCTCTCCTTCCCTAGTGTGGCGGGGTTCTGGGGAAGTGGGGCTTCAGGACACATTGATGGGGTCATCTGTCCAGGAGGTCTCATTGACTAATCATGAACCTAAAGGTTGTAATAGTGCAGATGAAATGTTGGGGGGGGGTCTCCGTTTTGTAGATAGCTAGTAGGCCTATTTTAGTTATATTCCAAAGGGCCCATGACTATACTAGTTTTTTATTTTTATTTTTTTGATCCTGACATCTGATATGAAGGTGGATCTAAATTAATGTCTGGGGAGATGATGTCATGGCTTGAAAAAGACCAGAAAGCTGAAAATCAGGGAAGAGAATAGCTACCAAATATGGGAAAGGTTATAAATAATGTTGACAGTAAACCTCATCAATTTGATGTGATCCTGGTCCCATATTCAGCTTAGGAGCCTATGTGACCTCTGCATCTCTTTAGATCTGACCTCACATTCTGTGGTCATGAGTAGGAACATTCCAAGCTACCCCAGTTTCAGGACCCATCTTCCTCAGGCGTAGCATAGAGTATGTTGTCCAGCCTCCCTTCAGAACATTCTCTACCATTGTTGATCCACATTGAGGACAAGGTCCTATGGGGGCCCAAAGAGGGGTCTATTGTGTTGTTCCTCATAGAGATGACCATTAACAATGGAGAGAGGGTTATATTTGAGATCTAGGCCCATCATGTCTGTTTGGGAATCTCAGGATTCCCTGACTAGGGCATCAGCTGACGGGATGGCCTGATAGTGACTAAAGAGTCATTATTAGAGTATAATAGTCTCTAGCCTTTTTTAAATATTTATTTATTTATTTATTTTCCCTATTGTTGCCCTAGTTTTTCATTGTTGTTGTAGTTATTATTGTCGTCATCATTGCTGGATAGGACCGAGAGAAATGGAAAGAGGAGTGGAAGACAGAGAGGGGGAGAGAAAGATAGACACCTGCAGACCTGCTTCAGTGCCTGTGAAGCAACTCCCCTGGAGCCAGGGGCTCTCTAACCGGAATCCTTATGGCAGTCCTTGCGCTGTGTCTTGCCTTTATTCAGTTTTTGGAGTCCTTACTTTGATAAGGTTAGCTTTGGAGTGACTGAGAGAAGTATAATAGGAAGTAGGTGAGGAGGGTATCTAACTCTAAGTAGACACTATTTCATTAGGAACTTTATGGTGTCTCTTTAGGTCTTTATACTTGCTTGCTGCATATACTGACTTACTACAGACTATTGTGCCCTTTTGCTTTCAGGCATATAGTCTGCCCTAATTTATGGATACATGTGAATATAGGCCCTGTCTCGCTCTGGCTTATGGTGATGTTGAGAACTGAACCTGGGACCTTTGGTGCCTCAGGCCAGAAAGACTTTTTGCACAACTATTATGCCATCTCCCCAACCCAATACCTCTGTCTTTTACTGTAGTAACCTCTACAGTCTTTCCATACTTAGAAAAAAGCTGTTCTTAATAGGTGAGTCATGGGTGACTAGGTAAAGGGGTGAGTTGGATGCGTACACTGTACTTGAGTTCAGTTCTCTACTCTCTGTTCTTCAGAAGTTCATGAGTGTTCATCTCAATTGAATCTCAGTTCGGGAGTTGGACAGTAACACAGTGGGTTAAGCACACATGGCACAAAGTGCAAGGACTGGTGTAAAGATCCCAGTTTGAGCCCCCCCCCTGCTCCCCACCTGCAGGGGGGGTGCTTCACAAGTGATGAAGTGGGTCTGCAGGTGTCTATCTTTCTCTTCCTCTCTCTGTGTTCCCCTCCTCTCTCTCTTTCTCTCTGTCCTATCTAACAACAACAACATCAATAACAACAATAAGAAGAACTACAAGACTAAAAGAAGGGCAACAAAAGGGAATAAATAAATAAATAAATAAATATTTAAAAAAAGAATCTCAGTTTGTTTGCCTCACTTCAGGCAACTTCCATGGCATGAACTTAGTAGTGGAAATCAGGTGCCAGAGCACAGAAGATATCTACAACAGCAGGACTTCTTCGTGGAGCCCTATTAGTTTCTTCAGCCGGAGGAACAGAGCTGCAGGTGTCTCTCCACCTCTCTATTTCCTCCTCCCCTCTCAATGTCTGTCTATCCAATAATACTAACTAATTGCCGGATTAGCTTTGGAGGCAGGAGACAGAGACGACCAGGGACTCATGGCTCAGCTGAGAACGCAGTTCAGTCTTTATTCAAGAGTGGGGATGCAGTTCAAAAAACTAATCTCTTCTAATCACAACACGATTCTGTCCTGCATCTCTCTTCTCTGGCGGAAGAGTCAGGAACAAAGGAAGTACATAGGATAGGGGACGTGGAGAAGGGAAGAGGGGGAACCAGGGAGGACTAAACTTAATGTCCTAGAGGCAGGGGAAGTGAGGGCCAAACCAATATCCAGGAGGCAGGGGGGTGCCCAGCTAACAGTGGACACAAACAGAACTCATCACAAGCAACACAAAGCGAAACCAATGTGATGATAAAAACAGAAGGCTTCACAAGCAGAATCTAGAAGCATACCAACAAATAATAATATTTAATTTTTTTTAAATGAGAGATAGACACCTACAGACCTACTTCACCACTTGTGAAGTATTCTCCTGTGGGGGTTGGGGTGGGCACTCAGACCTTAGGAGGGAGTCCTTGTACTTTTTACTAGTATGCTTAACTGGGTGTGCCAATGTCTGTCTTTCTCCCTCTCTATCTCTTCCTCCCTTCAATTTCTATCTGCTATGTCAAATAAGTTAAAAGAAAAACAGGGAGGGAAGAAGGAAGGAATGTGAAAAAATAGCCTCCAGGAGTGGTGGCTTTGCCATGTAGATACCTAGCCCCAGTGATAACCCTGGTGGCAGTAAACATAAAATAAGAAGTGCAGATTTCTGCCTCCCTTAAGTTTTATCAAAACATTCAAGGACATAACTAGGCAACTGGAGCATACAGATGGACTCTGTAAAATAAACAGATTAATTGAAAAGGGTTTATCATATTACATGGTGGCAAGGCAGTTTATCCAAAGCATTCATTAACTGTGCACGTAAAGCACTCACAGAGGGATTTTTTTTTGCCTTTAAATCTAATACATCTATAGAACAGTATATTAGATAATTTAGTGTGAATTTTAGAAAAAATGTAAAAATGAAAGCAAACTAGTGTTTTTTTTTATTTAAGAAAGGATTAATCAACAAAACCATATGGTAAGAGGGGTACAACTCCACACAATTCCCACCACACAATCTCCATATCCCATCCCCTTCCCTGACAGCTTTCCCATTCCCTATCCCTCTGGGAGCATAGACCCAGGATCATTGTGGGTTGCAGAAGGTAGAAGGTCTGGGTTCTCTAATTGCTTCCCCGCTGTACATGGGCGTTGACTGTTCAGTCCACACTCCCAGTCTGCCTCTATCTTTCCCTAGTAGGGTGGGTCTCTGGGGAACCGGAGCTCCAGGACACATTGGTGGGGTCTTCAATCCAGGGAAGCCTGGCCAGCATCCTGATAGCATCTGGAACCTGGTGACTGAAAAGAGAGTTAACATATGAAGCCAAACAAATTGTTGAGCAATCATGGACCCAAAGGTTGGAATAGTGGAGAGGAAGTGTTAGGGTCTTACTCACTGCAAACTCTAGTGTGCTTCTGCTTTCAGCTAAAACTAGTGCGTTTTAACAAGAGTTATTTTAAAAATATTTATTGTAGAGAGAAGAGAGCACCAGAGTATGGTCACTCTGGCACACGCTGTTGCTGGAGGTCAACCTTGGGGACACTGTGCTTCTGAGCCCAGATTTTTATCTATTGTGCCACCTCCCAGGTTACAACAAATTACACTGGAAAAATATTTGATTTTGGGGCCATGCAGTGGTGCACTTTGGTTAAGTGCTCACATTACAGTGCTCAAGGAACCAGGTTCAGAGCCCCTCGTCCCAACCTGCAGGAGGAAAGTTTCACGAGTTATGACACAGGCTGCAGGTGTCTCTGTTTCATTCCCTCTTTTTTTTTTCTTTTTTTGCCCCCAAGATTATTGCTGGGGCTCAGTGCCCATACTATAAATCCACTAGTCCTGGAGGCTATTTTTCCCCTTTGTTGCCCTTGTTGTTTATCATTGTCATTTTTATTATTATTGTTGCTGTCATTGTTGTTGGATTGGACAGAGAGAAATCAAGAAAGGAGGGGAAGACAGAGAAGGGGAGAAAAAGATGGACACCTGCAGATCTGCTTCACCGATTGTGAAGCAACTCCCCTGCAGATGGGTGTCGGGGGCTGCAAACCAGGATTATTATGTGCTTTGCACCATGTGCACTTAACTCACTGCACTACTACGAACACCCCTCTTTCCCTCTTTATCCCCACCTTCCCTTTCAATTTCTCTGTCTGAATACAATAATATATAAATAAAAGGTTGAAAAGGATTTATAAAATTATTTAATTGATTTCTTAATACAAGGTAATGGTGTGGTGGGGAGATCCAGAGCATCCTATTGTTTCTGAGTGACGTTTCAGTGTCTCAGCAGATTATGTTCAGAATACAAATAGTAGAGCTGTCTTCACAAACTCTTGAGTTCAGTTTAGCTACTACATTGCCATCATCATCATCATCATCATCATCATCATCATCATCATTTCCATGACCAAGAGCTTTCACTGACTTTACCCTGTTCTGGAAGTTCACCATATACTCTTAGGGTTGCAGCTTCCTCTCCACTGTGCATATGGCATCAACTTTGTTACTCCAGTGGTCTGGAACACCAACCAGTGTAACATGTGAGGTGTTTCTCCAGATCCTCTGATATGACATCTCTTTATACCATCAAAATGCATTGCTTCTAATCATACACTTCTTAACAAGTAATTTCCTACGCACACTCTTGACTGTCCTCTGCAATCATCAGTTCTCTCTCTTACTTCTTTGTCTCTTTGTTTTTATTCTTGTGCATGGGATTGGCAGTCACCTCACAGTCTGCCTACATCCTTCCAGATTATGGCAGTGAAACGGCCACTGCTTTCAGAGATGACTACAAGTCTCTTCATCTTTTTTTCTTTTCTGAGACTTTAAATAAAATTTAAGTATTCATAATAATCTTAAGATGACTAACCAGTTGCCCAGATGAAGTGAATTTCCTGGAGTTACAAATGCAATGAGCTTTTGGGTGGGAAAAGATGAAATTATTGAAGTAGCTGGGCCCATATTGAAGAACCATGCATTCTCAGACAGAATTTCTAATTTTCTTTTCCTATAAACCACTTGAAGTCTCTGAACACCAAAGGGCCTAGAACTGAAGGTGATTTTGTCTGGCAGAGACAAAATTATCATTTCCAAAGTAAATACCCCATACAATGTATTGCTTTTTTGTTATCAAATTCTGTTGCTAATCAGACTTCTTATCCTCAAGTGTGGATACTGAATCAGCTTAAATGAATATATGTCACTGTCTCTTGGTAGATGGGTTACCCTGTTTCATGAACTGTCAGTTCTAAAATGACAAAGGGAAAACCAACTTTTTTTTCTTGTTTATAAAATGACAACGGGAAAATCAATTTTTTTTCTTGTTGTAGTTATTTTTGTTGTTATTGATGTTGTCATTGTTACATAGGACAGAGAGAAATGGATAGAGGTGGGGAAGACATACAGGGAGAGAAAGACAGACATCTGCAGACCTGCTTCACTGACTGTGAAGCCACTCCCCTGCAGTGGGGAACCTGGGGCTTGAATCTGGATCCTAACAGGGTCCATGTGCTTAGTGCCACATGTGTTTAACCCTCTGCGCTACTGCCCGACTCCTGCTACTTTGTTTTTATATTTAATAATGAGTTTTGCAAACATTTCTTTATTTTTATTGTTGTTGTTATTGATGCCGTTGTTGTTTGATAGGACAGAGAGAAATGGAGAGAGGAGGAGAAGTCAGAGAGGGGAAGAGAAAGATAAACACCTGCAGATCTGCTTCACCACTTGTGAAACGACTGCCCTGCTGGTCGGGAGCCAGGGGCTCGAACCAGGATCCTAACACTGGACCTTGAGCTTTGCACCAGTGCGCTTAAGCCACTGCACTACCACCCGACCCCCGTAACATTTCTTTTTTCTCCTTTTTATTTATTTATTTATTCCCTTTTGTTGCCCTTGTTTTTTTTTTTTGTTGTTGTAGTTATTATTGTTGTTGTCGTCGTTGTTGGATAGGACAGAGAGAAATGGAGAGAGGAGGGGAAGACAGAGAGGAGGAGAGAAAGATAGACACCTGCAGACCTGCTTCACAGCCTGTGAAGCGACTCCCCTGCAGGTGGGGAGCCGGGGTTCGAACCAGGATCCATATGCTGGTCCTTGTGCTTTGCGCCACCTGCGCTTAACCCGCTGCGCTATAGCCTGACTCCCTCTCCTTTGTTTTTTTAAGTCTTGTGAAATGCCATTGTGGCCTGGTAACCTGACAAGATGGAAGATGATATAGATAACATTAAACCCAATGAATCTAAATAAATTAAATAATAATTAAATACAGTGTGACTATCCTTGCGTGATTTGTTTACAGTCGGTATGACATTTGGTACATGAGGTTTTATGGATTTCTGAAAAAAGGTAGCAAAATTTACATATGAAATTACAAAATTATGATTATTGTTTTCTCTTCTGCATATCTTTTGTTGTTTCATGTAAGAACTTACTCAGTGCTTTGCGTGTTTCTCTTTTTTTTTTCCACCTTAGATGCTATTCTACCTTTGTGACTTCACTCACCATCTGTACTGCTATTATGAATGAATTGATAGCTGCCAGTGGTGGCAGTTTGGTGTATATTTTCCATAACATCTGTTACTAAGATTTAATATTGGAGGCTAGGGTATTAATCCATCTGTGTACCATTACCAGAAAAACTTGAAAGAATCAGTATATAAGGCAAAGACAAAAATAGCAGCCATCTGAAATTCTTAAAACATTTGATATTAGGATGAAAGTATTGAAAGAGTTTTCTATAGCTTTGGCTATACTGTTAAAGCAGAAGAAACAATTAGCTGGTGCAAGTTGTAAAGTTATTGCCAAATGATTTGCATAATACCTTAGTTTACAAAGTTCAAGTAGCATCTGTGTATATCCTGCTTTTTCCTAAGATGCATACACACTGATGGTGAAGTTTGTTTTATAAATTAAGCACAATAAGAGATTAATAATATCAATAACAAAGGGATAGTTGCAATATTATTGTAATAAAAGCTGTGTTTCTTTGCCACCAAATAGCATGTAATTTCTTATCAGAATTGGCCATGGGGTAACAAATTACTGGAAAGGAAAAGTTCAGATGAGATTTCAAGTCCATTTACAATGGTTCTCGCACCCATTTACAAATCAGAAGTAAAAAACGCAATAGAATGATAATATACTCATTTTCAAGAGGTGACTTTTCTAAAGTTAGAAAGGTGTCTTTGGACAACTTGACTACTCAGTGGCCTTATTTTGATAATTTGATGTTATAAAAAATAGGTTTAAACAGATGCTTGCATTGGGCAATTGGGTTGGCAGACTCTATGTTTGGGATTTAGAAGCTGAAGATCCTCACAAAGCTAAGTAAGTATTTAGAAATTCATAATTTATACCCTTTTCTCTAAAATGTTTTATCACTTTAGAGATTCTTATATCATTCCAGAGTTATTTTGATGCACCTATTTAGTTTTTACCAAAGCACTGCTCAGCTCTGGCTTATGGTGGTGCTATGGTTTGAACACTGGGGCCTGGAGCCTCAGGCATGAAAATCTTTCAGATAACCACTATGCTGTCTCCCCAGCCCTACTTTTTTGTTTTTTTAATCGCTTTTCAGGAGTATAGTGAAGGAAACTTAGTTCTCTATGTAAGTTACACAGTACATCTTAAATTTAAAATATGCTCATTTTGCACAGAAGTCTTTGTGTGAAGTCTGTTTTGTTTTGAATGCCTTCTACATGAGGTGGAACATTGTTCACTGTCTCATTCACAGTTTTAAGTGAGTTAGATGTAAATGAATGAAACACGACAGCATTCTGCATGAATAGTATAACCTGTTGTCATGTTTTCTCCCTGGATGTACAACATTGTCTCATCATAAATGTGGTGGTGTTATCTGTCAAACCAGCTTTAGCAGAGACAGCTACATTCTCATAGCCATTTTTTGTGTCAATGGCAGTATTTGCCGATGGGACCAACTTCGACAAAATACCTTTTCCTAATCAAAATTAGGGTGTGTTTTCTGAGTACAGGAGAACTAATGTATCTTGCTATTAAGGGCACTTAGAGCCATTAAAGTTGTCTGTCAGCATTCAATCAAGGTGAGCTGAATGTAGTGATGTTTACACAGTTCACATTCTTTGTACTGTCTCCTGCTCAGACTCTACTGCTTTTAATAAAATTTTATTTTTGTAAAATTGTGTTGCTTCATTGTGATGAAAAGAACGGTTGAAAGCAATAAATGTATGCCTTACCTTTTTGTAATGATCTTTATTTTTGTAGTTCTTTTTCCTGGAAAAGAAATGCAATGTAGTAAAGTATAAGCTCCATATAGGACATAAATTGTGCTTCTGCCAGGCAAAATAAAGGTTGGATTATTTACTTCTAAACAAAACAAAACAAAAATGAGATTCTGCTGCCGCCATGTGTTGACCTTAGAAAAGTATCTTAGAATTTGTTCCAGTTTCCTTATGTATGGAACAGGGATAATCAGCTTCATAGGGTTATTGTATCAATCCAGTCAGTTAACACATGTAAAGTACCTGGAATGCAGCCTACACTAAACCGTAAATACATTTTTAAGTTTATTAAAAATTTTAGTTTTAAAATATTGTCAGCATGGCTGCATTACTCTGACCTGGCTTTCAAATAGACTCATCACCAAAGTTTCCTCCAATGCAGAGGGAGCTGGGCTTGAACCTAGGTTGCAGGCATGTCAGAGCATCCCAGTATTAATCTATTTTATTTATTTACTTATTTATTTTAACCAGAGAACTGATCAGCTCTGACTTTTGGTAGTATGGGTGATTGAACCTGGGACTTTGGAGCCTGAGGCATCACCATTATGATCTTTGCATAACCATTATGCTATCTCCCCCCACCCACACCACACTATTAAAGTAAGATATTTTAATGGCCTGCAAATTATATATATATGTATATATAATTTTTATAAGTGTTCCCTGAGGAGTAAACTCTGGCTGTGAGCACACTGAGCAAATTCCCAAGCCTATTTTTTCTTTCCATTTATCTAGAGAGACACCTAGCACCATGCCACCATTCATGGAGCTCTCCCCCCACTCCTCCCATTCTCTTATGCTCTCTGGTACTCCTGTTTCACACCTGGTTTGAACCAAGGTATGAAACCCAGGTATTGAAGCCAGGTTTGAAAGGTCAGGTGATTACAAAATACAAAGACTGATTTTTTGACAAGTTTGTTTTAGGTTTATGGCCCTTATTTATATAACAACGACCATGATAATACATCCTCTTGCACATTTATTTTTTCCTTCTTGAAAATTGTGATTAGTAGTGGTTTACAAAATTGAATGCACCCTCCCACCTCCCAAAGAAAATCACTATAGGTGACTGTCACTCACCTATAGTGGCAGAGCTTGGCACATGCCCTGGAAGTACTGGTCCTCAGGGCGGGTCGCTAGTTGTGAGGGAGATCAGAGGTCATACGCTGGGTGGCATAACCTTTTTAAAAAAGGCCGTTGTGCACCTGAGAGGTGATGTTGGACTCTCATGCAAGAAGTTTTGAGTTCAAACCTTGGCATCTCATGCCAGAGTGATGCTCTGGTTCTCTCTCTGTCTCCGTCTCCTCCTCCATAACCTCTGTCTTACTAATAAATAAATAATTTTGGTTTTCAGAAAAAGTACAGAAATGGAGTTCATTTCCATTTAACATCCTCCAAGAATAATGTTTCTTTTAAAGTAATGATATGAAATCATGAGTATATGTTATGTGTGAGCATGTGTATTCATAGCCTCTGGTATACTGTCAGGATCTGTTGAACAACTTATATATTTTTTTCATTTATTTTTTTAAGGGAAGATACCAGTATTTTAGGAACTTTTATGCAAGGAGACTCAGTAATAAAGTGTCTGCTTTTTTTTTTCTTTCTTTTGCTTTATTTTAGTTTTCTTATATTTTATAGGACAGAGAGAAATTCTGAGGGGGGAAGAAAGACACCTGCTAATATTACTGCCTTACTACTCCTGAAGCTTCCCCCCTCCTCCACCCCCTGCAGTTGAGGGCTGAGATCTTGAACCTGGGTCCTTGTGCATGGTCATGTGTAATCCAAGTGTGCCAACACCCTGCTGTTGATGTGTACATTTTTTTAAAGATTTTTAAAAACATTTATTCATTTTCCCTTTTTGTTGCCCTTGTTGTTTTTATTGTTGTAGTTATTATTGTTGTTGTTATTGGTGTCATCGTTTGGATAGAACAGAGAGAAATGGAGAGAGGAGTGGGAGACAGAGAGAGGGAGAGAAGTTAGACACCTGCAGACCTGCTTCATCGCTTGTGAAGCGACTCCCCTGCAGGTGGGGAGCCGGGGGCTTGAACCTGGATCCTTATACCAGTCCTTGTGCTGTGCGCCATGTACACTTAACCCGCTGCACTACCCCTGACTCCCAATGTGTACATGTCTTAACCTGCACTGAAAGTGTTACTTGTCATGGGCCAAGAAGCTCTGTTGATAGATATGCAGTTGGTAGCAGGTTCTGAATCTATTGTGACTTTCAGTTTGACTGAGAAGATTATTTGTAACACTTGGATTCAGAAAAGGAATTTTATGATGATTTTCTTTTCCAGTTAACAGTAGTTAAACTCTGGTAAAGCTCATTGTCTATGATACTCCCACAGCTCAAAGTTTGATGAAATTGCATTTTTATTTTTACATCTGCACTCACTTCTTTACTATTTCATATCTTTATTTGTTGGATAGAGACAGAAATTGAGAGGGAAGGGGGAGTTAGAGAAGAGAGGAAAGGAACATCTGCAGCACTAACATACGCAGCAGTAGCATCAGCAGCACTGCTTCATCACTCATGATGCTTCCCTCCCTGCAGCAGCTAGGGATCAGAGGCTTGAACTCAGGTCCTTCTGCACTGTCATATGCACTTGACTGGTGTGTCACCACCTAGTTCCTGAATTACATTTTCAGACTGAAAATAGACTGGAATAGTCAGACTGGAATAGTCTGGGAATGATGATTCAAAACTAGGATGAGGGCCAGGCGCTAGACACCGAGTTAAGCGCACATAGTCTGAAGCACAAGGACCTGCACAATGATCCCAGTTCAGTTCCCTGCAAGGGGGGGGGGTCATTTTGCAAGCCATGAACCAGGTCTGCAGATGTCTGTTTTTCTCTCCTCCTCTCTAACTTCCCCTCCGCTCAATCTTTCTCTGTCCTAACAGCAGTCATAACAAGAATAACAGCAGCAACAATGGTCAAAAGATGGCCACCAGGAGCAGTCAATTTGTAGTGTCAGAACTGAGCCCCAGCTATAACCCTGGAGGCAAAAATAAAAACAAGCAAACAAAAACTGGGAAGGTGTCTGCTTTGCTATATGATCCTCACAGATTCAAGATCTGAGAGAAAGGAGGAAAACAGCTAGAATTCTATGCACTACTACACAGGGGCCTAACAGCCCCCAGACTCTAGCAGAGCTGAGGGAGCAGAAAGTTGGTCTTTGTTCCCACAGAGCATGGTGGTATTGATTCCAAAAGTTTTTGTTGAAAAAGGATAGGGGAGTAGTACCACTGTTGTCCTATGGTTTTATCAGTGTTTGCTTTTATAAAAAAAAAAAATTCAAAAAAAAAAAAAACACAAAGCTGTCTGTCTTTCTGCTAACTGCAGAAAGATACAGGTTTTCTTAAAAATATTTTAAATGGAAAAAATGTTACTTTGGAAGAGAAAAGGATAATCTATTCAACTTATTCTTCTCAAGGTACCCCCACAAATAAGCTGATAACCATTGTACAAAGGAGAGAGGAGACCTCAAAGATAGGGTGACTGCACACAGAGGGAGGGAAAATGGGGGAAAAAAGACTGCAACTTGCTCCTAGGGACAGGAGAAAATTAAAAAAGGCTGGAATTCATCAGTGTTTCATTAGTCATATCCTTCATCTTCCTCTCTTTCCTCTCCCTCATTATCATCTTCTCCTTCATCCTCGTCTCCTTCTTCATCTTCTTTTTTTAAAAAAAATATTATCTATTTATTGATTGGATAGAGACAGTCAGAAATCAAGAGGGAAGGGAGGGATAGAGAGGGTGAGAGACAGAGAGACAACTGCAGTACTACTTCACCACTTGAGAAGCTTTCCCCCCTGCAGGTGGGGACTGGGGGCTTGAACCCATGTCCTTGCACATTGTAACATGTGAGCTCAACCATGTGCATCACCACCAGGCCCCCACTTCTTCATATCTTCTAATCCTTCTTCCTCTTCATCATCATCATCTTCCCCCTTACCTTATTCATCATCCATATCAGGATCCAAGTAGTACTGTAGTGTATTTGGCCAGATACCATCTTTAATGACCTCTCCTAACTCACCTGCGACTGCACCAAAATGGTCAGTAAACCAGGTAAAGAAGCTCTCTAGTTCCTCATGCTGTCTCTTTCTGTTGGTTTGATTTTGTGTTTGACTTGAACATTTGATCAAATCCTTTCCAGATTTCCATTTGATGTCAGTGGATCCTTCAAAAAGAAGGATCACCACTCTCATTCAGATAAAATTCTTTGGAGAGAACTTTATTTTCAAAGTAAGGGTTTTCAACAAAATAAAAGTCTATTCTGTTACCTGATTTACTATCTTCAAATTCTGTCACTTCAACTATTGTCAAGTAATGCAGTGCCTCTTCATCCTCTTCTCCAAGCAGTGTAGACACTTGTGGGTGGTTGACAAATGTTAATCCTAAATTTGGGATATTGACCATTAATTCCGATCTCTTCTGAAAAAATGGCTGGCAGAGTTTGTTATATTTCTGTTCTAACTTCAAAATCGTCACTCCCCAGAAAGCAGCTTGATAAAAAAGCAACAGGAAGCAATGGAATATATCCATGAAGTACAGAATGAAATAGACTTAATGAACAAGTCAGCTAGGAGGTTTCTAGAATTTTCTATCTCACCTTAACTCTAATCCCTGAGATTCTCAACTAAGACTCTTTGCTGACTCTCTACTACTTAAAAGAGTCAAAGTTCAGGTGTCTGCTGGGTAAGGAGGATGGCCTAGGTAGGTAAAAGTAATGCATCAAGTGAGCTGAATGTACTATGTTCCATTATATATATATCCTGAGTTGTAGTTTTAAACTGAGCTATGCGGCTTAATAGAAAATAGTAGGGTCCTCATGTCTGTGGCTCATGTGACTTTGTTTAAAGTATATGGAGAAATCCAATTTTTTTTTTTTAAGTGCTAGAGATACCTAGAAGTTGTCAGACAACCTTTTGAGGACTGGTCCTTCGATTTAGAGATTTTCTTTGTTATCTTAAGTTGCTATTTATGCAATCTTCTTTCATTCTCTCCTATCCCCCCTATTTCTCTCTCTCTCTCCCTCTCTCGCTATCTTTCCCCCTCTATGCCAAAGACTAAACCTGACACCTCAAAGCATCAGACACAAAAAAGAATTTTGCCTAACCACTTATGCTATTTCTCTGGTCCATTTTGCATTATATTAAGCACTTAGCACTGTTGGTGTAGAGTAAGAATGTGTTATACGTTCCTATCTTATTTTTCTCTCTTCAGTATATCTATATGGCCTCTAAAGCCTCAAAGGAAACGATTGAAAGTAAACCAACTCTCTCTCTTAATTCTGCAGTCAACTTTCTACCTAGACCTCCAGGTTAAAAACCCATCCCAGCCTCTGGAAATATTGCACCCGTAGCATTACTTATCACATTGGAGCTTAATAAGTCTGTCTTTACAAAAACAAGAACCAAAAGGTAACATGCTGGTCTTTGGGGGCGGCGCACACTTTACTAAATGTACTTTGAGTTGTATCTTGATTCAGGAATATTAGATATTTCCATTCATGCCTTCACATAGTGTCCCAGCGTTTGTGCTCCGTAGTGAGGACAGCAGAGATATCCAGGGCTCACAGTCTCTCAGCAGGGAGCTAGGGCTGCATGGCTATCAGCAGTTCCAAATACACTAGAAATTTCACTTACATTGTTTAGTAACTTTGCTTTAAATGTTAATTTCACAGGCAGTGTGTGTGTGTGTGTGTGTGTGTGTGTGTGTGTACTGACTGCATTTTCTATGCCTGAGACAGTGCTGTCCATAATGCTCAAAAGTCAAGTTGTAAGCAAGCATGCTGGGATTGAAGTCCAGGCTTATCAGACACATAGATCCCTAACCTCTGCAATGCAGATTGCAGAAAAGAACCACTGAGACAACTTCCATTGGCTGTATTTGCCTCTAAGATGATCATTACTCTAGATGTGTAATTATGTAGTTGTTATTTTCTTATAGCATACTACATCCATATAGTTCATCAAAGAACACCAAAACAGAACTTCAGACCTCTGAGACTACAACTTGTAGGGATCATGAGAAAGCAGGACAGGAACTGGTCTCCCCAGACAAGCAAATGATGGGGTGTCTGCTACTCAACACAAATAGGGCTGGGAGAACAAGGGTTCTGAGTTGATGTAGACCCTGCACTTCAATCAGAATTGTGACCACTCCTGCAACCGGAAATATCAGCCTATCAAACACACTGTGCTGATCGTTGTTCATACATCTTTTTATCAAACACAGTCCTGGAGTAATCCAGTCTTGGGAGAGCACAGGAAGAATTCTGAAGGTAAGAAAAACCCTTGGTGTCATTGTAGGAGCTGTGCTATGGGTGCATGCATCGTGCCAAGGCCAACAGCCTGCTGTACTGCTGAAACATAAAAAAAGGATCCAGAGACCAAGAGATTCTATGGAGATACCAGATAATGAAGACAAGGGCGCTGTGTTCAAGAACCAGGTAGTGTTATGCTTTGATTGAGAGGTGGTGCAGTGGGGGCAGCAGACAAGACAAGGTCACTGCAGATATCCTGTGCATGTCTGCCTGGCAATGTGCCAAATCATGCATTTCATGTAAGAATGAAGTTTGAGTCATGACCTTGTTTCCAGGAACATACTAAAGGCATGTTTGGTGCACTACATTTTGGAGCTGATGCTACTTTCTGATCTCCTCACAGATTATATAAATGCACTGGGGCGGGGTTTGGAGCATGAAGGAGGGTTTACTCTACTCTGTTGCATGAGTGCAGGGAAGAACATAGACAGTCACACATTTTCAGGTGCCGTTCTGCTTGACTTGCTTGAGCCAGACCTTAGGTTTGAAAAAGAAATGCCTTGACTGAAAAAACTCTTCTCAGCTAGGAAAAAAACAACAACAGAAAAGCCCATAATTTGCACTCCTATGAAACATAGCCTTTGTAGAGAGAAATATTAGTAGTCCACAAAAAGAACTACATTTCTAGCATGTGTTTTATTTACTTATTAATTTTTTATTTATATTATTTTTCCCTGTAATGTTGGCCTACAATCAGAAAAAAAAAAAAAAAAAACAGTTCATGAAGAATGCAGCTAATAACCTTGGAGTCACAGATGCTATGAAGGCACATAGGAACCAGAAATGCCACTTTTTCTGTAAGAGTTGTTTCTGCCTCACTCTTGCATATAACCCTGTCTGGGAATGTTTGAACCCACCCACTGGAGGGCAGATTGAAGGGATGTCAGTGGGCTTTACAAGAGTGATACTTCCTCTCTGGGTGGGAGCTCATTCCATAGAATCTTGGGCCCCTTCCCACACCCCCAGAACTGAGGTCTCCACCTGACTAAGACCCTCAGGTGAGCTATAGGTGCAGAACGTTCAAGAAACCTCTTTTCAGATGGTAGTGAACATGTCTGACCATCATTTTCATGTTTTTCGTCACTATGGCTTCTTTTTTTATTTGCCTAAATCATCCTATTTTCAAACCATTATCTAGTTAAACTGACAATTCTGGACATAATAGATAGTCCAGAGTATTGCCTTTGTTCAACATGCAGGACTTTGGGCCAGGGGTAGAGCTTAGTGGAAGACTCTGTGGTTGCATGCCTGTGGCCCTGGGGTTTGATTACACACACCACACACACACACACACACACACACACCATAGGGATGAAAAAAAAAGAACTGTTGCTTCTGGTAAGTTTTGCTCAGAGTCTCATTTGAGCACGTGAGTTCAACATGTGGCTGCTTCATTCGCACATTTAAACATTATTATTTTTTCTTTTAGATAGATAGAGAATGCAACCAGAGCACTGAGGCTTCCTTCAGTGTGGAGGGGCCGGGCCTGAAACCCAATTCTCCAATGACAAAGCAGCCACTGTATAAGCCAGATATTTTACTAGCCCATCAGTTGTTTTCTTGCTCAGCTCAAAGAAATGAACTGCCCCTCTTTCATCTTGGAATTCATACATCTTTGAAGACCAATCACTCTGTCATCTCTGCAAAAACAAGAGGACTATTCTGAGTTTGCTAAAACAAAGAGATGCCAATTGTGAACTGGCCAAGAAAAAGCAACAAAACCAGGAAGTCTTGGAGCAAGTAGAACTGCTGCAACTCAAACAAGAGTGAGTTTTGGCGGATATGCAGGGAGACAACAGTGGGGAAGGTTCAGGCAGCACAGCTAGTGCTTCAGCACATCTCAGTCAGCCAACTGGGGTCTCCACGCAGCCCTTCATCGCCACCATGCTTAGCGTCAGGACAGCCTTGGTGGCCAGGAACAGTTGTCAATCAGCATCATGTCCTTTAGCTTTGTGATCAGTGGTGTTAGTAGAGGAAGAAGGGGCCAGTCTGAAGCAGGAACCCCTCCCAGTGTAGTTTTATCAACAGTCTGTTGGGAGCCCAGGACCCAGGGTCAGGAGTGTGGGGTCCCAAACTGGAAGCAGGGGCCAGGCCATCACGGAAAGCCTTCCCTATACTCATACCTCCCATTCTTCTGCAGCTCACCCTGGGATGAATATATCTCTCATTTTCATTTCCTGAGGAAAGAGAGTATTTAGTTGCTCTTGGCCTGAGGCTGAGCATTTGGGTCAGGGAGCAGGTTAGGAGAACAGTGAAAGAAACTGCTGTGGGGAAGACTCCCCCAAATGGAGGTAGTTCCTTCCTCCATAAAGCTAGTCTCTCTCTCTCTGTCTTCCTCCCTTGCTCCCTCTTTCCTTCCCTCCCTTCATTCCTTCCATATTTACTACTATATTATGTGGGGCTTGGTGTCCTGATGCTCCACTATTTCGGGCAGTCCTTTCTTTGATAGAATGTATGAACTAGAGGGAAACAGAGAGCAGGAGAGGCACCTGCAAAACTGTTCTACTACTTGTCAAATATCTCCATTGCGCATGAGGACCTTGAACACAGGTCTTTGCAAATGGCAGATAGTGTACTCTTCTAGATGAGACACCACCAGGTCCCAAGTCCTGTCATCATCAAGTGCAATGGAATCTGCCCACTATCACCAGTGCTATTCAACATAGTGTTGGAAGTTCTTGTCATGGCAATCAGGCAGGAACAAAGAATTAAAGGCATACATATTTGTTGTATGCTTCTCATTGGTTTTGGTCTCCCCTACCCTGCCTCTGGAAGATTGTGGTTTAGCCCCTGCTAGTTTCTCGCCTCCCCTTCTCACTGCCTCCAACCCTACATATTTCCTGAGTTCCTGCCTCAGCCTCCAGAGGAGAAGAATGCAGGACAGGTCTGTGTGATTAGTTTAAGAGTCTCTCTCTGCCACTGGAGGAGAAAGACAAGGGAGCACATGTTTGCCCGCTCGTGAAAAAAGATTAAACTGCGTTCTCAGCTCAGCCGTGTGTCTCTGGTCGTCTCTGTTACCCACCCGTGAAGCTAGCCCGGTTAAAACAACACATATTGGAAGAGAAGCAGTCAAACTCTCCCTATTTGCATAGGACATGAGAGTCTACATAGAAAAATCTAACCAGGGAGATGGGCACTAGTGAAGCGGGTTAAGCTCACATGGCGCAAAGCACAAGGACTGGCATACAGATCCTGTTTCAAGCCTGTGGCTCTACACCTGCAGGGGAGACTCTTCACAGGTGGTGAAGCAGGTCTGAAGGTGTCTATCTTTCTTCCCCCCTTTTGTCTTCCTTTCCTCTCTCCATTTCTCTCTGTCCTATCCAACAACAATGTCATCAATAACAACAACAATAATAACTACAACAATAAAACAACAAGGGCTACAAAGGGGAATAAATAAATATTAACAAAAATATTTTAAAAAAAAGTAAAACCTAGGGAATCCAAAAAGAAGCTTTCAGAAGTCATCAGGCAATACAGTAAGGTGTCAGGCTACCAAATTAACATTCAAATGTCAGTGGCATTCCTCTTCGCAAACACTAAGTTAGAAGAAGTTGAAATCCAGAAGTCAACTCCTTTTACTATAGCAAAAACAAAAAATATCTAGGAATACACTTAACCAAAGAAGTAAAAGACTTGTATACTGAAAATTATGAGTCACTACTCAAGGATAATGAAAAAGACACAAAGATTTGGAAAGATATCTCATGTTCATGGGTTGGAAGAATTAGCATCATCAAAATGAATATACTACCGAGAGCCATATACAAATTTAATGCTCTCCCCATCAAGATCTCAACCACACTTTTGGGATTGATGTTACCCTGCATGCAGGGCAGGTCTGGAGGGAAAAGAAGATACATCAGTGGGATGGGTGGGGATATTTTAGGCAAAACAATCATTATGTAAATAGGCCATACTGTCAGCAATGCAGGATGGAGCAGGAGGGCTGGCTTAATGCCTGACAATGGGCTGCTTTAAAAATATTTAATTCAAAAGACTTAAGAGAAAAAAAATTCATCTAGGAAAAAAAACTACAGAATATTGTTGAATGGGTAGATAGTATTTTGTATTTATAAACTTACTGGATAGATATGGAAATTGAGAGAAGGGGGAGACAGAGTGAGACACACATTGACTCACACATGCACCACTGGCTCACTGCTAGGGAAGCTTCCACCTCACAGGTAGAGATGGGGCTTGAACCTGGGTCTTGTGTGCTCATTTGCATACACTACTGCACTGAGATTTTAAAGGGGGTAAAAATATTCTTAAAAAAAGGTTAGACATACCACGTAATGCTTGATAAGATATTTCTTCCATATATGTTTGCAAAATAAGAAAAGACAAGGATGTCCATTTAGTCTTCCTTAGTCATTATGGAATGAAGTGACTTGTAACTACATGTAGAAGGCCTCAGGGAGCCAGGCACACTTGTTTGAGTACACACATTACAGTGTGCAAGGAGCCAGGTTCAAGTCCCTGGTCCCTGCCTACAGTGGGAAGCTTCATGAGTGGTGGAGCAGAGCTGCAGGTGTCTCTCTATTCCCCTCTCAATTTGTACCTGTTCATTAGTAAATAAATAAATAGTAATATATGTAAAATTTAGAGAGACAGAGAGAGAGAGAGAGAGAAGGATGGTACATATGATAGCAATACCAGCCTTCCTCTGCTGGCTGTGGCTGGATCTAGAGACATAATTAGGATTATTATACCATAATGCCAGGCATTTGTGGGGAGGCCTCTCTCAGGCACAGATTTCCTGGCATGTCCACCCTGCTGCGCACCAGGAGTGGGTGCTTAGGAAAATGTGAATCGAGGCAGCCGGGGTAGGGCCTTACGGGATTCTCAGTGTCCGTTGCTAGTGACATGACATAAAATGACCCAGAGACTGTGTTTAGGAATGATCCGTTTATTGAACAGCAAAGCAGGGGTTTAAGGGATCATAGGAGGAAGTAACATGTATATTCCATATATGGTAGGAAGTCAAGCGGCCTGGAGGGGGTCAGGACTTCTCTAGTGAGTGATCTAAGGAACGAGGGAATTGTTAGAGGTTGAGAAAAGGTCAGGGTTTGATTAGTGACTATTGAGCAAGGGTTTATTTGGTTGGAGGAATGAGGAAATGGGGTTATCAATAACCAGAAGACAGAGACAGGTCCTGAGGGCAGAGAGAAGATGGATCAGGTATGATCAAAGGAACGGAGTGGGTTGGGAGAGGGCCTGAAGTTACTGTTTGACAGAGAGCAGAACAATGATGTATGGGTCATATACGATCAAAGAGATGAACTTCCAGTAACCCCAGAGCTAACCATCTGGTTTGGAAATGAGCAAGTGGGCTGTGTGTCAGGGGCTACAGGGTCTTTGTGAAGCAGGGATACTGATGGGGGGGCAGATCCTGTTGGTTGTTTCCCTCCTTGCTTGGTCTCTAGTGGAGAGAGAGAGGCTAACAGGATGGTCGTGCCATCCAGGCACCCATCTTTCAATGGGAGGTCCCACACCAAGCTCAACCACAATCTCACAATTTCCCTACACCATAACAATGCAGTGCATAAAGTAGGTTTCTGGTTCTGTTGTAGTGCACTTTCATTCCCTCCCTCTCTTCTCTCCCCCTTCCTCCCCCTCACCCCTGTAATGCATTTCTGTGAAAGAAAGCTTCTTGTGCTGAATTTAAAGCTAGTGGAATAATGTCTGTAAAATTTCTCATTTGACTTTGTTTAAACAGCTTATTTCTACCTTCAGAAAGGTCCTTAGTAAAAATTTTCACTTTTGAGTAATAAAAAAGTGGAAATGCAAAGATTTTTATTTGTGAAGCACTTTCCCTCCTATCTTGCCTTATTTTTAAAAAGATTTTATTTATTTATTTATTTATTTATTTATTTATTTATGAGAAAGATACAAGAGAGAGAGAAATAACCAGACGTCACTCTGGTACATGTGCTCCAGGGATTGAAATCAGGACCTCATGCTTGAGAGTCAAGTGCCTTAGCCACTGTGCCACCTCCTGGACCACTCTTGCCTTATTCTGAAAGCGTAAATCACTAGTAACAGAAGAGTGATTCCATATTACAAGATACTCACATGAACTACACTGCCTTGAATCTTTGCTAAGAATATTTTAATTTTTAAATTTTTATTTTTTTAAGAAAGGATAAATTAACAAAGCCATAGGGTAGGAGGGGTACAACTCCACACAATTCCCACCACCCAATATCCATATCCCACCCCTTCCCCTGATAGCTTTCCCATTCTCTATCCCTCTGGGAGCATGGACCCAGGGTCATTGTGGGTTGCAGAAGGTGGAAGGTCTGGCTTCTGTAATTGCTTCCCAGCTGAACATGGGCGTTCACTGGTTCCAGTCTGCCTCTCTCTTTCCCTATTAGGGTGGGTTTCTGGGGAACCGGAGCTCCAGGACACATTGGTGGGGTCTTCAATCCAGGGAAGCCTGGCTGGCATCCTGTTGGGATCTGGAACCTGGTGTCTGAAAAGAGTGTTAACGTACAAAGCCAAACAAATTGTTGAGCTATCATGGACACAAAGGTTGGAATAGTGGAGAGGAAGTGTTAGGGAGGTACTCACTGTAAACTCTAGTGCACTTCTGCTTTCAGGTATATATTTTACACTAGTTTATGGATACATTTGAACATATGTTCTCTCTCACAGATACTGGTGTCTATCTAGGTTTTGGGACTTGCTAAGAACTTTTGCCAATCCAAAGGTTTCATCCTGGGGCACATTGGAGTCTCTTTTCAATCTTTGTTTGTGCCTTGGCTAATCTAACCCGAACTGGAGTGGCTATAGGTGAGTCTTGTGAGTTTTTTTCCATCTAAGAATAGGGGTAACTTCAAGTCATAATCAAGACTAAGAAGTATTGTTCAAAGTGAAACTATTTTCCCAATTTCTTTCTTTTATTTTTTTATTTTTACACCAGAGCACTGCTCAGCTCTGGCTTATGATAGTGTGAGGGTTTGAACCTGGGACTTCAGAGCCTCAGGCATGAGAGTCTCTTCATGTAACCATTATGCTATCTACCTCACCCTTATTTCCCCATTCTCTTAAGACTAAGGGAAAACTTATTGATGTCTAAATGTGAAACTGGAAATGTTTAATTTATTCTAGTACTATGTTGGTCATGGAAATGCTATTAATGAGCTGAAATTCCACCCAAGGGATCCAAATCTTCTCCTGTCAGTAAGTAAAGGTAAGAAAAGTAAAAGTACGTGTAGTCCTATTTATTTGGGTATGGTTTATTTATTTATTTTCTTTTTTTTATGAGAGCAAGAAGACTAGAGGACTGTAGCTTCTGTCCACAATTAAAAAATTTCTGTTGACTATAGAGGTGGTGTAGTGGGTAATGTGTTGGAGTCTTAAGTCTGAGGTTCTTCCTTCAATCCTAGTATTACCTGTGCCAGAGTGATGCTCTCTGGTTCTTCCTCTCTCTCTCTTTTATTTTAAATATTTTAATATTTATTTATTCCCTTTTGTTGTCCTTGTCTTATGTTGTAGTTATTGTTGTTATTACTGCTGCTGTGGTTGGATAGGACAGAGATTAATGGAGAGAGATGGGGAAGACAGAGAGGGGGAGAGAAATATAGACATAGACACCTGCAGACTTGCTTCACCTCTTGTGAAGCAACTCCCCTGCAGGTGGAGAGATGGGAGGTCAAACAGGGATCCTTTTGTCAGTCCTTGGGCTTTGCACCACTTGCTTAACCTGCTGCACTACTGACCAACTCCCGCTCTCTCTCTTTCTTTTCCCTCCTATCATAAATAAATAAGTACCTTTTCAAAATAAAGAAGAAACAAAGATTTAAAATATTTTTTATTGTGTAGAGGCAGGGAGACACCTGAAGCCCTGCTTCATTACTTGTAAAGCAAACAGACAAACACCTCATCACAGACCCCTGAAAGCGTCAACCCGGCTTTTTTTTTTTTTTTTTTTTATGATTGGGCCCTCCTCAATCACTATCGAACAGGCCATGGCCGGTGCGCCGCTATGTTCCATCGCTGGGGAGCCAGAGACGACCCGAACTACCCCTGTGGCTACAGACAGACTATGAACAACATAGTCAATGACTGCCACCTCTCCAGATTCAAAGGAGGTCTCGAAACTTTACATCAGGCTCAACCTGACGTTGTTGACTGGCTACGGAAGAAGGGCAAATGCTAGAAGAAGAACTTGTAAAGCTCTCCCTTTGCAGGTAGGGACCAGGGCCTTGAACCTGAGTCCTTTCTCACTATAGTGTGTGTGCCTAAGCAGCTGTGTCACTACCTGGCCTGAATTTTTTTTTTCTGTTCTATTTTTCCTTGTTTATATGCAGGGCCTCACATATGGTCGGCATGTGTTTTTCCATTGACTCTTTGACCCTGTGATTTCCTTTTTTTTTTTCTTTCTTTCTTTTTTGTCATCAAGATTGCTGCTGGTGGTTATCAGTGACAATGTACCCCACCTTTTTCTTTTCTTTCTTTTTTTAAGATGTAGTTATTTACACATGGGTAGTTGAGAAGAGAGAGCTAGAGCATCATTCTTGCACATAACCTGATGCTCTTGAACCCGACACTTTTGGCACTGTGCCACCTTCTGGGCCATGGCTTTTCTTTAAAATCTATTTAATTTAATTAATTTTTTATTTTTTGTGGGGCTGGGAGAAGTGCGGGAGGGTTCCTTTGACCCCACAACCTCTGTAGCATTTGTTGCTGCTACCTTTTCTGATGTATGACATTCTTATAGGAGAGAAGTGGTATCTCTTTGTTGTATTCATTTGCATTTCTCTGACAATCAAAGACTTGGAGCACTTTTTAATGTGTTTCTTGGCCTTTCGGACCTCTTCTGTGGTGAATATTCTGTCCCTGTTCACTCCCCATTTTTGAATGGGGTTATATGTTTTCTTGTGATTGAGTTTGGCAAGCTCTTTATATATTTTGGTTATTAAACTCTTCTCTGATGTTTGTCATGTAAAGAGGGCTGTCTTTCTTTGGCTATTGGTTCCTTCTTCTTCTAGCATTTGCCCTTCTTCCGTAGCCAGTTAAATGGCTTTGAAAGTGACTGGGATCCATGTGGATTCAGTCGGCTAGGAAGGATCGTCAGTTTCCCCAATGAATGGGTACTCACGGGGTGCACCATGGGAAGGTCGATCCAATGCACCCCATTGATTCCTTTTGCTGTGCAGAAGCTTTTAAATCTGATGAAGTCTGATAGGTTTTTACTTGCCTTAGTCTTCTTTTTAATTGGATTAGTTTCATTGAAGATGTCTTTAAAATTTATGCAGAAAAGAGTTCTGCCAATAGTTTCCTCTAAGTTGTGCTAGTTACTTGTCTAACATCCAAGTCCAAGTCCTTGATCCACATGGAATTTACTTTTGTATTTGGTGAAATATAGCATTTCAGTTTCATTCTTCTGCATGTTTCAACCCATTTTTTCCAACTCCATTTATTGAAAAGACTCATTTTTTCCCCACTTAGTAGTCTGGGCACCTTTGTCAAAGGTTAGATGTCCAGGATGTGGGGTCGTACTTCTTAGTATACTTAGTATACTATTCCACTGGTCTGTGTGTCTATTCATGCTCCATTACCAAGTTTTTATGACAATGGCTCTATAATACAATTTAGATCTAGGAGTGTGATGCCTCCAGTTCTGTTCTTTCTTTTTTGTTTCTATTTCTTTATTGGGGAATTAATGTTTTACATTCAACAGTAAATACAATAGTTTGCACGTGCATAACATTCGCCAGTTTCCCATATAACAATACAATCCCCACTAGGCCCTCTATCATCCTTCATGGACTTGTATTCTCACGACTGTTTTGACAATTCTAGATATTTCCTGCTTCCAAATAAGCATTTGTAGCATTTGTTCTATTCTCTTAAAAAATGTGGTTGAGATCTTGATGGGGATAGAATTATTTTTTCTATGGCTCTGGGGGTAGTATATTCATTTTGATGATGCTAATTCTTCCAACCAATGAACATGGAATGTCTTTACACTTCTTTGTGTTTTTTCTATTTCCTTGAGTAATGACCCATAATTTCCATTATACAAGTCTTTCACTTCTTTGGTTTGGTTTTTTCCTAGATGTTTTCTTGTTCTTTTTTGTTGTTGTTGTTGCTATAATAAAATGAATTGACTTATGGATTTCCTCTTCTTCTAATTTAGCGTTTGCATAGAGGAATGCCACTGACTTTTGTATGTTAATGTTGTACCCTGAAGCCTTAGTGCATTGCCTGATTATTTCCTAAAGCTTATTGCTAGATTCCTTAGGTTTTTTTGTTTATATTGTCATGCCATCTGCAAATAGGGAGACTTAGACTTCTTCTCTTCCAACCTGTCTCCCTTGAATTCCTTGATCTTGCCTGATTGCTATGTCAAGAACTTCCAACCCTATGTTGAATAATAATGGTGATAGTGGGCAGCCCTGTCTAGTACCTGATCTGAGGGGAAATGCTTCTAGTTTTTCACCATTGAGTATTATGTTGGCTGTAGGTTTGCTATATATAGACTATAGTATCCTGAGGAACTTCCCATCTATTCCCATTTTTGTACTGTTTTGATCATAAAGGGATATTGTATTTTTGTCAAAGGCTTTCTCTGCATCTATTGATAGGACCATGTGGTTTTTGATATTGCTTTTGTTGATATGTTGGCTCACATTGATTGACTTATGTATATTAAACCAACCTTGCATGCCTGGGATAAACCCCACTTGGTCATGATGAACAATCTTTTTAATATACTGCTGTATAAGGTTGGCTAGAATTTTGTTCAATATTTTAGCATCTATGTTCATAAGAGATATTGGTCTGTGGTGACTTTTTTGGATGTGTCCCTGTCTGCTTTTCGTATCAGAGTTATGTTGCCTTCATAGAAGCTGGCAGGGAGTATTCTAGTGTCTTCAATCTTCTGGAAGACGTTCAAAAGTAGAGGTATTAGTTCTTCATTGAAGGTTTTGTAGAATTCATTTGCAAAACCATCTGGCCCAGGACTTTAATTTTTGGGAAGACTTTTGATAACTGTTTAAATTTCATTAGCTGTGATAGACCTGTTCATGTTATCCACTTCCTTTTTACTTAGTTTTGGAAGTTGGCAGGTATCTAGGAAATCATCCATTTCTTCTAGGTTCTCTAGCTTGGTAGCATATAGTTGTTCATAGAAGCCTTTCCTGATATGTTGAATTTCTGCTGTGTCTCTTTTTTAGTGTCCAATTTATTTTGTCTTCTCCGTTTTTTGTTCTGTAAGTCTGGCTAAAGGACTGTCAATTTTGTTCACTCTTTCGAAGAACTGACATTTACTTTCATTGATTTTCATTGATCTTTTGTATGGTTTTCTTATTCTCAGTGTTATTTATTTCTGCCTAACTTTAGTGACTTCTGTCCTTCTGGTTGCTTTAGGGTTCCTTTGTTCTTCTTCTTCTAGGTCTTTAAGATGTTCAGTCTGGCTGTTTATTTGTGCTTTGTCTTGTTTCCTAATGTGTGCTGGTATAGCTATGAACTTCCCTCTAAGTACTGCCTTAGCTGTGTCCCAAATAATTGGATAGCTTTTGTCTTCATTTTCATTGAAGTCTCGAAGCAGTTTGATTTCTTCCTTTATTTCCTCTTTGACACAGAAGTTGTTAAGAAGTGTACTTTTGAACTTCCAAATTTTGGGACTGTTACTAATCTTTTGTTGATTGTTAAGTGTTAATTTAATTCCACTGGGGTCTGAGAAGATTCTGGGGATGGTTTCAATGCTTTTGAATTGGCTTATGCTTTCTTTGTGGCATAACATATGGTCTATCCTTGAGAATGACCCATGTAGATTTGAGTAAAATGTGTATTCCAGTTTCTTGGGATCAATGACTCTGAAAATGTCCAATAGTTCTAGTTTATCTATCTCTTCATTTAGCTTCCTTATGTCTTTATTGATTTTATACCTGGATAATCTGTAGTTGAGACAGTGTGGTATTGACGTCCCCTACTATGACTGTGTTGCTGTTCATATATTGCTATAGCTCTTTCAGTAGATGTTTGATGTATTTAGATAGCTTCTTATAGATGTTAATAATTGTTTAGTCCTCTTGATTGACTGATTGACTGATCCTCTGAGCATTAAGTAGTGTCCATTCCTATCTTTTTTAATCTTATCTATTTTGAAGTATATCGTGTCAGATATGAGAATAGCTGTTCCTGCCCTTTTTTGTGGGTCAATGGCTTTTATGTTAGTTTTCCATCGTTTCACGTTGAGTCTGTGTCTTGTTGAGTTAGGAGGGTTTCCTGTCAACAGCATATTGTTGGGTTGTGTTTTCTGATCCATCTTCATACCCTGTGTCTTTTAATAGCTGAATTCAGTCCATTGAACTTTATTGGCATTTCTCAAAGACTGATGATATTCTAATGCCATTCTTGTAGAGTTTTAGAGTGTTCTGATAAATGACCTATTTATGGTGGTCTGAATGTTTCTAGAACTTCTTTCAGGGCAGGCTTGTTGATAGTTGATTCCTTCAACTGTTGCTTGTCTGAGAAGGTTTTGATGCCTCCATCTAGTCTGAATGACAGTCTAGCAGGATATAGTATTCTTGGTTGAAAGCCTTTCTCATTGAGCACTCAATAGATATCTTGCCATTCTCTTCTGGCTTGTAGTGTTTCTGTGGAGAACTCTGCTGCTAATCTTATGGGTTTTCCTCTGTAGGTGATTCGTTGTTTTTCTCTTGCAGCCTTCGGGATCCTTTCTTTATCCTTCTTCCTTTCCATTCTAAATAAGATGTCTCTTGGTGTCTTTAAGTCTGGGTTAATTCTGTTTGGGATCCTCTGGGCTTCTTGAATCTTTATGTCTTTGATGTTGTCTAGACTAGAGAAGTTTTCTGATATTGTGGCCTGAGAAATGCTTTCTTCCTCTCCCTCTCTTTCTTCTTCTGGTTAGCCAATAATGTGTACTTTGTTTCTTTTGAAGTCATCCCATAGGACTCTGTTGTTGCTTTCAGCATCTCTTAATCTCTTTTTGAGAGCTCTTATTTTTTTTTGGAGTTGTCTCTAATTCATCCTCGATCTTGCTAATTCTGTCTTCAGCCACATTTGTTCTATTCACTCTTCCCTCTACTTTTTTCTGGATTTCATCTATTTTGTTACCCTTTTCTGATACTGTTTTAGTTTGTTCAGCTAGTTGTGTTCTTAGCTCAGCTACTTCAGCTTTTGGCTCTCTGATACCCTTGAGATAGTTAGTGTTTTCTTCCAGAGTCTCATTTGTTGTTCCTGTATTTCAGATTACAATTGTTTCAAACTCTTTACTCACTGCTGTGATTATTTCCTTGGCTAATGTTTGGATGTTGAACTCATTATTTTGTACTTCACACTTTGGGGAGCTTTTAACTGGACTCTTGTCCTGGTTTGTTTCTCCATTATTTCTTCTTGTTGGTTTAACGATTTTATATATTATGTTATGAGTTCCCTCTCTCAATACTTTTCAAATTACTGATCACTATTTCCTGGATTGACTTGTGTCTACGTAAGGTAATTAAAGGATTCACAGTGGTGAAAGTTAACTGTTGTTTCAATAGTTTTTAATCCCTGAGTTGGAGCTCAGTGGTTTAAAAGACTATTTATTTTTCTTCCCTGTTGCCTATGGGAGCCTGAGTGCTTTTAAACTACAAATAGGCTTCTTAGCTTATTCACTGACTCCTGACCAAGAGATAAAGCAGGGTGTGGCAGAGATACTCCAGTGATTATGCAAAGAGACTTTCACAGCCTGACAGCTTTGCCATGGAGGTATAGGTTTCCCGGTTAGATATCTGGTGTCCCTCCCTGCCCCTGCTCCAGATTCTGAGTGCAGTAGCAATGAAGACTCAGAGATGCACTTAGTGAGTCTCCGGGAAGTCCTCTCCTACCTTCAGCTCTCCCTTTGTTGGTGGAAAAGACTGGAGGTGGTGTTTCAACTGATCAACTGAGGGACTGTTACCAGCCACTTAGTCTTTCCCTAGGCACCTCTCTGCCACCAGCCACACGTGTTTGTACTCCCCAGTCATTTTGTGGGTTCCTATAGTCATTCTTGTCCTGTCTGGTATCTGTCCCATGTGGTCCCCTTTGATATTCCTAGTTGATCTGGGAGAGGAGAGGAGAGGAGAGAAATAGATCTGCTGCTGCTCCCCTATTATTTATCCCTCTGGGAATCTGGACCCTGCATCATTATGTGGTGCAAAAGTTTGAAGGTCTGGCTTCTGTAATTGCTTCCCCCCAAACATGGGAATTGACAGGTCAGTCCATACTCCTCGCCCGTCTTTCTCTTTCCATAGTGGGATGGGGTTCTGGGGAAGCAGGACTCCAGTGTGTATTGGTGGGTCATCTGTCCAGGGAAGTGCGGTTGGCATCGTGGTAGCATTTGGAACCTGGTGACTGAAAGAAGAGCTAACATATAAAGCCAAATAAATTGTTGACTAATCATGAACCTAATGGCTAGAATAGTGCAGATGAAGATTCGGGGGTCTTAGTTTTGTAGATAGTAGCCCTATTTTAGTTATATTCCAAAGGGTCTATGACTATACTCCTGTTTTTTTAATTTTCATTTATTTATTTATTTATTTATTTATTTATTGTTTTTCTGAGCCTGAAGTCTGACATGCAGGTGGGCCCAAGATATTGTCTGGGGAGATGTTGTCATGGCTATAAAAAGGAGCAGAAAGCTGGATGTGGGAGTAAAGTACTCCCAAATATGGGAAACTGAATAAATATTGTTGACAGTAAACCCCATCGATTTGATCTGATATGGGGCCTATATTTGAATTAGGATCCTGTGTGACCTCTTCATCCCTGTAGATCTGAGCTCACATTCTGTGGTCATGAGTAGGAATGTTCCAAGTTACCCCAGTTTCAGGACCCGTCTTCCTCATGTGGAGCATAGAGTATGTTGTCTAGTCTCCCTTCAGAGGATGGAAGATTCTCTGCCACTGTTGATCCGCATTGAAAAAATTGGTTGTCTAGAAAGCTCTCATGGATTTGTGCAGGCACTGAGCACCAGTGATACCTTAGTGACAATGAAGTAAGAATAAAAAGTACATGAAATACCAGCCAAAACTTTTTTTCTTCACAATTTTAAATGCCCTTTATTTTTCTTTTCTTATATAATGTTTTATTTATTTTTATTCTTTATTTTCACTTTCATTGCCCTTGTTTTTACATTGTTGTAGTGATTTTGTTGTGGATGTCATCATTGTTCAATAGGACAGAGAGAAATGGAGAGGAGGGAAAGCAGAGAGGGGGAGAAAAAGGTAGGCACCTGCAGATCTGCTTCACTGCCTGTGAAGAGACTACTCCCCCTGCAGGTGGGGAGCAGGGAGCTCTAACCAGGATCCTTACTTGGTTCTTCTGTTCGCTTAACCTGCTGCACTACCATCATACTCCCCATGATGACCTTTTTCATGCAGATCCACAGAGGAAGAGAGAGGTTTGGGAGTCAAGAACTCTCCTCAGGGAGGCACACAGGAAGCCGGGTTTCACCAGGAGCACAGGCACTCAAGGCAGGGGTGAGAACTCTGGGGAAACATAATGGAGAGCCATGCTGGCAACAGAAACTCTTCTTCCATCTAGTGAAGTTAACACTCTTTCTGGGGTCTGGTGCCTTCCAAAGAATGACACATAATCTCTAGCGGACAGATATAAATATGGGTTATAAACTATGTGACAAATGTGTTAAAGAGATAATAAAGGGGGAGAGGTAGGATAGATAATATAATGGTTATGCAGAGAGACTCTGATGCCTGAGCCTCCAAAGTCCCAGGTACCAGAAAAAAGGAAAAGAAAAGAGAGATGTGTTGATCTACAAATGTCAAGAATGGGGACCAGGCAGTGGCACAGTTGGTAGGGCAGACATGACAATACACAAACACTCAGTTCAAGCCTAGGTCCTTGCCTTCTGCCCCCACCTGCAGGGGGAATGCATCACAAAAGGTGAAGCAGTGCTGCAGATGTCTCTTTCTCTCTGCATCTCTATCTTCTATCTCAATTTCTTTCTACCCCAACTCAATATTTTTTTTTCTTTAATGTCAAGAATGTGTTCTATAAAAGGAAGTATCCAGAGTTGTGCGCTGTGGGCTCTGTCACAGTCACCTTCATTGGTAACATTTTGTAGGATCTTCACTTCAAAATGTATTTGGAGACTCAACTCTATGGACATAAATGAAAATGAGTAAATTAATTGTACTGCGTCAAGCTAAAAAGCTTCTACACATTGAAAAAGCTATCCAAAGATAACCAGGTGACACAGTAACTAGGAGAAGATATTTGTACTTCCTACTTGTAGAAGTGACTGATCCTAAATATCTATAGGGAACTGGTACAAATTACAAGGGGAAAAAAAGCAATAAAAATATGACCCAAGCCTTGGATACTACCTAAAATAGACTTTCCTAGTTTCTTTCCATATGAGGACCCCTGGTTTTATCTGTTCTATCATTTTTTAAAAGGATTTTATTTATTTATGAATAAGATAGGAGGAGAGAGAAAGAACCAGACATCATTCTGGCACATGTGCTGCTAGGGATAGAACTTGGGATCCCATGCTTGCGAGTGCAAAGCTTTATCTCTGCCTCACCTCCCGGACTGCTATCTGTTCTCTTCTTACTTTCATGTTCCTGTTCATTAAACAATTTGTCATGCTTTATGTCTTAATGCCTTTCACCCACCACGTTGAAGATTATACAATGATGCCATTCTGATTTCCATGGGCAGACAGAATCACTAATGTGTCCTGGAACCTCACCTCCCCAGAACCTTGCCCCATTAGGTAAAGATAGGAACAGCCTGGGGTTATAGATTGCCTGTAAAGAATTTTGGTCCATACTCCCAGAGGGATAAAGAATAGGGAATCTTCCAACATAGGGAATGGGATGTGGCACTCTGGTGGTGGCAAGTGTGGTGTTGTCCTTCTATTATTCTGTAGTCTTGTTAATCATGATGAAATCACTAAGAAGACTTTAAAAAAAATTGTGGCCAAGGGGGGTGAGCAATGGCACAGTGGGTTAAGCGCACATGGCACGGATCACAGATCGCAGTTTGAGCCCGCAGCTCCCCATCTGCAGGGGAGTCGCTTCACAGGAGGTAATTCAGGTCTGCAGGTGTCTATCTTTCCCTCCCCTTCTCTGTCTTCCCCTCCTTTACCCATTTCTCCTTGTTCTATCCAACAAAAACAACATCAATAACAACAACAATAACCCCAACAATGATAAAACAACAAGGGCAACAAAAGGGGAAAAAATAACCTATAGGAGCAGTGGATTCATGGTGCAGGCACTGAGCCACAGCAATAACTCTGGAGGAAAAAAAACAAACATAAAAATGTGGCCAAATAACTGAACAGTTGTTGAAAGAAGAGGTTCACATGGCCCACAGACACCTGAAGAAATACATAACATTAGAGAATTGCATATTGAAACTACACTGTGATTCCACTTACCTTACCACTGAGATTCCATTACCTGATGATTCAACAATTAGTAAAAAGATAAAAGACAATTATCAGATAGTTAGAATCCTGTGGAATCTAGAGAACTGATACTCATGAATAAGAGAAAAAAAAAAAAGGAAAAAAAAACCCCATACTGTGTGAGTACAGTTGTGATTGGGTCACAGAACTTTGGTGGTTGGTGTGGTGTAGAACTATGTCCTCTAATTTCCTGTGACCCAGTATTGATCACACACAAACTAAAGTCACACACTGAGATTCCACATTAAACCTGGAGAATGACCTACATCAACAAAACAAGAGATGACAAATGTTGGGTAAAGTAGTGGAGACAAAGGGACTTTATTATACTGCTTATGGGAATGTAAACTCTTCCTTTGGAAGACTGAAGGATCCTTTAATAAAAGTGAAATTACCTGATGATCCAGTGTAGGATTAAATGTATATATCTTAGTGTAGGGAAATTGTGAGGATACGGCTGAGCATGGTGTGGGACCTCCTATTGAAAAATGGGGGTCTAGATGGCATGACCTTCCTATTAGTCTCTCTCTACCTGAGATTGAGCATGGAGGAAAATGACCACCAGGAAATGTCCCTTCTGTCACTCTCCCTGCCTCACAAAGACTCTGAACGCAGCCCATTTCCTTGTTCCCAAACCAGATGGTTTACTTACTCAGAGGTAAATGGGAGTTCATCTTTCTTGATCACATATGACCCATATATTATTGTTTGGCTCCGTCAAACAATAACTAGGAGCATTTTCCTTACACCTCCACCCCCTCCGGTCCCTTTAATTTTACATGATCTATCTTCTCTCTGCCCTTAAGACCCTTTCTGTCTGCCAGTTATTGATAACCTTACTTTCCTCATTCCATTGATCAACTAAACCCCTTGCTCAACATTTGTTAGGAATGCTCTGATCTGTTCCCAACCCATTACCTCTCTTTGCCCCTGTTCTCCCAAACCATATCTGGAATGGATAATTTACTTCCTCCTATGACCCCTTATAATTCTGGATGTGCTGTTCAATCAATGGATTGTTATCAGACACAAGTCCCCGGGTCATCTCTCGTAACGGCACTAGCACCGGATGCTGAGTTAGTCCTGTAGGCTCACTCCTTTCTTCTTTTAGCGTTTGCCCTTCTTCCGTAGACAGTCAACAGCGTCAGGTTGAGCCTGATGTAAAGTTTCGAGACCTCCTTTGAATCTGGAGAGGTGGCAATCGTTGACTATGTGGTTCATAGTCTGTCTGTAGCCGCAGGGGCAGTTCGGGTCATCTCTGGCCCCCCAGCGATGGAACATAGCGGCGCACTGGCCATGGCCTGTTCGATAGCGAACAGAGGAGGGCCCAATCATAACGTGCTAGGTCAAAGCCGGGTTGACGCTTGCAGGGGTCTGTGATGAGGTGTTTGTTCTTTACCTCAGCTGACTGCCAGCTCTGTTTCCAAGAGACTGGAACAGACAAGTTCAGTGTAGGCGTAGGGGACCAGATTGGGTGAGAAGACGTCAAGCGTTGGACAGGGTGGGCGAAGATATGCGCGTAGATTGGCAGGTCCGGTCGAGCGTAGACATGGGAAATGAACTTCGATGATGCCGCATCCCGACGAATATCTGGCGGGGCGATGTTGCTAAGGACAGGCAGCCATGGAACCGGGGTGGAACTGATGGTTCCAGAAATTATCCTCATGGAGGAATATAATTTGGAATCGACCAAGTGGACATGGGGGCTACGGAACCATACTGGGGCACAGTATTCTACAGTGGAATAGCATAATGCCAGAGATGATGATCGTAGTGTGGAAGCACTCGCGCCCCATGAGGAGCTGGCCAGTCTTGCAATGATGTTATTCCTCGCGCCCATAGCAATAATAACAACAATAAACAACAATGGAAATAACAGGGAAAAATAAATAAATATATATATTTTAAAAAACTTGGACATCAGCTGTGTAAAGAACAAAAATGAGAGTATACTGTAACTTTAAATATTTATATCTCATGTAAATTTAAAGGTATGAGCTCAAACTTTCATGAGCAGAAAAAATATACCTGTAGGTCTTAAAAATATTTTAGGACAGGCAAACATAACTTACTTTCATAGTATGCTCACGTGGCCATGCACTTGGCCCCAGTTTGAGCCTGACCCTTAGTACTGAAGGAAGCTTCAGTGCTATGATAGCTATCCCGAATGAGGAGAAATACTTCTGAGGTAGTACTCAGGGGTGCACTGAGAGGGTAAGGGGGACAAGCAGGGAAGGAGAGAGGGAGGGAGTACTACTGCACTACAACTGAACCAGAAACCTACCTTTATGCACTGCATTGTTATGGGATTAATAATCCAAACTATGCCTCTAGATCCAGCCACAGCCAGCAGAAGATGGCTGGTATTGCAATCATATGTCCACCCACAAGTGTAAACATTTTCATCAACCTAATAAGTGTCAGTTAAGAAGTCACTGTTTTCAAAAAATAAAAGGGTTACAATTCAACACATGGGGGTTCTCAAGAACTGATAAAAGTTTCTGACACAGAAGTTCTCATTTCTCTTTATACCATTAGATTTAACAAGCCTTTTCATCAAAAAACTACACGGGGGTGAGGAGAGGTGATGGCACACAGGGTTAAGTGTACATAGTGCAAAGTGCACCGGCTCAAGAATCCCGATTCAAGCCCCAGGCTCCCACCTGCAGGGAGGGTTGCTTCACAAGCAGCAAAGCAGGTCTGCAGGTGTCTTCCTCTCCCCCTCTCAATTTTTCTGTCCTATCCAAAACAACAACAATAACAACAGCAACAACAATGGAACAAAGATGGCCACCAAGAGCAATGGATTTGGATTTGTAATGCAGGAATTAAGTCCCAGCAATGACCTTGGAGACAAAAAGAAAAAAAAAAAGTATAGCATGTGATCAAACAAAAGCAATGCCTTCCACTCAATATTTATTATTTGGCTCTTTGCTTCACTACTCAGCTCTGCAGTGACAGCCAGACACTGCTTGTGTACCTATGAAATTTATTTACCCAAACAGTAGCCAGGGCCAGGGAGGTAGCCCTGCAAGAGGCATACCAAGCTTGTGTGACTGAAACCCCTGAGGTTCAGCTTCACTCCAAGACCACCATATGCCAGAACTAGGCAGTGCTCTGATCTCTTCACAACTTTCACAAGGATCAATAACTATTGAACAAATCAAGTGTCCATCACCCAAGGCTACAGCATACTGGCCCTTACTATATTCTCAATAGTTTAAAATACTTGTAAAAAACTTTATTTATACTTTATTTATCATTATTGAATAGAGACTAAGAGAAGTGGAGAGGGAAGAGGGAGAGAAGAGGAGACACCTGCAGAACAGCTTCACCACTTGTGAACTTTATCCCTTCAGGTGGAAAGCAGGGGCTTGAATATATGTCCTTGCACACTGTAACATGTGGACTCAACCAGGTGCACCACAGCCAAGCCCCTGTAATTATAATTCTAACTAATTATTTACCTTGTGAGTAGTCATAACTTGTTATTAGTCAAAATGTTCTGTGCCAGTTCTGGGACGTGGCATAATGGATAAAGTGGTGGACTCTCAAGCATTAGGCCTTGAGTTTGGTCCCTGACAGCACATGTACCAAAGTGATAGCTGGTTCTCTCTCTCTCCCTCCTATCCCTCTCGCAAAAAAAAAAAAAAAAAGTTTTGTACCATATACTTAAGTTGCCGATATATTGCATACCATAGTCACAGCTGTACTTGCATGGCTGAGAGTTTAGCTTTCTCCTGAACTAAGATGATGAAGAAAAGGTTTTGTAATGTTAGGTAATGGGGAATGTTCATAATATCACTTCTTTTAAAAATATTTTATTTTAATAAGAGAAAAATACAGGAGCGCAGGGGGTTAAGCGCATGTGGCACAATGTGCAAGGACCAGCATAAGCATCCCAATTTGAGCTCCAGGCTCCCCACCTGCAGGGGAGTCACTTCACAGACACTGAAGCAGGTCTGCAGGTGTCTATCTTTCTTTTCCCCTCTCTGTATTCCCCTCCTCTCTCCATTTCTCTCTGTCCTATCCAACAACGACGAAAAGAAGAATAACTACAACAACAACAACAACAACAACAAAAAAAACACAAGGGCAACAGGGAACAAATAAATAATTTCTTAAAAAAGAGAGAAAAATACAGACACAGAAAGATTAGAGTACTGCTCAGCTCTGGCTTATGGTCGTGCTCATGACCAAACCTGGGACTTCAGACCCTCAAAAATGAAAGTCTGGGGGCCAGGCAGTAGTGCAGCGGGTTAAGTGCATGTGGCACAAAGTGCAAGTACCCAGGTAAGGAACCCTGTTCGAGCCCCAGGCTCTCCACCTGCAGGGGAGTTGCTTCAAAGGTGACGAAGCAGGTCTGCAGGTGTCTACCTTTCTCTGGCCCTTTGTGTCTTCCCCTCCTCTCTCCAGTACTCTCTGTCCTACCCGACAATGACAACAACAATAATAGTAACAACAAAGAATGATAAACAACAAGGGCAACAAAAGGAAAAAAATGGCCTCCAGGAGCAGTGGATTCATAGTGCAGGAATTGAGCCCCAGCAATAAACCTGGATGCAAAAAAAAAAAAAAAAAAAAAGACAACAGAGAAAACAAAAATGAATGTCTTTTGCACCGAATAAGGGCAAGAGACTGGCATACATTAACAATGACTCTTTAGTCATCAGGCCACCCAATCAGTTGGGTCCTAGTCTGGGAGTCCTCATATTCCCAAACAGACATGATGGGCCTAGACCTCAAATAAATCCCTCTCTCCATTGTTACCGGTTATCTTTATCAGGAACAACACAATAGACCCCTTTTCAGGCCCCCATAAGACCTTGCCTTCAACATGGAACAACAATGGTAGAGAATGTTCCCAGTTCGTCTTTCTGGTTCTTTTTTCCAGCCATGACAACATCTCCCAAGACAATAACTTGGGCGTACCTGCATATCAGATGTCAGGCTCAGGAAAAAAAAAAAAAAAGCATGAGTACACTCATGGACACTTTCGAATATAACTAAAATAGACCTACTAACTATATACAAAATGGAAACACCCCAACTCTTCATCTGCACTATTTCAGCCTTTGGGTTCAGGACTAGTCAACAATTTGTTTGGCTTTATATGTTAGCTCTTCTTTCAGCCACCAGGTTCCAGATGCTACCACTATGCCAACCGGACTTCCTGGACAGACGACCCCACCAATACACACTGGAGCCCTGCTTCCCCAGAACCCCATCCCACTAGGGAAAGAGAAAGACCAATTGGGAGTATGGATTGACCTATCAATGCCCATGTTCGGTAGGGAAGCAATTACAGAAGCCAGACCTTCAACCTTCTGTACCACATAATGACCTTGGGTCCATACTCCCGGAGGGATAAAGAATAGGAAAGCTTTCAAGGGAGGGGATGGGATATGGAGTTCTGGTGGTGAGAACTGTGCAAAGTTGTATCCCTCTTAGTATGTTTTTTGTCAGTGTTTTCTTTGTATAAATATAAGTTAAAAAATAAAAATAAATAATAAAGTCTTTTGCAGATCCACTATGCTGTCCCCCCAGCTGTGAATATGATTTTCCATGTCTAATCTTCCTAGTAATTCATCTATACATCTAACCACCCAGTAAAAGTAGCATATCATAATTTTGATTATTAGGAAAACTGCAATGACATCATAGGTACTTGTTATAATTATAATATTACACAACATGTGCTGTATAGTTATAAGCACTTATGTATAAATCATATTAGCAGTCCTGGGAAACAATCCTTTTTTAAAATTTATTTTTTATGTAAGAAAGGTTAAATTAACAAAACCATAGGGTAGGAGGGGTGCAACTCCACACAATTCCCAACACACAATCTCCATAGCCCATCCCCTCCCCTAATAGCTTTCCCATTCTCTATCCCTCTGGGAGCATGGACCCAGGGTCATTGTGGGTTGCAGAAGGTGGAAGGTCTGGCTTCTGTAATTGCTTCCCCGCTGAACATGGACATTCACTGGTCGGTGCATACTCCCAATCTGCCTCTCTCTTTCCCTAGTAGGGTGGGTCTCTGGGGAAGCTGAGCTCCAGGACACATTGGTGGGGTCTTCAGTCCAGGGAAGCCTGGCCGGCATCCTGATGGCATCTGGAACCTGGTGGCTGAAGAGAGTTAACATACAAAGTCAAACAAATTGTTGAGCAATCATGGACCCAAAGGTGGGAATAGTGGAGAGGAAGTGTTTGGGGGGGGGTAGTCACTGCAAACTCCAGTGTACTTCTGCTTTCAGGTATATATTTCCACTTGTTTATGGATACGTGTCAACATATGCTCTCTCTCACAGAACCTTGTATATATCTAGGTTTGGGGACTTTGTCAGAAAGAGATCCACCTGGGATGGAATTAGAGAAAGCTATGAAAGGAAAGTTCTCACCTGAGTAATGAAGATGAAGGGCTGTCATTCCACACGTGAAGTCTCTGACACAGTCTGAGCTGAAGCATGTTGAAGTGGCAATTGTTGCCTTGATTAGGTTGCGATCGGCTGATGCAATATTATTTGATATGGATTGGGAGAGGCATGCGGGAAAGTGGGCCCTATCCTAAGGTTCCAGGACTGGGAGAAATATAGGCTGTATAGTGGAGATGTGAGGTTTCTGTTGTCTTAGGGTTCAAAAGACAATGGATAATTAAGGTTACCTTCACATTATTTTGTAATTGGGTTAACTTTGAAAAGTCCTTTTGTTAGGGTTTGCTGTATAGTATCCAGTATCTTGTAAATAGCTGTGCAACTGGTTGCCTCTGAACCACTTGGTCGAGGCTTTTGAGAGAGTCCGCATATCAAATACACAGCCTGTCTTAAAAAGACTCAGTCTGTGTTTTTAAAACTTTGAGACATACAATTATTTTCCCCTCTCATTAATTAACTAGTGATTTATGTGACTACACTTTACTAGGAGTGTACATATACACCATTCCCACCACCAAAAGACTGTGTCCCATCCCACCCACCCACCCCCACCCCCCACCGGCCCAGGAAGCTGCATGGCTACCCCTCACCACAGGGTTTTTACTTTGGTGCCCTACTTTCAATTTAGTCAGATCCTGCTTTTAGTTTCCCTTTCAGCTCTTCACAGAATGGGAGAAAATCTTCACATGCCATATATCAGACAAGAAACTAATCACCAAAATATATAAAGAGCTCAGCAAACTTAGCACCAAAAAAGCAAATGACCCCATCCAAAAATGGGCAGAGCATATGAACAAAACATTCACCTCAGAGGAGATCCAAAAGGTTAACAAGCATATGAAAAACTGCTCTAGGTCACTGATTGTCAGAGAAATGCAAATTAAGACAACACTGAGATACCACCTCATGCCTGTAAGAATGGCATACATCAAAAAGGACAGCAGCAACAAATGCTGGAGAGGTTGTGGGGACAGAGGAACCCTTTTACATTGCTGGTGGTAATGTAAATTGGTCCAACCTCTGTGGAGAGTAGTCTGGAAAACACTCAAAAGCCTAGACATGGACCTATCATTTGATCCAGTAATTCCTCTCCTGGGGTTATACCCCAAAGACTCCATAACACCCAACCAAGAAAAGGTGTGTATTCCTATGTTCATAGCAGCACAATTCGTAATAGCTAAAACCTGGAAGCAACCCAGGTGCCCAACAACAGATGAGTGGCTGAGAAAGCTGTGTTATATATATACACAATGGAATACTATCAAGAACAATGAACCCACCTTCTCTGACCCATCTTGGACAGAGTGAGAAGGAATTATGTTAAGTGAGCTAAGTCAGAAAGATAAAGATGAGTATGGGATGATCCCATTCATCAACAGAAGTTGAGTAAGAAGATGTGAAAGGAAAACTAAAAGCAGGACCTGACCAAATTGTAAGTAGGGCACCAAAGTAAAAACCCTGTGCTGAGGGGTAGACATGCAGCTTCCTGGGACAGTGGGGAGTGGCAGTGGGTGGGAGGGATGGGGCACAGTCTTTTTGGTGGTGGGAATGGTGTTTAGGTACACTCCTAGTAAAATGTAGTCATATAAATCACTAGTTAATAGGAGAGGGGGAAATTAATTGTATGTCTTGAAGTTTTTTAAAACACAGACTGAATCTTTTTAATATATAGGCTGTGTATTTGATATGCAGACTCTCTCAAAAGCCTAGACCAAGTAGATCAGAAGCAACCAATAGCACAGCTGTATACAAGATACTGGGTACTGTACAGCAAACCCTTACAAAAGGACTTTTCAAAGTTAACCCAATTACCAAATAATGTGATGATAACATTAACTATCCATTGTCTTTTTGAACCCTAAGACAGCAGGAACCTCACATCTCCACTATGAGCATCTACTTCCCCCAGTCCTGGAACCCTTCGATAGGGCCCACTTTCCCATATGCCTCTCCCAATCCATATCAAATAATATTGCATCTGCCGATCACAATCTAATCAACGCAACGATTGCCACCCCAACATGCTTCACTTCAGACTGTGTCGTACTTTTTATTTTTTACTTCAATGTCACCAAGGTGCTCAGTGTCTGCACAAATCCATGAGATCATACTAGACAACCATTTTTTCAGTGTGGATCAGCAACAGCAGAGAATGTTCCATCCTCTGAAGGGAGACTAGACATCATACTCCATGCTCCACATGAGGAAGATGGTTCCTGAAACTGGGGTAGCTTGGAACGTTCCTACTCATGACACAGAATGTGAGCTTAGATCTACAGGGATGCTGACATCACATAGGATCCTAATCCAAATATGGGACCCACATCAGATCACATCGATGGGGTTTACAGTCAATCATATTTATAAAGTTTCTCATATTTGGGAGTACTTTCATCCCTCATCCAGCTTTCTGGTCCTTTTTATAGCCATGACAACATCTCCCCAGAAAATAACATGGACCCACCTGCATGTCAGATGTCAGGCTCAGAAAAACAAAAAACAAATAAATAAATAAATAAAAATAAAAAAACAGGAGTATAGTCATAGACCCTTTGAAATATAACTAAAATAGGGCTACTATCTACAAAACTAAGACCCTCAAATCTTCATCTGTACTATTCCAGCCTTTAGGTTCATGATTAGTTAACAATTTATTTGGCTTTATATGTTAGCTCTTCTTTCAGCCACCAGGTTCCAGATGATACCACCATGCCAACCGGACTTCCCTGGACAGACGACCCCACCAATACACACTGGAGCCCTCCTTTCCCCAGAACTCCACCCCACTAGGGAAAGAGAAAGACCAGTTGGGGGTATGGATTGACCTGTCAATGCCCATGTTCAGTGGGGAAGCAATTAAAGAAGCCAGACCTTCAACCTTCTGCACCAAATAATGACGCTGGGTCATTATGGGATAAAGAATAGGAAAGCTATCAGGGGAAGGGATGGGACACAGAGTTCTGTTGGTGGGAACTGTGTGCATCTGTACTCCTCTTATCCCATGGTTTCTGTCAATGTTTCCTTTTTATAATTAAAAATTAAAAAAGAATCAAAGGAGAAAGGGGGAGAAGAAGGGAGAAAAACACCTGCAGTTCCATCAGTGATCCAAAATTTACAAAATTGTCAGAATTATTTTTTTGCCATCAGTGTTATCACTAGAACTCCATGCCTGCAGGATGAATGCACTATTGCCAGTGGCCACTTCTCCCTTCTATTTATTTGATAGGGGGTGAGAGACAGAGATAGAGAGAAAGACTAAGACACCTGTAGCACTGCTCCACCACTAGTGAAGCTTCCCCCTTGAAGTAGAGAATTCGGTTCTTGTACCTGGGTTCTCTTGCATGGTCACACATATGCTCTAACAGATACACAACCACCTGGCCTCTAACACCATCAGCTTTAGAGTTAAAAGCATAGCTTAGAATGAGCAATATACCTCTATACATATCCTTCCAATGCTCCTTGAGAACATGTTCCAAATTTCCATTTACACACTGAGTCCCCTCAACTTTGGGACATGGCCATGAGAGATAGAGGAATACCAACAAACATCCCTGATCACAGATCCAAGGTTTTATCATAAAATATTCTTCTCTTTACCCTTCAGATATGTACTATTCAATTTTACAGTTTGACAGAAAATTATTTAAGAGATTGTCTGCCTCCCAGAGGGAAAGATGAACAGAGGACTCTGAATTCCAATTCCATCAGGACCCACTGGGCAAGGGAAAATAAAACCATTCAGAAGTAGTAGGTGTGCCTTGGAAAGGAAGAGAAGGCAGGAGTATAAAGGGGGTGGGGGCACAAATATATATAAATATAGAGAATTATAGAAAGAACAGTCAACCTCTATCTGTGTTTTTGGAGAAATATCGCAGTTTCTAGTAGAGGGAGTAGGGATACAGAGTTATGCTGATGGGAAAGGTGTACCCCAGTTACCTTCTAATTTTGTAAACCAATATTAAATCACTAATGAAAACATTCTGGTAAGTTTATAGATAAAAAAAGAAAGATTATCTGAGTTTTCACAAGTGTTTTGCTTATATGATCATCTTCATTATCAGTCTGGAATGCTCGTTGCTCTTTGTATTCAATTTCTGATCTAACCAACAACTGAAATGCTTCCATCTGTTGTTAATTGTTGCTACTGAACAAAAATGAAAATTTATACATTTCTGATTCTGCTCATTAAAAGCAAAAAGCAAATCTATAAAGATGGCATTGTCTTTCATATTATTTTAATGCTAATGGAGTAGCTTTTTCATATACTATATAGGGGGGCACCAATGAAATGAAATATCTCACTTGGAAAGTGTGTTGCTTTGCCATGTGCAGAACCCAGCTTGTAGCCCAGTCCCCATAGCACTAAATGAAGATCTGGTGCTGTGGTCTCTTTCACTCTGCCTCTCTTTTAGAGATATAAAGGTAGAGATAGGGTTGAAGATGAGTCTAGGTCATGAAAAGCCTTGTGGAGTGCACAAGCTACAATGCACATGGACCAGGGTATAAGCCACTGGCCTAACCTGCATGGGAAACACTTCACAAGTGGTTAAACAGTGCTGCAGGTGTCTCTCTGACTCTTTCCCTATCTATTGTCCTAATCCCCTCTCAAGTTCTCTGTCTCTAATCATTTTTTTTTGCCTCCAGGGTTATCTCCGGGGCTCTGTACCTGCACTAGGAATGCACTGCTCCTAGAAGCCATTCTTTTCCCATTTTGTTGCCCTTTTTCTTGTTCTTATTGTTGCCATTGCTGTTGTTGTTTTGGATAGGTCAGAGAGAAATCAAAAGAGGAGAGTGACAGATGCAATGTCAGGCCTGCTGTATGGCACAGCGCCAGCAGGCTAGGGCTAACCACAAAGCAGGGAGTCCTAAGACTAAATTGAAACTTTTTTGCTTACATTGATAATTTAAACACTTATTGGCAATATTGAAAATACACAAGTATTACCTGAGGACAATAATGGAGGCAAAGTCAGGCCTGCTGTATGACACGGCCCCAGCAGACTAGAGTTAACCACAAAGCGTGGAGTCCTAAGACTAAACTGAAGCTATTTTTTCTTACATTGATAATTTAAAGACCTATTGGTTATATTGGATATGCACAAATAATACCTGGGAACAATAAAAGGAGATCTCTGGGGGAAGTACATTGTGACAACAATTATAGCAGTGAGTGTAACAAGACTAAAAATGGCCTAAGAGCAAAAGCTGCTGTACCTACTGGGAGGCTTTCAGAAAAAGAGCTATTTGTCACCATTACAGCTTCTCTATTAGCTGTACTTAGACCAAAAACCAGAATCATGTGTGGCATGTAGCATGAGTGACAGACTGTGATCTCCATCTAAATATAAAGAGGCCCTATTGCGTACCCTCACTCACATACCCTTGCTTCCACTTATAGGCATACATGATGAATGTAGAAGTTGTACAGTTAAATAGCTAATGTTAGGGTATATGGGTAGAAGTAAGTAAACTTTCATTACCTAAAATTCAGTGAACATTCATATATGCAAAGGTTAACCATAAGAGAGTCAGCATGGTGTATGTTTACTTTACAGCAGAAGACTTCTTTTTTCATATTTATTTATTTATTTATTTATTCCCTTTTGTTGCTCTTGTTTTATTGTTGTAGTTATTTGTCTTGTCATCGTTGTTGGATACGACACAGAGAAATGAAGAGAGGAAGGGAAGACAGAGAAGCGGAGAGAAAGACACCTGAAGACCTGCTTCAGTGCCTGTGAAGTTACTCCCCTGCAAGTGGGGAGCTGGGGCTCAAACTGGGATCCATAGGCCGGTCCTTGTGCTTTGTGCCATGTGAGCTTAACCCACTGTGCTACCGACCAACTCCCAGAAGATTTCATTAAAAAAACTTGGCGTATGATCTAGTTAGACCCATCCAAGAATGGGTTAAGAAGAAAGGCTATTAGACTTATCTCCAGGGAAAAATATTTATTCACACAGAAGGTCAGAACAGAGAGACAGTCAGAACACAGATGGTCATTTAAGGGAAAATTTAGACTACTCCAGACCAAGGGAAGTTTCAAGGGTAGATTTAGACTACCCCAGACCCAGGAAACTTATAAGGCAAGACTGGGATGCCCCAAACAGAGGTAACTTTTCAAATAATATATACCTATAATAATAATATAATAATAATATTGTTTAAGATTATTCCTGCTGTTAATGGAAATGAGGCTTCTATGAACAACTATATGCCACCAAGCTAGAGAACATTGAAGAAATGGATAATTTCCTAGATATGTAGGAACTTCCATAGTTAAATAAAGAGGAACTAGATAATATGAAAGGGCCCAACACAGCTAATGAAACTGAAACAGTGGGAGATTCCAGAAGCTGCCAGTGGCTTGAGCTCTGACTTCATCTACTGGAAACAGTAGGATTTTTTGCCTTTAGTAGGACAGTCAATAAGAGGCCCTAGCTTTGACACCAAGGAGGTGACTATAACTCAATTTGGGTTAGAAAATAGAGTAAAAAGAAAGGGAAAATTGTTTTTTTTATTATTATTCCCGAAGAGCACCCCGTCCCCCCTCCCCCCATAACCAGTTCCTGGGGGCCACAGATCTGCTCCTAGCAGGCTCCCCTGCTGAGCTTCTTTCTTTACCAAGATTCCTGTACCACAAGGGGATGTAATTCATTCTAATTTTATTCCTTCTGAAACCTTCGGCCTTCTTTCTTTCTAAGTAGCCAATCAGCTGCCTCTGCTCAGGGGGCCTGAGGCAATCTGGAGCCATACAAGCTGAAGACAGGAGAGGGTTTTTTAATCTGTTCTATTTTATGATCAATACAAGATAAACACATATCCCTTTCCCCCTCTCCTTCAGGTTGACCAGAATTAACTCTTAGTGTATTTTCCATTGCTAGGGGACTAGGTGACTTATTCACTGCTAAAATAACTTGTTTGACTCTTCTTACCACCCCTACCCATTTTCTCCCTCCCCCGCCATATAACTAATTAAATAATAATAAATGAATAAATACATGACTCTCCTTTAACTGTTCTTATATTACTGTTCTTTTTCTTATCTTTTTCTCTCTCTCTCTCTTTTCTTCTTTTTCTCATTCTTGTCATCCTTTCTTCCTTCCTTCTTCAACTTAGTGAATTCACTGATACACGTTTGGGAATTATTTTGGGGAAGAAATCTGAAACAGGGTGGACCTCTCTGCATGTATCTCTGCTCTACTTCCCTTTCTCCTCTAGCCACGCTAGAGTATACAGTGTATAATAGATTTGCATAACTGTCTATTCCTGCTATGCTTGTCTAGTCCTGAGGATTTTTTTGTTTTTTACTTTCTGAATAATTAGCTGCCTCTGCTCAGGAGGCTTGAGGCAATATGGGACAGGATTTTTACCATACTGTATTTTATTATTAATATTATATAAAGGTGTATCTCTTTCCCTGCTTCCTTTAGGCTGACCAGAATTAACTCTTAGGGTATCTTTCATTACTAGGGGACTGGGCATATTATCCACTACGAGACAAACTTGTTTCACTACTCCTACCTACTCTACAGACTCTCCTCTTCTCTCTCCTCCTAGCTAATTAAAAAATAAAATTAAACTAAAAATTAATTAACCAATTAAAAATGTTCCTTTCAATGCTCTTTTATTACAGCTGTTTTTCATTTCTCTCTCTTGTTTCTCTTTTTTTATCTTGTCTTCCATTTCTTCTTCTTTCTTCTTTGTCTTTCTGAATTCACTGATATTCATTTGTGAATTATTTTGGGGAAGAAATCTGACTCAGAGTGGACTCTGTATGTGTGTATCTCTGCTCTACTTCCCTTTCTCCTCTTGTTACCCTTAGAATATACAGTGAATAGTGGATTTGCATAATTACCTATTATTGCTATTCCTTCTTTCCTTTCTCTGTCTTCTACACTTGGACTTGTTTGCCATTTTTTCACAGACTGGAGACATTGTTTGGCTAACTGGTAGTGAACAAATTATTTCAATCCTTGCTTCAGTTGCTATTATAATTCCTGAGGTTGGTGATTGCATTTGTCATGTATTTAGTACAGTGTTGCTTGTACTCAAAACAAAACAATTGAGGAACAACAGAACATAAAAATAAGAAACACATAAATCAAAAAAATGAGTATATCAAAAACAAATAAAACTGATACTCCAAAGAATGAAGACAAGAGCCCAGAAGAAACTACAAATCACCAAGAAGTAACCATAGATAAGAAAAGTATGTAAGCAATAACAAACTTATTAATCACAGAAATGAAAACAACATTAGAGGAAAGGAATGGCAGTATTAGGGAAACAACAGTTGAGACTCCCAATGAAACAGATTATCTTGAGGCAATTAGAGAACTGGAGACTTGTCTCAAGTGGCCTCCCCCAGGGCTCTGTTCTGGCTCCTACGCTATTTAATATTTACATCAATGACCTCCCGGAAACTTCTTCAAGGAAGTTCATCTACGCCGAAGACATCTGCTGTGCAACTCAGGCATCCAAGTTCGACATCCTCGAGGAAACACTCACGAAAGACATGTCTCTGATATGTGATTACTGTAAAAAATGGCGACTAATCCCTAGCACTGCAAAAACGGTATCATCTGTTTTTCATCTACACCATGCCTCGGCCTCGCGTGAGCTTAATGTGCAGCTTGGCGATACGAGAATCCGGCATGAAGCCCAGCCAGTCTATCTTGGCGTTACTCTCGATCGCACTCTGTCATTTCACAAACATCTCATAAAAACTGCAGCAAAGGTGGGCGCGAGGAATAATATCATTGCAAGTCTGGCCTGCTCCTCATGGGGCGTGAGCGCTTCCACACTACGATCATCACCTCTGGCATTATGCTATTCCACTGCAGAATACTGTGCCCCAGTATGGTTCCGTAGCCCCCATGTCCACTTGGTCGATTCCAAATTATATTCCTCCATGAGGATAATTTCTGGAACCATCCATTCCACCCCATTTCCATGGCTGCCAGTTCTTAGCAACATCGCCCCGCCAGATATTCATCGGGATGCGGCATCATCTAAGTTCATTTCCACGCCTACGCTCGACCGGACCTGCCAATATACGCGGATATCTTTGCCCACCCTGTCCAACGCTTGACGTCTCGTCACCCAATCTGGTCCCCAATGCCTACACTGAACTTCTGTGTTCCAGTCTCTTGGAAACAGAGCTGGCAGTCAGCTGACTTAAAGAACAAACACCTCATCACAGACCCCTGCTAGCGTCAACCCAGCTTTGACCTAGCACGTTATGACTGGGCTCTCCTCAATCGCTATCAAACAGGCCATGGCCAGTGCGCCGCTATGTTCCATCGCTGGGGAGCCAGAGACGACCCGAACTGCCCCTGCGTCTACAGACAAACTATGACCCACATAGTCAACGACTGCCACCTCTCCAGATTCAAAGGAGGTCTCGAAACTTTACATCAGGCTCAACCTGATGCTGTTATCTGGCTACGGAAGAAGGGCAAACACTAGTAGTAGTAGTAGAGAACTGAAAGCTGAAATAGCTGAACTAAAGAAAGAAGTTGATGGAAGGGAAAGCAGAATAACAGAAACAGAGAACAGAATTACTCAGACACAGCATGAGTTAGAGAGAACTAATAAAGATGTGAAAGAGCTCTAAAAGAGATTGAGAGACACTGAAAACAATAACAGAGACATATGGGATGATCATAAAAGAAATAACATTTGTATAACAGCCTGACAGAGGAAGAAAGACAGGAAGGGGAAGGAAAAATTCTAGAGAAAATTATAGAAGAAAACTTCTCAGACCTGAACCACAGAAAGAACATCAAGATTCAAGAGGCCCAGAGAGTTCCAAAAAGAATCAACCCAGACCGGAAGACATCAAGACAAATCATAGTCACAATGAGAAGAAGTAAGGATAAAGAATAAATCCTAAAGGCTGCAAGAGAGAAACAAAAAGTCACATACAGGGGAAAACCCATAAGACTATCAGCAGTCTTCTCCACTCAGACTCTAAAAGCCAGAAGAGAATGGCAAGATATCTATGGAGCCCTGAATGAAAAAGGGTTTTAACCAAGGATAATGTATCCTGCTAGACTTTCATTCAAACTAGATGGAGTCATCAAAACCTTCTCAGACAAACAACAGCTAAAGGAGGCAACCATTACCAAACCGGCCCTGAAAGAGGTTCTAAAAGACCTCTTGTAAACAAGAACATCACTATAATGCTTGCAATACATCAGAGCAAACAAAAATTGTTGAACAATGGCACTACAATACATCAAATACATAATATCAATAAATGTCAATGGCTTATACTCACCCATCAAAAGGCACAGAGTGGGGAGATGGATCAGAAAACACAACCCAATCATATGCTGCTTGCAAGAATCCCATCTGACACTACAAGATAAACACAGACTTAAAGTGAAAGGATGGAAAACTATCATACAGGGTAAGTGACCACAAAAAAAGGCAGAACAACAATTCTCATCTCAGGAACAATAGATTTTAAATTAAATAAAGTAATAAAAGATAGACAAGGACATTACATAATTATTAGAGGATCAATCAGCCAAGAAGACTTAACAATTGTTAACATCTATGTACCCAATGAGGGAACATCTAAATGCATCAAGCACCTACTGAAAGAAGTTCAAAAATACATCAATAGTAATACAATAATAGTGGGAAACTTTGATATCCGACTCTCAAACATAGATCAACAAAGCAGAGAATCAACGAAGATAGAAGATAATTAAATGAAGAGATTGACATACTAGACCTCTTGAACATTTTCAGAGTCCTTCACTCCAAAAAACTGGAATACATATTCTTTTCAAATCCATATAGCACATACTCAAGGATAGACCACATGTTAGGCCGCAAAGATAGCATCAATAAATTCAAGAGCATTGAAATCATCCAAAGTATCTTCTCACACCACAGTGGAGTAAAACTAACATATAACAACAAACAGAAAACTATTAAAAGTCAAAGAACTTGGAAACTAAACAACATACTCCTTAAGAACCACTGGGTCAGAGAGTCAGTCAAGCAGGAAATTCAAATGTTCCTAGAAACAAATGAAAATGAAGACACAACCTATCAAAATATTTGGGACACAGCTAAAGCAGTATTGAGAGGGAAACTTACAGCCATAAAAATCACATATTAAACAACAGTAAAAAGCTCAAATGAATGACCTTACTGCACACCTCAAGACTTAGAGGAAGAGTAACAAAGGAACCCTAAAGCAACCAGAAGTACAGAAATCACTAAAATTAGAGCAGAAATAAACATCGAAAATAAGAGAACCATACAAAAGATCAATGAAGTCAAATATCGGTTCTTTGAAAAATTAAACAAAATTGACAACCCCCTAGCCAGACTCTTCAAAAAAAAAAAAAAAAAAAACAGAGAAGACGCAAATTAATAGAATTGTAAACTATAAAGGAGATATCACAACTGCCACCACAGAAATCCAGAAAATCATGTGAAACATCTATGAAGAACTATACGCCACCAAGCTAGAGATCTGGAAGAAATGGAAGCATTCCTAGAAACATATGCCCTCCCATAAGTGAATCAAGAAGAACTACAAAAGCTAAATGCATTAATCACAGACAAAGAAATTGAAACCATTATCAAGAATCTCCCCAACCACAAAAGTCCTGCACAAGATGGCTTCACAAACGAATTCTACAAAACTTTCAGGAAACAGTTAGTACCCATAGTTTTTAATATTTCCATAAGATTGAAGAAACAGGAATACTCCCTTCCACCTTCTAAGAAGCCAACATCACCCAGATCCTAAAAGCAGATAGGGAAACAACAAAAAAAGCAAACTACAGACCAATATCTCTGATGAACATAGATGCCAAAATATTAAACAAGATCTTGGCCAACCGGATACAGCAGCACATCAAAAAAATTGTTCATCATGAACAAGTGGGATTCATCCCAGGAATGCAAGGCTGGTTCAACATCAGTAAGTCTATCAATCTCATTCACCACATCAATAAAAGCAAAGCCAGAAACCACCTGATTATCTCAATAGATGCAGAGAAAGCCTTTGACAAAATCCAACACCCATTCATGCTCAAAACTCTACAAATAATGGGAATAGATGGGAAATTCCTCAAGATAGTGGAATCCATATATAGCAAACCTACAGCCAACATCATACTCAATGGAAAGAAGGTGAAAGTATTTCCCCTCATATCAGGGACTAGACACGCCTGTGCACTGTCACCATTACTCTTTAATTGGAAGTTCTTGCCATAGCAATCAGGCAAGAGAAAGAAATTAAAGGAACACAGATAGGAAGGGAAGAAGTCAAGCTCTCACTATTTGCAGACGATATGATAGTATGCATAGAAAAACCTAAAGAATCCAGCAGAAAACTACTGGAAGTTATTAGGCAATATAGCAAGGTGTCAGGTTATAAAATCAGTGTACAAAAAAATGTGGTATTTCTCTATGCAAACACTAAACCTGAAGGAGAAGACATCCAGAAATCACTCCCATTCACTGTTGAAACAAAATTAATAAAATACCTAGGAGTAAAGCTGACCAAAGAAGTGAAAGACTTGTATACTGAAAACTATGAGTCACTCTTTAAGGAAATAGAAACTGATACCAAGAAATGGAAAGACATCCCATGCTCATGGATTGGAAGAATTAATATAATCAAAATGAATATTCTCCCCAGAGCCATACACAAACTTAATGCGAAACCCATTAAAGTTCCACCAAGCTTCTTTAAGAAAATAGAACAAAAATACATTCATTTATCTGGAACCTGAAAACACCTAGAATTGCCAAAACCATCTTGAGGAAAGGAAATAGAAATGGAGGCATAACACTCCCAGATCAAAATATATTATAAGGCCATCATCATCAAAGGAGCCTGGTACTGGAAGAAAAATAGGCACACAGAGCAGTGGAACAGAATTGAAAACCCAGATCTGAACCCCCACACCTATGGTTATCTAATCTTTGATAAGGGGGCCTAAAGTATTAAATGGAAGAAGGAGGCTCCCTTCAATAAGTGGTGCTGGGAAAACTGGGTTATAACATGCAGAAGAATGAAATTGAAACACCTTATTTCACAAGAAACAAAATTCAACTACAAATGGATCAAAGACCTGGATGTCAGACAGGAAACTATCAAATACTTAGAGGAAAACATTGGTGAAACACTTTCCCACCTAAACCTCAAGGACATCTTTGATGAAACAAATCCAATTGCACGGAAGACTAAAGCAGAAACAAACCAATGGGACTACATCAAATTGAAAATCATCTGCACAGCCAAAGAAACTATCACACAAACAAAGAGATCCCTCACAGAATGGGAGAAGATCTTCACGTGCCAAACATCAGACAAGAGACTAATCACCAAAATAGACAAAGAACTCAGCAAACTTAGTACCAAAAAAGCAAATGACCCCATTCAAAAATGGGCAGAGCATATGAATAAAACATTCACCTCAGAGGAGATGCAGAAGGCTAACAAACATATGAAAAACTGTTCCAGGTCGCTGATTGTCAGAGAAATGCAATTAAAAACAACATGAAGACACCACCTCACTCCTGTGAGAATGGCATACATCAAAAAGGACAGCAGCAACAAATGTTGGGGTGGCTGTGGGGACAGAGGAACCCTTCTACACTGCTGGTGGGAATATAAATTGGTCCAGCCTCTCTGGAGAGCAGTCTGGAGAACTCTCACAAGGATAGACAAAGACCTTCCATATGGCCCAGTAATTCCTCTCCTGGAGATATACCCCAAGGATTCCATAATGCCCAACCAAAAAGATGGGTGTACATCTAAGTTCATAGCAGCACAATTCATAATAGCTAAAACATGGAAGGAACCCAGGTGCCCAACAACAGATTTCCAAAGCCTGGACAAAAAACTGAATAAAATACCTTGAATATTAAAAATATACATAACTCCCCACACCTATGGACATCTAATCTTTGATAAGGGGGCCCAAAGTATTGAATGGAAGAAGGAGACTCTCTTCAATAAATGATGCTGGGAAAACTGGGTTTTAACATGCAGAAGAAGAAATTGAACCACCTTATATCACTAGAAACAAAAATCCACTCCAAATGGATCAAAGACCTGGATGTCAGACTAGAAACTATCAAATACTTAGAGGAAAACATCAGTGAAACACTTTCCCACCTAAACCTCAAGGGCATATGCATGCACACCTATGTTCAGCAGCACAATTTGATATATACATACATATATATGTACATATATATATATATATATATATATATATATATATAAAGGAATAAAACATAGCTATTAAGCTAAAATTATTATTCCCATAATTATGGGAGATAGAAGAACCCAGAGTGCATACTCTCCTGATTTACCCCATGTGGATATTTTAATTTATGTGCCTGGTGAAGAAGTGCCTTACCTCTTTGATATGGAGACATAGCCTCACACTGTATTTCCTTTGTGCCTGCTCTCCTGGCAATTAAAACAGTGGCTATAGTTGCTACCCCTCCCTTCCCTCCACATTGCTAAGCTAATGGGCCCCAGACAGCAGTGCTAAAGGTTAACTGATGACTAGGAAGTAAATTGAGCTGTCTCTAGACTGATGCATGCCAGGCACTAGTTCTCCCCTTTCTTTACGCACACCACAGATAAGGAAGATGTATAGCAATAACCAGAAAGATTGCCTTTGTCTATTTCTGCCTACTTTTTAATAATGAAAAAAACCTGCTCTCGCCACCCTCCTGCTGAGGGGGACCTCAGTAAAACTGTGTGCTTTTCAAAGGTGCAGAGAGAACTTCCCAGAGTGACATGGAGTCTCTTAAACACCCGTGTCATAAAGTCCTCTAATGAACCAAATACTGGATCAAGTCTTGTGCTATGGGGATCATTTATGTAACATAATGAGTCCACCTTCTCTGACCCATCTTGGAAGGAGATAGAAGGAATTTTTTCCTGAGCCTGACATCTAATATGCAGGCTCTCTGGGGATTTTGTGTCATCGTTGGAAAAAAAAGACTAGAAAGCTAGATCAAGGAAAAGAGTAGGGAGAAAAATTTTTATTGGATGGTAAGTTCAAGGCTTTAGTCACTGAGCACCCACCAAGGAAGTCTTCCACTAGCATTGCTTCCAGGGAGCCTATGAGTTATCCAGGTCCTGGTCTATAAACCAGGTATAACTCTCCTCTCTCCTTAGTCTCCCAAAACCTCAAACTGTGGGTTCAGGTATAGCAAACACAGAAGCTTCAAAGAGTCATCCAAACAGTGTTCCTTCCTTCCCTAGATGAGTGCAATACCCCAGAGGTTCCATCAGTGTCTAACAACACTGGCCTCCAAAGTTCTCTGCCAAGTACACTTTGACACCACTGTACTGGATCTGGTGACAGAACTAGAAAAAGGATGTTCAAACTGAAACCAAAACCCAAAGTCATCCCCACCCACCCTGCAGAAGAGTACCATTTCAGACCTCAGTTTAGAAGAGACCAGTAGCAGTCAGATTTAGCCTAAAACAAGAAGGAGAGTAAGTCTGTGACTTTTGCATAACCAAATCCAGACACTCAATCCTGGGAGACAGGCTTAATTCAGAATTATCAGGCTGGCTGGGGTGCTGCTCAGAAATGAGAATTCTCCTAATGTCCTATTCAGATCCAGTGAACAAAATTTTGGCCCATTCCTAGAATTGAATTCAATTTAAAAAGCATCAATGAAACACTGGACAGTAGTCTGTGACTTCTGCAAAACCAAGTCCAGACACTCACTCCCAGAAGACAAGCAGGCTTACTTCAGAATTATCAGGCTGGCTGGGGTGTCGCTCTGAACTGAGAATTCTTGTGCCCTATTCAGGTCCAGTGAGCAGACAAACATTTTGACCCACTTCTAGAACTGAATTCAAGTTAAAAACCAGATTGTATAGAATTACTGAAAATATCACGCCAAAAGTCAAATAGGCAAAGACAATCTTCAAGGTAGGCCAAAGATTTTAGGTATCATCTCCTAAAACCAGTGGGAAATGTGACAGGGTCACACTTCCCACTTCCTTAACATAACTGACTCCATCTTGACTTAACCTCAACCTATTCAACCACTTTACTTGCCAAGAAAAAAGTAGATACTAGTGTTCTGAAATTATTAATTGTCCATTGTTAATTGTTTCTGTAACGGGTTGTCCTGACTGCAGCAACAGACCACCCTAACCACCACATGTTGGGCTTCTGTAACCTAGCTTGCTTTTGCACCTGCCCCTATAAATGGCTGTGCTACACTGAGCTCCAGACAGCACTATGAGCAGTACTTTTAGCTGTTGAGTGTAGTCACCAGTGGCTTAATAAAGACTCCCAAATTTCTGGGAGTTGGGTGGTAGCACCACAGGTTAAGTGCACATAGCACAAAGCTCATGGACCGGTGGAAGAGTCCCGGTTCTAACACCCAGGTCCCCAAATGCAGGGAAGTCACTTCACAGGCAGTGAAGCAGGTCTGCAGGTGTCTTTCTTACCCCTCTCCCCCTCCTCTCTCTATTTCTCTCTGTCCTACCCAGCAATGACGACATCAATAATAGCAATAATAATAGCTACAACAATAAAAAAACAACAAAGGCAACAAAAGGGAATACATTAATTAACTAAATAAATATTACAAAAACAAAAAGGCTCTCAAATGTCACTGAACTGGCCTCGGGTGGTCTCTGACGTGTACCTCACAACAACCTTACATATCTCTGGCCTTACATATAGTAGCCAGAGGAGCCTTAGATAACAATCTTGTAACAACCCAAGACTTAAAAGACAAGCTCTAGCTAGCCATCAACTCCACCACAGCTTGACTGGCTTCCCTCCAGCACCAGAGAAGCTCACATGCCCAGGTGGCACTTAAAACTGGAAGCACTAGACCTTCTGAAGGCAGAGAGAGGGGGAACCTGTGTTTTATTACACGGAGAGTGCTGTTACTGTGCAATGAATCTGGCCTAGTCAAACAGAAACTCTGGGCACTCACTAAGCTGAGAAAAGACCCTCGATCCTGCTATCTCTCTGACACCTTTCCCAGGGGACAGCTGTGAGAACAGGTTTCTGAGCTGATGTGGACACTGCACAACAAGAAGAATTGTAGCCACTTCCGCAAACCAAGGGGCTCAGCCTATCAAACCCATCCTGCTGATGGCTGTTCATACATCCTTTGATCAAACACATTCTTGAGAAATCCAGTCTTGGGGGCCACAGGAAGAAGTATGAAGGTAAGAAAGCAAAAGGTAGGAACAGACCCATGGTGTCATTCTAGGAGCAATGTGATCTGTGCATGCAGTGTGCCAAGGCCAGCAGTGTGGTATACTACAGTGTGGGAAAAAAAAAAAAAAGTATTAGAGGACAAGATTCTATGGAGCTATCAAAAGCTTAAGGAGAAAGAATTAGTGTTCAAATACCAGAACCAGGTAGTGCAATGCTTTGATTGAGAGGCGGTGCAGTGGGTGCAGCAGACAAGGCCACTGTAGATGTCCCGCGAATTCTGCCTGAATGGTGCCAAATTTCATGTGAGAATGAAGACTGGGTCATGGACAGGTTTCTAGGAACAGACTAAAGGCATGTTTGGTGCATTACGTTTAGGAGCTGATGCTACTTTTTGATCTCCTCACAGCTTATATAAATGCATTGGGGAGGGGTTTGGAGGATGAATGGAGGGTTTACTCTACTATGTTGTATGAGTGCAGGGAAGAACATAGACAGCCACAGGTTTTCATGTGCCATTCTGCTTGGCTTGCTTGGGCAAGGCCTTGAATTTGAAGAAGAAAGACCTTGACTGAAAAAGTTCTCCTCAGCTAGCAGAAAAAATTCAAAACACAGAAAAGCCCAATCAGTTTGGATTCCCATAAAACATAGTCTTTGTAGAGAGAAAGATAAGAATATTAGTAGCCCACACAAACAGAATTACATTTCCAGCATGTTTTTTATTTATTGTCTTTTTCCTTGCAAAGTTGAGACTAAATGCTGAAAAAGAGAGGTTCATGAAGAGAGCAGACTAGTGGTCCAGGAGGTGGCATAGTGGATAAAGCACTGATTCTCAACCATAAGGTCCTGAGTTCAATCCCGGGCAGCACATGTACCAGAGTGATTTCTGTTCCTTTCTCTCTTTGTCATTGACAAAAATAAATAAATAAATAAATAACATATTTTTATAAAAAAGAATGCAGTCTGTAAATTCAGCGTTGCAGAAGTTATGAAAGCACACAAGAACCAGAATGCCACTTTTATGTAAGAGTTGTTTCTGCCTCTCTGTTGCATATAACCCTATTTGGGACTATTTGAACCTATTCTCTGGAGGGTAGATTGAAGGGATGCCAGTGGGCTTTGCAAGAGTGACATTTCCTCTCTGGGTGGCCGCTCCCCATAGACCCAGAACTGAGGTCTCCACATGAGGAAGAACCTCAGGTGAGCTATAGGTTCAGAAAGTTCAAGAAGCCTCATTTCAGGTGGTAGTGAACATGCTTGACCAACACTTTCATGTTTTTAGTCACTATGGCTTCTTTTTTTTCTCTGCCTAAATAGTCCTCTTTTCAAACAATTATCTAGTTAACCCGACAACTCTCTGGACATATAGTTAGCCCACTGTATTGCCTTTGTTCACCATGTAGGGTTTTGGCCAGGGGTAGAGCTTAGTGGGAGATTCTGGGATTGTACACCTGTGACCCTGGGCTTTGACTGCACACACACACATGCACACATACACACACACATATACACACACACACCATAGGGAAGAAAAAAAAGAAAGACGACCTCTGTCAGTGTACCCCAAAGCTGTAGCCTTCACTCTGGCTCTCTCTGTTCCAGCTGAAACACAGACTTTACAGACAGTCCATCTATGAGCCCATGGGCACTTCACCATCTTTGGGAAGAACAAGAAAGCAGCAGTGAAGCATAGACTGTATGAAAGAACAAATGGAAGCCAGTGCAGGAGACAAAAGAAAAATTAGCCGGAGCCACATTAGAAGTCAGCAATAAGACCAACACATGCTACAGAAAAACCAAGAACAGTAAGGGGCCTGGGCCCTCCTTCCCCACCATAAACCTCTCCTCCTTCACCTCCCTTTCCTGCCCGCTCCCACTTGACACCTTACTAGAAACATGGGTGGACACATGGAGAGTTCATGACTGGCCCTAGCTCACCCCACCCTGCTTCTCATCTCACTCTCCCCAGTCACCCTCTTAGGCTGTACCTTGTCACTCACCCCCTCATGAGATGAGGTTTTAGATCAGTTAATGGAAACGAGCAGCTTTGTGTGGGAATTCATTGACCAGAAGAGGGTTTTGGCTGAAAGTAAGCAGTCCTGGTCCCTTCAATTATCTGAGAAGTAGGGTTCACTGTGTGGGCTCATGGCATTGACTTTTTCTTTTCCTTTTTTTGTTTTGGTGAAAATTTTCATTTATTTTGGATAGAGATAGGGAGAGAGGCAGAGAGAAACCTGCTTCACTTCCCTCCTGAAACTGAGGACCGGAGGCTTGAACCTGGGTCCTTGCACACTGTAATGTGTGCCTTCAACTAGGTGCACCACCACCTGGCCTCCAACTTTACCTCTTATTCAAAATAGTGAGAGCAAAACTAGATTTCCCACTGAATCCAAAGGAGAGAGGACTTGGGGGGAGATGGTGGCAGTGGATGGAGTCAGACTCTTGCCTTCCCTCCAGGCATTTAGCAGAAAGATGTGCAGAAGAGGATCGAAGGAACACCATCAATCAACGCCTGACAAAAGAATGGGATAAAGATGTTGTGCTGAAGCATCAGCGAGATGAAGATGCCAAGGCCTTTGACAAGTAATTGCCTTCTGGGGTTGCAAGTTGCCTCCTCTCCCCATTTCCTCCACTCTGATCTGGGGATCTATAGAGCTTCATGCAAACGAGTGGGGATTGCCAAGGGAACTCTATAGAGGACAGAAGTCTGGGTTTAGTGTGGGATAGCTGTGCTGCCTGCTAAATGTCTACCAACTGTGTTTTGGTCTGCCTCTACTCTAGGAAGCTTTGTTTTCCTATTGTGGAGGGTGAGGAATAGGGTGTGGGCATTTCTCTTTGGAAATAATAAGTTTGAAGCAGAGAGAGTGACTTTCCATCCCAGGCTTACTGAGTGTTCAGTTAAGAGGGGAGCTGAAGAATCATGGGTAAATGGGCAGTCAGTTAGGAATGGAGTCATGGGTAATGGGTGCTATACAAAGTGAGACACCCAGCAGGGAACAGGCCCAGACCATCCACCCAGAGGGTGCCTGTCCCCTCTCCTCAGCCCTCTCTCTCTACTCACCACCCAGGAGCAGAGCCTCTAGCCCCAGGCCATGAAGGCTGACAGCTAGCCTGGGAAAGGCTGATGATCTTTTGTCTTATGTTCATTTGTCAATGGGGAAAGTTAACATGTGCTTGACTGAGAATGTGAAAAACTTGACAAAACAGATGGAGCCTATCCCTTCAGATGCTATCAAAGCCTCAATATGCCAAACTTTATTTTTCTGCCCAGTGCTCACCTCAGGCTTATAGTGGAGTTGGGGATCAAACTGGAACATATAAGGAAACAAAAATCCTTTTGTTTTGCAAAACCTCTATGCTATATCCCCAGCCCCCAAGTATTCTAAATGACTAGTTAATAAATTGTTATTGTGGGTAACCCATGGGTAACTCCTCATGTTCCTCCTTGCTGTTCTACTCTTCTTCCTCTCTCTACTCCTCCTTCACTCTGGCTGATGATGATACAGAGGACTGAACTTGGGATCTCAGAGCCTCAGACATGCAAGTCTTTTGCAGAACCGTCATGCTATATTTCCCACTAGGATATAATCTCTTCTAGAGAAGATGTTTTGATTTTAGTGGAAGGCATTTTCTTCCCTTCTCCCATGTAGGGCCCATCATTTGTGGCAGTGAGTGAGAGGAGAAGGGCAGGCTGGGGGCAAGGGGAACAGGTACTGGGGGGGGGGGGTGTCACTGTCCTTGTCTCCTTTTCATAGTTTTGAGGAAGGCCTCTCACTATTGCCTGTGCCTCCTCCCCAATTGTCCTGGTATTAGGGGCTAGAGGGTTGAGAGTGGACTGGGGCGCTTGAGGGAGGAGGCACCCAACTGAAGAGGAGGCACCCCACTAAACAACCCCAAATACCACCCCCTACTGGGGATAATTGAACTGGCTCTACCCCATTTAGTACCCCAAAGCACTCTATCCCATTCAACATCCCCCACCCCAATCACCATCCTTCCACCTTCCCAGTCCACACTCAGGGCAGCTAGGGACAAGACATCCAGCCTAAGACTGGTTGTAGTATGCTCGCGTAAACCCCTACATCCACCAGTCCACCCCACACCACCCCATCAAATCTCCTCCAACTAGGCCACCCTCTCTCCCTGCAGTCCCCATCCCCAGTCCACCCTCAACCTCATAGCCCTGATACCAGGACAGCTGGGGAGGAAGCACTCAGTCTAACTTTGGATTCCCTATCTGTCCTCCCCTGCCACCCCCCACACCACAGAGAGGAAAAACAAAAGAAGGATCTAGAGGATGAAAAGATTCTGTGGAGATACCACTCTAATCCTAATTTCTTTGCTTTTTCTTTTTGCTCCCTGCCTTATTAGGTCCATTATGACCTGCATTCAAGAGCTATGGTGAGTATCTGTCAACCAGTTTCTCCTACACTCTTACATTCTTCTGCATGTTGGGCCCCGGAAGACCTATTATTACCTTTAACCCCACCCCCATATTGCCCCTGTTTAGCAGGAAGCAGCCAGAATGACCTTGGCACCCTATATGACCAAAAAGGTCAGAATGATAAATCTGGGAGTCCCTGACCATTGAAGGCGCTTGTGGCTAAAAACACTCAGTCATAAGAATGTGTTACCCAGCAATACTAGCCCATCCCTGGAATGCCTGCTGGAGGCTAGCAGTTTCCTAAATCACAGACTCACCACACTTAACATCATGGAAAATACCCACTGAACTCTCACCTAAGTTTCTTTTTCTCCTCACCTATAAGAATCTCCCTCCTTGACCCTGGCTGCGACTTCATGCCCTCCCCCACCCCCGGCCCACTTGGACCTGAGAACCTTGCCTCAGGAGCACACAAATAAAGCCCTTGTTGATAATATTCATGGCCCGACTTTTTCTGTCAGGTCCATTTCGCCACCACCCACCAGACCACACAATCATGAGATAGCAGGCAGGCAATGGTCTCCACAGACAAGCAAATGATGGGGTGGCTTCACTGAACACACACAGGGCTGTGAGAACAAGGATTCTGAGTTGATGTAGACACTGCATATCAAGCTGAATTGGGGCCACTCCTGCAACCTGAGGGGCTCAGCCTATCAAACCCATCAAGCCTGGCCGACACTCCTACCTATGATGGTTGTGGGCTTCTCCCACCACACCACCTCCTCCAAGGAGCCCATCTCAGCATTATCCTGGGCAAAAGTCTCTTTCTCAGGGCTCAGATGGCTCCTCCCCTGCAAGAGAGAAGGAAGGCATGTGGCTGTGGGAAACCTAGGCAGTGTTGCTGCAGCTGAGTCACAGAGAGTACTCTGTGTACTTCTGACAGAGAAAGAAAGAGAGAGAGAGAGAGAGAATGGGAGTTAAAGAGACCATAGCTCCTCCAGTGTGGTGGGGGGCTGTGCTCAAACCTGGGTTGTGCACAGGAGAAAGGAGAGCACTATCTGAATGAGCTATTTTGCCTGTCTCCCTCAAAGCCCCCACCCTAACCCTGTTTCTTTTGAATATGTATATATATTTCATATATGCAGTTTATATTTTTTAAAAGATTGTATTTATTTATGAGAAAGAAGGAGAGAGAAAGGACCAAACATCACTCTGGCACATGTGCTGACGGGGATCAAACTCGGGACCTTATGCTTGAGAGTCCAAAGCTTTAACACTGCATGACCTCCCGGACCATGTAGTTTACATTTCTTTCTAACATTTATTTATTTACTTTATCTTATCTGATAGAGCAGAGAGAAACTGAGAGACAGGAGGAGATAGAACCTACAGCACTGCTTCATCACTTATAAAGCTTTCCTCTTTCATATAGCACAGACCGGGGGCTTGAACTTGGGTCCTTGTGCATGATAATACACACACTTAACCAGGTGCATCACCACCCATACATATATACATATATATATACATATATATATATGAGTGTGTGTGTGTGTGTGTGTGTGTGCATTTCATATATGTATATTCTAGAGGGATTGCATTATTTACCCATTTATTTTTTTAAACAAAGCACTGTTCAGTTCTGGGTTTTGGTTGTGCTGGGGACTGTACCCGTACCTCAGAGCCTCAGGAGTAAAAGCCTTTTTGTAGAACCACTGCAATGTCTCCTCAAGTTGCTAACCCCCAGATTCTTGGTCACCTGACAAAACCTTCAGACCAAATGGGTCAGGAGGGCTGATTAGTGGGCCAGCCTCCAGTTGAATTATTTATTATAGAAAGGTGGGCTTGTTGGAGGCCTGCCATCATGACTGGCCAGCTGTCACTGTGGGTTCACTGTCAGCCCTGTGTCACAGTGAGGCAGAGTTTGGGCCACTTAATGGAAGCCACAAGTGGACAGTGGGAGGCATAAAGGTGATGGGACCTGGTGTGCACCCCCCACCCTCCCCCCATGGATTCCCTGGCAGGTACCACCAGGGCAAAACCAGGGAGGACCTGATGGGCTTCCCTCTACCCAGCCTGGTGGGGAGTTGCTGGCCTCCAGCAAGGACTCTCCTGTTACAACCCCCATTTTGGTGGTCGCTGGGACGTTCCAGGTCCCAAACAGAACAGCAGTAATCCCCTGAATCAGAGCCATGCATTTCCTCTAAAGTTCTGTAGAGAGTCAGCCCAAGGATGAAGGACCCAGGCCCCCACCTCCACCTCCCAACCCCAACACCAGGACTGCTTTACTTGGCCTGCTCTGTCTCAGCATGATGGCAGCCCTGACAGGGCAAGAGGGAAAGGCAGGGGGCAGCAGGTGCAGCATGCCCAGCCACTGGGTTGGTAGTGAGCAGAGCTGCTCCCCAGAGACTCCTGTCCCTGTAGTGTCCCCTGCCTGCAGTCACAGGCCCATGTTGGCCCTGGGGACAGCTATCCAGTCCCCATAGTTGAGGGCTCTACTCTGGACCCTCCTGGGTACTTCCACCCCAGGACATCCTTGTCAGTGTCTGCTAGAAGCTCCTCCCACATCCTGTAGGTCTTCATGGCCACCAGAAAGGGAACCCATTGCTCACACTTCATCATTCCCTGCAAGTGTAGATACCAAGGATATCTGGTCTTTCGAGACAGAGAGGAGAGGAATCTGTCATATGGCTTCACTGCTCATGCAGCTTCCTGCTTCCTGTTGCAGGAGGACTGTGGGCTTGAACATGGGTCCTTGAGCATGATCACCTGTATGATCTACTGGCCATGCCACCATATGACCCCATATATTAGTGCTTTAAACATTTACTGTATCTGCCCCAGGTCTTTGTTAGCTTTCTCTGTGGACAGAGGCTGAAACTGTGGCTCACAAGGGTGCTCTTGTACTAGCTGGCTGCATTATTTAGAATGCCCTTTACATGTTTCATTCCATTTTTTTTTGCCACCAGTGTTCTTGATAGGTCTCAATGCCTACATGATATATATATATATATATATATATATATATATATATATATATATATATGATAGATGTTAAGAGACAGAGAGAGATTAAGAGTGAGAGAGATAGAAAGAGGAGACACACCATGGCACTGCTCCATTGCTCAGGAAGCTTCCCTCTTGTAGGTGCTCCCATGTGGTGTCCAGAGGTGTTGGTATGCATGAGACCCCTTCTGTTTCATTTGGTTTAAATCCCCCCTGCTTAACACTATTCTATTTAGATAACCACTTCATTCTATTTACATAACCGATGTTAACAAGCACCTCCCTCCAGGGCATTGGTTCAATCCCCACTGTTTCATGATATGTTTTTGCTCCACCCCCCTCCTTGTCACACCCTGATCCCTTCTTTATCACACCCTGATTTTCACCAGTCATTTTTCTCTCCACCCTCTCTATGTCACACCCTGTTTCCACCCTACTTGGCAAGTATATATAAAGACAGCATTGTGAGTTTCAGAGTACTGTACTTTGAGTTTAACTTAGCTCATCTTAGATTGTGCTGTGTCCTGCATGAATAAAGAGATACTGCCTACAGCTCAACTATGAGTCCCTGGTCGTCTGTTACCCGCCCGTGAAGCCAGGCCGGCGAAAACAACATAACCCGTCGAAAACAACACAGAGGCTCGACCCTGCGTCCTTGTACAGTCACAGATACATGCAGTCATGTAGTACTCATCTCCCTGGATGCGGCCATAGTCTCCAAGGTCTAGACCAGGGTGCAGTGGCTTAGCAAAGCCCCAGCACTCTCTCCCAGGTCACAGCGAAGCCTCAGCCATGAGGCACTGGAGGCCTAGTGGCACGCTGGCAGCAGGTGGTCTACATTCAGCATCATAGGCAGGCACTGGCATGGGATGATGACCCTGCATGCCGTGTAAAGCACCAGCTTGCCCACTCAGATGCCCATGCCGTAGCAGCCCAGGTCCCCCAGGCCAAGGATGTGTTCCCCATCTGTCACCACCACAGCAAGCAAGACAGGGGGAGTGCTCCTGCAGTGGTCCTCCTCTGGATGCCAACCTGCCTGAGCCAATGTGGGCCCCTGTCCCCTCGACTCCCCTTTAAGGGTTGGTGGTTGCTGCAGGCACAGTGGAGGAAACCCATCTGCCATCATCCTTCAGAGAAACCAAGGCTACCCTGCACCAGGATCTGGGTTCAAATCCTCAGCCCCCGCGACACCTGGAGGCCTTGTTCTGACTCACTCTCCCTCTGTCAGGCCTTCCTGTGTGTAGCTGACAGGTGGGTGAGTCAGGCCTGACAGGTGTGCTGACTCTTCCCTTTGGTGCTCTGGTGGCTTTCTTTCTGGTCCAGGCTGAGAGGACCCAGTCCAGCACAGAGCAACAGCACAGAAGAGAAGATCCCTACCTTAATGTCATCCTCAGGCCATGAGTTGAGTATGGTGGCAATGTGGCCCTTGTCATGAATGGTGATGAAAAGCCCACTAGGAGAGACACAGCCACAGTCACCAGAGGACTCCAGAGCCCAGGCATGCACATAACCAGGCTCTGTCCTCAGGTCTGGCTAGAGGTTGTTATTTAGGAAGCCACATCTTGAGTGCAAACCTCCTCCCACTAGACTGTCTATTCTGTGGGACCAGAAAATACCTGTCTTCTCACCGGTGCCACCCCAGAGCCTACCCTACCA